>NW_026596073.1:14794292-14813850 GCF_907164565.1 Psammomys obesus | reverse complement strand
TTTCTTTCTTTCTTTCTTTCTTTCTTTCTTTCTTTCTTTCTTTCTTTCTTTCTTTCTTTTGAGATAGAAAGCATATTAGTGCCATCTGCAGTTAACTTAGTTGAATAGAGTTAATTAGAATAATGCAGAAAGATAATGACTCAGCAGGCCCATGGAAGGCGTGGGTGGGATTGCTCCCATGAATAAATGGATATTTGGGATTTTGGATAAATGGATATTTGGAAATCCAAACGGATTTCTTGACTAATTAGTTTAAAATAATTATTGTAGTGCTTTCTGTTCATGCTAAAAGCAATATCTATCAAATTTTCTTAATTTGCTTTAATATGAATTTGCTAGCCCTTCAACCTTCTTTTGTGACTACATTATATTTCCTTAGACTGTCTTGCCCAAATATAAGTTGCCAATATTTTATGTTTTCATGGATGGGAATCAGTTTAAAACAATAGTTAAGAACTCTGTCTTTGTGGGCGTTCCTGCCTTGGGGAGAACATAAGAGACCACCTCTTCGGAGGAAAAAGCTAGAAAAGTTAAAAAAGTTTTCTGTGTGGCTATAGAAAGCTGTTGTCTGTACAAGGAAGCCTTGATTAACAGAAATCTAGAGAAAAGAGCTCTCTCTTTCTTTAAAAAGTATTTCTTGTAGTTTTTGAGACTGTAATTACATCATATTCTTCTCTTTCCAGACCTCCCATATACCCTCCTTGTTCTTTTTCAAATTCATGACCTCTTTTTTTCAATAACTATTGTTACACACACACACACACACACACACACACACACTCCTACATATAGAATACAATCTGCTCAGTCTATATAATGTTATTTATTTGTGTGTTTTTAGAGCTGACCATTTGGAATTGAATGACTGATTGCGGTGTTCTTCTCTAGGGAAGACTGTTTCTCCCCTCGCAGCATAGTTACCTACAGTTCTTTGTTTAGGGATGAGCTCTCGAAGACTTTCCTCCATCCATTTTAGCAATTCTACTGTTGTTGCTCTTATTCAGTTCTTCTTTAGACAGTCATGTTAGTGAGATTTTATTTGTGTAGCTTTTGATGTTACATTCTCCCAGCAAACTCCCTGATGTTCTGGTTCTTGCAGTCTTTCCGCCCGTCTTCAGCAATGTTCCCTGAGCCTTAGGCATGAGAGTTGTTTTGTAGACCCACTGGGACTGGGCTTCACAACTCTGTATTTTGGTTGATTGTGTTTTTCTGTAATGGTTTTTAATCTGTGGCAAAGAGAAGTTTCCTTAATGAAGGATGAGGACTATACTTATCTGTGAGTATAAAGACAAATATTTAGAGTGTGTTCAGGAATTATGATCATTAAGTAAAGTGGTGGTTTTATGTTCTCCAAGATCCATAACTTCATAAGCCATAGATAGTTGGCTAGATTTCTGGTACTGGGCATGATTTCTCACTGGTTGAGCAGGCTCTAAGTCCAGTTGGAAAGCTGCTGGCTGCTGCCAAGGTTGTGTACCCTACTTCATCCTTACGACTGTTGTGCCATGTTGGTCACTATTGTGATTCATAGATGTGTAGCTGGCTAGGAATGTTGGTTGCCTGTCTCCTTGGGAAGCTTGCCTGGAACCATGAAAACTAGTCCTAAGGGAGGAGACTTTTAGTCAGCTGATGAGCCTCTGGGTCTTTTCTCTGAAGTTCATGATGTCTTCAGCAACGGTAACTTACATTCAGCCTCTATAAGGACAACTAAGGGCAACAGTCTATAAAGTTTTTGGAGTCTCTTGGACAACCCTGACCAACAGGGATTCTCATGTCCCGTGTTTGTGTTTTTGTTATGTGGTCTTCGGTTCTTGGAGGGAGCCTTGACAGCCCAGACAAGAAATTTTCATTTAAACTCTATATGTATATTTATACATAGACTTACATGTATTTTAATGTTTTTTTAAAGGTAGATTATTAATAAAGTGTTAATATATGTTGTGTTTTTTTTTTCCAAAAATCCTAACTGATTTTACTCTCCCGTCTGTCTTCTATATTTATCTCTCTCTCTCCCTTCACCATTAGAGTCAACTCACTGGACTTGAAAAGAAACATGGATGATCAGTCCTTCAGTAACTCCTAGGGGAAGCAAAGGGTTACATGTACTCTCTGAGAAAAACAACTGGACTACTAAATATCAGACTTCAGCTGCCACTGCTCTTTTGAGTATGCTATTGAGATATGAAAAAAAATTAGAAAGCCAGTAAGAGATGCAAAAATGGAATCTAGAACCAAAAGAAAAGATAGTCATTGGAAGCAGACCCACAGATTATGCAGCTACTGGAATTAGCAAACAGGACTTTGAAACAACTACTAAATACATGTTTTTAACTTTGTCGGGAAAATGGCTAGAGTAAGTGAAAAGATGGAGTAAATGGCTTTCATGAAGACAGTGAATATTTATTATTGGGCCACTACTACAGGAGATCCTGTGTAAGAGGACATCTTATTACAGAGCTGAGTCATGTCACCCCTGTGCACTCGGCTGGAGAAGTAGAAAGCGGTCTCACGGCCTTATATATATATGCTTATATATATATAAGCATATATATATATATGCATATATATATATGCTCCCCTGGTATCAGAAATGTCAGAACGCTGCGTGTCAAAAGCGTGTACCTGCTTTGTGATTCAGAGTAGTGACCCTGCTCCTCAGAGACATTTTCACATTTTCACTGTGAATGCTCTCGTTCCAGAAGATGGTTGAGAAGCTAATTTTAAAAGAGTGTGCCAGGCACACTCTTTTTTGTTGTTTTTAAGATAGATTGTTTCAAAAAAAGAAAACAAAAACAAACAAACAAACAAAAAACAACAAACAAAGCTGAGAATCTACCATCACTAACAAAAACCAAACAAAACAAAAACAGAAAAATCCACCAGAATTTTAGTTTTTAATTGAATTTTAAATTTTATTTTTTAATTGAAATATATAGTGCTTGAATTGAGAGTCAAGGTATTGACTTAGCATTGGATCAAATTACAGAAGCAAAAATTAGTGACCTTGAAGATGAACAAATGATGTGTCTATAATTAATGGCAGATTGTTTAGACTTGGACCAAGAAGTCTGAGCAACAAATATTGGAATATTTTTAAAAGACAATTTGTACAGACTGTGTTCTTGGGACATGATAGGAACCACTCAAAAGGACATCTAGAAAAGTTGTCAAGTATTTGGAAACAATGCATTTCAAAAAAGGAGGCACAGGATGAAGAGGAAAAAAAACTGCTTTTGAGACAAGGTCTCACTATGCATCCTTAGCTGTCCTGGAACTTACTGTATAAACCACCTTCACTGAAAACTCATATAGATTATGTGGCCTTTGTCTCTTAAGTACTGGGATTAAAGGTATGAATCAGCATATCCAGCAAGAACATATGTTTAATAAATTATAATGAGAGCTATGAAGGAGCTATGAAGGAGAAGGCAAATTAGAAGGTAAAAAGTAGAAGGCAAGATAATGAAGAACAGAAAAGACCACAATAAAAACTAAATACTTATCAAAAATTGTTTCAAAGAGAAAAAAGTCTCTAAGTTAAAAAGTAAATGTATTTGAAAATGTGATTGAGAAAGAGAGAAAGATATAAATTACCAATAGTAAGAGACATTATTAGAGGCCCTACAGTTTAAAGCAGTAACAAGTACCAATTATAGTTAATAATATACTGACAAACAACTTAGATGAAATTGAAACAGTTTCATTAAAAGCACAAATTACTTGTAGATAGGATATTTGTATCCTTCTATATGTATTACAGGGTTTCTCTGTGTAGCCATGGCTGTCTTGGACTCCCTTGGTAGACCAGGCTGGCCTCAAACTCACAGAGATCTGTCTGCCTCTGCCTCCCAGAGTGCTGGGATTAAAAGTGTCCTCCACCATGTCTACCTCAGAAACTGTATTTATAATTTAAAATTCTCCTACTAAGAAAAATCTATGCCCAGATAGATTACTTACTAAAATTTCCCAAATAGCTAAGGAAGAAATAATACTAGCTTCACACAAACTTAAAAAACAATAGAAAACTTTCTTACTATAAATAATATGTTTTCCCTCATCTTCTTTTTGGGTCTCAGCCTCCATCTAAAAGCAAAAGAAACAGAATTTTCATAGCCTTCTAGAAAAAAAAAATCTGAATTCAGTGGAAGATGACCATATAAATCCTACTCATCAGTGTTTGCAAAATACTTAACACTTTGATTGCATCTAAATTTAATCTTTTCTAAATTTTTATTACAAAACCAGTTGTTCTCACTGGACTCAGGAAAGCCCATCAGACATCATCAGTGAATAATCAAAACTTTTTAGGCTCTATCATGCCTGAGTTTCTTTTAGTAACAACCAACATTTTATTTACTTGTTTCTTCAGCACTCTGGAATAAGGCTTTTCTAGAACAGAAAACATTGGTCAGACCATGTGTTTCCAACCTGAATTTGGTTTCATACGATAGACTCAGATTAAAATTCATGTAGTAAATGGAAAACGTCTGACTAACCACAATAACAGTGGAGGAAGCCTGCTTTTCATTCTGTCCTTCCTCAGAAATATGAAGAGCCCCAGTTAGATTAAACCCCTTAGATGCATTCTTTATCACAGCTATTTGATGTAGTTCCAGCTTACATCAAACACAGGAAAGATCCAAAGCCCTTTGAGTTGCAGTGACCGAGGCTACACTATTTAGAGACTCCAGGGATGGAAAAATAGTCACAGAGAGACTACCTCAGCGTCTGAAGGCTTGTGATGAGGGGCTGGTCACTATGGACTCTTCTTCCTCCATTCTTTTCTCTCAGCTGCAGAAAGCTGAGTTTATTAGACCTCAAGGTGTCTAGTTTCTCAGTCAGGGAGAGTTTTCTGACACACTGTTGGCGTTCCAACCATCTAGTGTATAAACTATGTTGCTGTGACAGATGTTCTAGGATACAGCGCCTTTAAGAACATAGGTGCTGTGTCCCCCCACTCCCCATCCATATGTTTGTGCCTGTCCTTTGCATAGAGTTAAATGCTTTATTCAAGTTCCTGTGATGTCTGTTTTGCCCTCTTTTTTTTTTTCTTCCTTTTGTATAGTTTTGAATAAACACAAATTGATTGCTTACTCTGTTTTAAGTAGGGTGCCGGGGATTTGGCACACTAGAGCAAAGAAGACAGTGTGTTTAGGTGTGTGAGTGTAGCTCAGCAGCAGAGTGTATAGCCTGCTTTGAGGTTCTGGCTGTTATCCCTCGTGGGAGAAAACAAAGCAAAACAAGATATAAACACAGCGTTCTTGCCCTCAGAGGGGCTCAGAACCACGTTTGAGAGAGGTATGCATGGATGAATGTGGGCAGGTAAATGGGATGTCTAAGTATTAACTGCTTTTACGTGTGATGATGATACCATATTGTTGATGTGAAATTTTGAGAGAGCAGATTTTAAGTGTTCTCATGACAGCACACACACACAAATGGTGGTGGTTGGTCGGGATGGGTTTGACATTTTGACTGTGATGATCAGAACACAGCTGATGCAGATATCAAAATCACACCATGAGCCTTAAACGTTGCCACAGCTTTTGTTTGTCAATCAAATGTTTTAAAACAGAAAAGAGAAGAACGATGTAGAGGAGGTGGACAGGAGGGGATAAATGTCAAGAAAGAAATGGAACATGAAATTTCAAAGGGTTGACCACTATCATAACTTTTACTATTATTCATGTAACCCTGGATTTTTCCAGCCCATCTGCTCCTATGCTGTCTTCATCTTCGCAGTCATCCTAGAGCATGTTCTGATACTGAGCCAACAGCCAGCTATCTTTATTGTGCTGAATGAACAGTCCGTGAGCAATAGAGCAATCGGTTCGGTGTTGTCACACTAAAAACTGTCTCACTCCAGCTTGTTCTACCTCAGAAGCCCGTGTAGACCTTTCCACTTTCTAGTCTCATCCCCGAGGTGAAGTGTGGCGCCTCTGTTCTCTCCACCACACGTTGTCTGGACTTCCTGTGCTCGTGACCTATGCTGTGATCAGTCCCGCCTTCTTCCTGCCCAGACCCCTCCACTGACCTAATTGCTCCTCAGTTTAGGTTTATATAGAATGGGGCAGGGGGGGGGGCACTTTCAACACACTGTACCGGAATGATTAATTTTTTGAGAATTTGTTGTCACATCCAGAAATTGCTTAGATTCGGAAACACGAGAATGGGCAGTAGAATTTGGTTGCTGATATGGATTGCTCTATTCTCCTGGGCTCTTGGTGCCTGTGGATGGTCTCCAAAGGGGCTCCCGACATCATTCCTTCCTTCCCTGTTCCTCAAGACCTACAGTATTTACATCCATCTTCTCATTTCCTGGCAAATTCTGGCCCATAACCAGAAAGAAAAGGAAGGATGTGATCACTTTGAGAAAAGATGGCTGGCCGTTGAGGTTGTGGCAGAGGCGGTCCTCAGCCCGCAACACATTCTAGCTCTGTTTAAAGTGTCGTGTTCGTTTCTAGTCCCCCCCCCCCCAAAGGATCAGAGGAATATACCTTTCTATCTATCGATCTCTGGAGAGCCGGGTTCCTTCATAATCACGTCAAAGACTTCAACACTGGAGAGAAGTTCCGATAAGCTGTGGATCAAAATGTTGCCACAGTTGCGTGGCAAGCATGCGCTTACGGGTGTGTCTTGCTTTTAAAAGGCAAACCGAGCTGGAGAGAGCAGAGAAGGAAGAAGGGAGAATGGAGATTATGGCAAAAGGGTGAATACTAAATAATTCCCAGGTGTGGGGAACAAAAGAAGGAGGCAGAGACCGAGTGCCTCGTTTGCAGAGCTCAGCACTCAGCTCAAGAGGGTCCTGAAGCAGAAGCCTTCTTACTTGCCTTTTGCTTGAGAGAATGGGCCTCAGTATGAGGCTGCGGGCTTTAGACTCTTGTGATCATGAATAAGTTACTTAATCTTGGTATCTCAGTTTCCTCCTTCCAATTAAATCTATTTAAATTGAATTAGGCTAATTTAATCAATGGAAAGCACAACGCAGTGTGTTTGGCTTCGGTGAGCTTCAGTAAATTTTAACTGCTATTTGCCATTATTATTTTAAGAAAACCAGCCTCGCCAAGGGAAATAAGAGGATCCTTTACTTTGCTATAGTTTGACACACTACAGCATATACTTTTCTTGGGCTAACCCATGCCAGTCTCTCCAGAAAATTATGTGTGTGCATATGAACAACAGGACTCTGATCTGACATTCCAAAAATACCTCTGCAGTCACTTTAACTACACAACAAGCCTAAAATAAGAGCAATAAATAAATGACATTTAAGTGTAAATTCTGAGGATGCATCTGATTGGCTGGCGATGTGTGGAGAACACAGGCAGGGACTGGGCATCTGCTGGTAGATCTCCCACCCCTGTTCAGCCATTCTCTGGGATGGTAAGCTCTGTGTGGAGTTGACATTAGCCTGCTACCTTTTAAGGGCTAACTGTGGTTTCTCAGCTCCGGGCAGAGACTTTCTCAGCTGCTAGCTAACACTCTGTGGTTTCACTTCTGTAAGTTAATAAATGGAGGGAAGGAAAAACCCCCGGACTTAAAGCAGAGGAAAAGTGAGCATGCCCCCAGAAAAAAAGAAGGGAGAATGAAGCTTCAAGAAATGCTTTCTTTGGGCCAGAACCTTTCTAAGAACTGTGAAGTACAGTCTCTCCAGGCACTGTGGGAGACATCTCCTTTGTCATTGCTGCATGGCCAGAGCACAGCCATTTCTTTACTATTTTTTTTTTTTCAGAGTTCCCTCTCCTCCCTCCCTCCTCCTTTGGTCTGATGAATTAGTCTACTTACACTGAATAAATTGCAGTTCCCAATGCTTTGTTGTTTCAACTAGTTCTACTTTTTAACACATTTATTTTGAATTATTACTTATTTATTTTAATCCTTCTTTTTCTATATCTTCCTCCAACAAGAGAAGTCTATACATTGTAAAGCTCTTCAAACAATCTACCTGCTTTTTTTTTTGCCCCTCTACCTCAATCCTACGTGGTCAATAATATCCAGAAATTTAATTGTGAAGCTGGATGTGATCATGTGCCCGTAATCACACGTGATTACGAGGTAGGAGGGTCAGCCTGGGCTATGTGCTGTGTTCCAGGTTAGCCTGAGCTACAGTGTATATATCCACTTCAAAACAAAAAGACATGAAAATAGCATGAGGTCTTACTGGGAAGGAGTTCAGGGGGAGAGGGAGGAGGATGAGGAGATGATGGGGTTGGGGAGATGTGACCTGCCACCAGAAAGCATGTGTGGGACTGACCCCTCTGCACTGATGTAACAGTTGTGCGGCTTGGTCTTCCTGTGGGATCCCTAACAGTCAGGGCAGGGGCTGTCTCTGATCGTTGCCTGCCTCTGAGACCCTCCCTAACTGGGCTGCCTCTTCTAGCCTCAATAGCAGATGTACCTAGTCTTACTGCAATCTGATATGCCAGGGCTAAACATCCATGGGAGGCCTCTCCTTTTCTGAAGACAAGAGGAGGAGGAGAGAATAGAAGGGAGGTGGGGGGAAGGGACTAGGAGAAGAGGAGGGAGAGGAAACTGTAGTCAGGCCTTACACTAATTAATTAAAAAGAGAATTGTGAAATAGAAGATTATGAGCCGAGAGGTCATCTGAATTCCACAAGCATGTGACAGGCATGCCCTCCCCCCAATAATAATAAATAAAATAAAAAAGAGGCTTCCATTCACACACACACACAAAATCACCTCACAGTCTGTGTGGTGGTTGTTTCCTTTCCAATTTCAAATTCCCTTTAAAAACTTCAATAAACTCTGAATCAAAGAGTTGAAATTCTTGGTGAAATACCTTTCTGAACTCAACGAGGTCTTTAAATACCTCTGCCTCGTTATTGCCGGCAACACCTCTTTAAAAACTGACCCTAGAGTGAGTCATTGTGTACCCATCCATCCTTCAAGACCTCCCAGGCCTGAGAATCTGCTTGATTTTTGTCCCTGTGTCCTAATAACAATAACAAGGTCCAGCATCTTGCCTCATCATGCTGGACGGTTGCTGCCTTTCCACCTCTGTGAACCTTCATCTCCTGTCCTGTCTTCTCTTCATATTGAATTTTAGATAATTTCTTCAATTCTTGTTCCCAAGTCGTGTTTTTTTTTCTTCTGTAGTTGTGAACTGTAGGCATTGAATCCATTTATTGAATTAATTTCAACTACTGAACTTTCCATCTGCAGAAGGTTCTGTTTTGTTTCTCCTAGGATCACATTTTCCAGTGCACTCTGTTTACCAAAGGCTGTTAAACACACTTATTTGATGTCGTGGATGGTATCTGGAGTCACTGAGGTTCTGATCTACACAGTGTGGTTTCTATGCCTTCTGTTCATTTGTTTGTTTTTGTTTTGTTCTTACTGGAAGCTGCCTGGGTTTTATAGGGCGAACTTCTCTGAGGTTCTTCCAGCATGAATTTGTATTTGCTCTTATCACCTAATGGAGGGCACTAAACGTCTGGTCCCCGTAAACTAAATTTTTACTTTGAAATTCTTAGAGGATCCAGTTGGGATGGATTTGAGCTCAGTTTTACATGACAGGCTTATATGGGTGATTTCCCAAGGGAATATTTTTCCCTGTTCCCTCTATTCTTTTTAATGTTAATTTTTCTCTCATACGATGCAGCCTGATAGACCACAGCCTTCCCTTTCTCCATTCTTCCCAGTTCTTCTCCCATTTGCTGTCTCCCCAAGATCCTCCCAAGGGTACCAGCCGAGCATGGCATGACAAAATACAGTAATTCCTAGGCACAAACCCTCATATCAAGGCTGGACAAGGCAACCCAGAGGGGAAAAAGGGTCCCAAGAGCAGGCACCAGAGTCAGAGACACCCCTGCTTCCACTGTGAGAAGTCCCCCCCCCCCCAAGAAAACACCAAACCACTCTGCCATAACATATAAGCAAAGGGCCTAGGGCAGGCCCATGCAGGCTCCGTGATTGCTGCTTCAGTCTCTGTGATCCCCCATGGGCCCTGCTTGATTCTGTGGCCGTGTGCTCCTGGTGTCCCTTACTCCTCTGGCTCCTACAATCCTTCGTCTCCCTCTTCCTTAGGGCTCCCTGAGCTTTTCAGGGAGCGAACCAACAGAGATCTCCATCTGTCCCCTCCACTGAACCCAGTCCTGGAAGTAATTGTTTGCTTCAGACTGCTAAACACTCATACATGTACATACATGAAGTATTTCTGCTTGTCTCAAAGTTTCAGCTAAGTGGATGCAGTGAAAGTCATATTGTTTGATTGCATTTGTAGTGGTATCCTGATGAGGTAGGTATCCCCCTCAGCACTTGGATTTAAGGTGTTTTATGCCTAGAAATTGTTAACCTTTAGCCCATGCATTTCTTTTGGTTTAAGGATTTGTTGTGGAGGGCCTGATTTTACTTTTTAAGATGTATTTGGTGTGTGTGTGTGTGTCTGTCTGTCTGTCTGTTCATGTGCATGTGTGTGTATCTGCGTGTATGTCTGTGTATGTATGGTGTGTGTCTATATGTGTGCATGCACACATGTATGTATGCATGGTATGTGTGTCTATGTATGTGTGTGGTGTGTGTGTGTGTTTGTGCTTGTGTGTATGTGCTGTGTGTGTTGTGTATATATCTGTGTGTGTCTGGGGTTTATGTGTGTCTGGTATGTCTGTGTCTGTGTGTGTGTCTGCTATGTCCGTGTGTGTGTGTGTGTGTGTGTGTGTGTATGTATGTGTATGTGTTTGGTGTGTGTGTGTGCCTGGGGTGTGTCTTTGTGTGTATATGTGTGTGTCCATGTGTCCGTGTGTGTAGGTCAGAGGACAACTTTTGGGAATCGGTTCTCTCATTCTGCCATGGGTTCCAAGGACTGACCTCAGGCCATTAGTCTCATCTGACAAGGACTGTTACTCTCTGAGTCATGGCAGAGGCCTAACAACACAGCAGTTCTCAACATATGGGTCATGACCCCTTTGGGGGTCACATATCAGATATTTTCAGTACAATTCACAACAGTAGCAAGGCTACACTTTGGAGGAGCAATGAAAATAATTCTATGGGTGGGGTCACCACGACAGGTGGAACTGTATTGAAGGGTCTCAGCATTAGAGAAGTTCAGAACCACTGTTAGGCTCTAAGAGGCCTGGTGTTTACAATAAATTGAAGAGGGGAGGGGAAGAACTGTTGACTGTTGTGGAGCTCTGCCTGGACCATTTTGCAGGTGCCAAACACACAATGATATTTAAAGGTTTGGAAACTGTAGGTGTAGGGTTAGTCTAGTGTGAAGGCTTTTCTTGGCTAGAAGATGACATCTTTGTGGGATTGGAACATTTTTTTAAACTAAACAGAACTCCTCCTTGAGCAGAAATAAAATAAAATAAAATAAAATAAAATAAAATAAAATAAAATAAAATAAAATAAAATAATGAAATGAAATGAAATAAAATAAAATAATAAAATGAAATGAAATGAAATAAAATAAAATAATAAAGGTGAGTGGCTTGGGCAGGGAAAATTGATATCTAGGAAGACACCTGGGAAGAACTGGGCAGTATTTAGGGAGAATAGTGATGAGTTCTTAGTACTCAGGGCTGTTATTGTTTGTTTTATCTGAGCAGTAATAGCCATAATTACTTTGCAGCTTGTTTATGCTCAATTAACTTACATATCTTAACAAAAAAAATTAAGCACTACAATTTAACAAACATTTATTTTTTTAAAGATTTATTTATTTATTATATACACAGTGTTCTGCCTGCCTGTACAACTGTAGGCCAGAAGAAGGCAACAGATCTCACTGTAGATGATTGTGAGCCACCATGTAGTTGCTGGGAATTGAACTCAGGACCTTTGGAAGAGTAGCCAGTGCTCTTAATCTCTGAGCCATCTCTCCAACTCCCTTTACCAAACATTTAAATGTGGGTTAATGAGCATTCTTGTTGGCATTTTGATTATTTCCCCTATTTTGCTTTGATCTCCTCCTCAGCCCCCAATAATATTATTTTGTCACCTTCTGGAATTTCAAGTATTCTTAGGAGATCTGGAGAAAAGGAATTCTTTTTTCAGACCGCTGAGGTTAAAGTGGTTACGTCTCAGGGTGGTTCGTAGCTGAATCATTGGGTCCCACTCTATCACCCAGACTAGCCTTGATCTCAGCCTCTTAGGTGAGGGGTGGGGGGAGGGGCTATAAGTGTGCACTACAAATCCCATCTTTAAGTGGACTTCTTATGTGGACTTCATTGTTCAGTTTTTCCTCCCTGAAAAGCATTTTTTTAAAAATTTGTTTGGCTAACAACACACAATTCATGGCTCCATCTCTAAGAACTGTTTCGTATGTCGTGATGATTACTAACGTTTTCCTGTTGGTATCCTCTTATAACTTATGTTTAGAAGTTCCGTATCCTGAAGGCAGATGTGTTGCTGCTGTTTGTCATCATGAAACACAAGGACGGGTGCTTCTTCAGCTTTGGTCAAGGTGCACAGATCTCCATGCTCATGAGCTATTAGCTCAAAGCCCGTCTATCTAGCAATGGAGGAGCCAGGGGTTACACAGATAAATGCTTCTACTCTCTTGATTAACTGATGGCAGAAGCAACAGTTAGAATACAGAGGCGATAAAAAGTTCACTAGCTGCCAGTGGATAGAGGAGGGTGGCATGGTACAGAGGATTTTCAGGATAGAAAAATGGCGCTGTAGGATCCTATAAGGAGGGATGCATGCATCAGTCCAAACCCATCTAACATAGAGCATCAGGAGTGAATCCTACTGGAGATGACGGACTGAGGGATATATGGGGAATGATGGTGTGCTGAAGTGATGTGGGCTCATCCGGTGTGCCAAGGGTATCCCCCTAGGGGAAGGTGTTGACAGTGGGGAGGCTGCACATGTTGGGGGAGGGTGTCAGGCCCCATGTGATAGTTTCCTCTAACCTGTGCTATGAACCTAAAACTGTTTTTTGTTTTTTTTTTTAAATACAATTCTGAAAACAAACAAATGAACAAAAAACAAACATTTAAACCCAGGAGAGGTGAACGTTTTCCTATTGGTACTCTCTTATAACTTATATTTAGAAGTTCCATATCCTGAAGACAGATGTGTTGCTGCTGTTTGCCATCGTGAAACACAAAGATGGATGCTTGACCCCAGAAACCAACTGCACAAACGTGGGCGGGATTAGTGGCTTGGCCACCAGTAGCAATCGCAGAGACTTTGATGTACAGTGGTGTCAGATGTCTTAGGATACTGCCGTGGTTCATTGCTACCCTGAACTTATGATTGTTACCAAGCTTACAGGTTGAATGCAGGGATTGAAGTCCTGGCTGCGGCTGTTCAGTGACGTAGCTCTCTAGAAACCAAGCAGCTTTCTGCCTTGTTGATCCAAACACCAGACACGGAGGTTGAACCAAATATTTGTGCTGCTTTTCAGCATTCTCTCATCATATATGTAACTTTACTTATCCATATGTAGAAGTTATGACCACTCTGAAGTGTAAAGTTTCTATCCAAATTATCTATGCTGGTGACAACTGGCTTGGCAAGATATGCCCAATAGTGCCACAGTGGCATCAATGTTATGGGGGTTACCAAGACCACTTTCAGATTGGATTTAAGCCTTGCTCCACAAGACAGAACTCATGCCTGGTGCCATTAACCTGGCCAAGAACCTGTGGCTAGCTGGGTCATGGGTGCACACTTAGGGAGAACCTACCGTTATTATTCTGCTAAGTGGAGCTAGAAATAGACTGCCCCCTGAGTTCTGATCTTGGACCCATGTATCAATGTGTCTCTCAACTCTCATCAGAGAAGTGCTTTTTTTGTAGTGATCAATCCAGAAACACAATCGATTAAGATGCAGAAAGTAAAAGGTGGGGGCATGCTCAGCCCAAAATAGAGCAGCCGTGTCTCATTTCTTCCACCCAAGACTCAGGAACTGTCATGGAAGAGGAGACCTAGAGATTGTAAGGGCTACAGTAAAATGGTATTTTCCAGGTACAACAGGGAAGTTGCACATATGAGCTATGACTTCATGCACAAGACTCATGCAAGATCAAGCCAGACACAATCCCAGTGTGGACGGGGGAGGGTCCGAGGAACCCCACTCCTATCTGAAGTGCTATTGGAAACTGATGGCTCCTGGGAGAGGGAGAGTTAGTTTTCTTCAAGGATCTGGGCCCTGAGCGGTTATCCATAATCCAATAGATGGTCCCATCCTCATGCAAATACTGGTTGCACCAGTAGACTTGACGGGCTATTTAAAAAAGACCACATGAATTTGGGAGGGAATAGGTGAAGAAGTGTAGGGGAGAAAATTGGGGATGGATTTAATCAAACACATTAAATGCATGTATGAAAATTTCCAACAACAACAAAGAAAAAAAACCACGAGTTTTTATGTTGCTCTCTTTAAAAATATATTAAAATGGCTTCTACTTTAAATATATTTTTAAATTTTTTAATTATTTGTGTGTGTGTTTGTATGTATGTGTGTGGTGTGAGTGTTTGCAGGTAAATGTTCATGTAGGCACACGTTAGCACATATACACGTGAGAAATAGAGGTCAACCTGAGGCATTATTCTTCTGTAACCATTTATCATGGTTTTTTCTTTTCTTTTTCTGACAGGGTCTCTTGCAGGGATATTGGCTTTATCAATAAGGCCAAGCTTGCTGCCTACTAAGTTCCAGGAAACCACCTGTCTCTGTCTCCCCAGTGCTGGAATGACAGCTGGGATCCCCCATCCAAGGCTCTCTGCTGTGGGTCTTGGGGGTGGAGCTCAGGCTGCTATGCTCTGTGGGAAGCATTTTACCTGCCAAGCCATCCCCTCAGCACCAGTGTCTCCTTATTTAATGCGCTCACCAAGAATCCCACGTGCCAGAACACACCTGTTTCATTTTAATGTGTTACCAACTCTACTTTGATGTAAGTTTCTCATTCTGTCCTTTATTTTTCATGTTTTAAGCCGTCATTCTGACAGAGGGGTTCACAGACTCTTCCCAAGACCAACAGGCTCCCAACCGGACACTATTTAAGGGGCTTCTTCCCTCTGTACCTATGTCTATCCATCTTTTCCCAAAGGATCTCGGTAAACAAACCCAGCCATGGAGAGAAAGATCTCTGCCTCCATGGAAGCCAGAGTATTTATTCAGTGGACAGAAACATCTATTCGCTTCAATGGGAGGCTGGAAGAAGGAGCGACCGAGGGCCCTGGCACTTTGTCCCCTCCACCCCTCCTCATAGGCTGTCTGACTTGGAGGGGACTGTTTTCATTTGGATCGTAGCACCTCTTTCAGTAGCTGAGTGGTCAGTGTTCCTGGTGGGAATTTTGTCCCGCTATCAATTTCACGGGGGTGATGTCACTGAGTGGTGACAGTTCTCTTTCCTGTAGAGCTGGTGCTGTCCTGAAGAGGTTTTCGAAGCAGAGCTCCAGGCCTCTACCAACACTGATTGTGCTGGACTGGCACACTAGCCATTCTCCCTCTGCCAGCCTCTACCCAGTCTTTTCCTTTGCAGAAGGGAGGAAACCAGCATCTACTTAGCCCCTAAGGGCTGCCTTGTTAACACACTGCTGTGCCCCCCCCCCCCCGGGAAGATACTTCTCTTTAAAGTGCAGAGACTATTCGAACATTGAGAAATGACCCAATGCTATATGTTTTTGTTAAGTCGAGCAAACAGGAAGAAGGTTTGACATGACAAAGAGCACCGACTTGGGCGCTGCAAGCTGTTTCGTTCCTGGGATTGAATGCCCAGTCCTTGGATAAGTATTCAGGAATCTTTAAGAAGCAGATTTATGCTGCTGACACTAGGACATGGGACAACTTTGGATTTTATTTTAATTTTTTTTTTTTTGCAAATACTATCCTATCACAGGCATCTATCTGTCTGGCCAGTATCACTGATTGAAGAATCTCGAAAGAAAAGGCAACCGGTCTTCTGCTGCGCCGGCTACTCAGCCTCCGGGCTGCAGCTGGACGTTTTCACCGGACTCTTCTGAGTCTTGGAAGGCAGACTAAATACTTCCCTGCCCGGCACCATAGAGATGGAAAACACATCCTTTGATTAATTAAAAGCAAAAGGCTGGAACTACGTACCTTTCCATTCTTTAATTAACAAAGCCCACAGGCCACACGAGGAATTAATAACACTCATTATGTTGTGATGAGAGTCAGGTCGGATGGGACTCCGGGCAGGGCGCCCTCCCAGCCTTCCCTGAGACGCGCCGCACCACAGACAAATCCTCACTTGTTGCAGACCTGTAGCTCACCCGCCAGGACACGAGGCTCTCCAGTCTACTTCCTCTCGCAAAAGAAAGAAATGCACCCCTCCCCAACAAAGGCTTATATTTTAATTAAGCCCCAGCATCTTTTCTGGAATTTCCTTTATTGAAAGAACACCTCCTTTGATTTCTATCTGCTGGTGTTCGTCTTTGGAACAACAACAACAACAGAGTTTGATCCCCTGCAGGCAGAACTGTCTTGTTTCAACGATCAAAAGCCACGTCAGCTGACTTACAAACTAACAAATTATTTTCCTATTGCCTCCTAAACCTCTTCGGAAGCACCTTTCGGAAATGGCCTTGAGTCGTCCAGGTTTGCTCAGCACCCTTCATGCCTGTGGGTGGTCTAAAAGAATTCAAAGAAATGACAAACACCCATCCCATTTGAAGGTGGAAGCCCACCCTTCCCCTTCCGCTTCATCCAAGACTGCAGCTCCAGTGTTCAGGGCCTGAGGGGCTCTTCCTGGGTTATGGAGGCATGGCTGAAATCTGTTAGTCAGATGGTGAATGTGAGCTTGACAGCGTGTTTGCTGGGCCTGGGGAGATAGCTTACTCAGTAAAGTGCTTGCTGTCAGGGTTCTCTATAGGAACAGGGATACAGGGGAAACTGGGAATGCTGAAGGCATGTTTAAAAGGCTGTACTTCCTGCCTGTAAAGTATGCTGTGGCAATGGTGGCATAGAACATGTGGGGAAATCAACCAATGTCTGATTTGATCCGATGGCCACTCCGTGAGAAGGAATCCATACCTGATACTTCTTTGGTAACAAAGAACCAGAGACTAGATAGCCCATAGACCTAGGGTAAAACCAAACATGGCTGGCCAAAATAAATAAATAAATAAATAAATAAAATCAATAAAATGATTCCTGGTGATAATCTGATATACTCACAGATGAGTGCCTTCACCAGTCACTATCAGGGAGGTTTTCTTCAGCAGTAATGGAAACAGATGCAGAGACCCATGGCCATTATGTGGATTGAGAGTTATGTGGAGAGTCTAAATTGGAGTTCTCCATTAAATCCCTCCCCTCTAGAGCTCATGGAATCCAATTGAAGAGGAGGTGGAAAGAGTTAGAGGGAATGGAGGACACCAGGAGAGCAAGACCCTCTGAATTAATTAAGAAAGGCACATATGAACTCACAGAGACCAAAGCAGCAAGCGCAGGGCTTACCTGGGTCTGTCTCAGACCCTCTGCATATGCGTTAGAGCTGTTAGCTTGGTGTTTTTATGGGACTCCTGACTATAAGAACAAGTGGGCCTTTGACTCCTGTGCCTGTTCTTGGGACTCTTTTCTTCCTGTTGGTTTACCATGTCCAACTTCAATATGATAGCATTTTCCTCATATTATTATATTTTATTTCTGCCATGTTTGCTGTCTCTTAGAAACCCAATTTTTTCTAATGAGAGACAGAAAGGGAGTGGATCTGGAGGGGAGCAGAGGAGAAGAGGATCTGGAAGGAGTAGAGGGAGGGGAAAGTGTAGTCAGGATGTGTTCTATGAGAAAAGAATCTATTTTAGAGAAAATGGGGTACTAAACTAGCTTAGAACATGCTAAGTTCACGGAGCAAAAGTTCCCTAAAGGGGTCATGGTATCTAGTGGATTCAAGGGTGAATGTCATACTAACCAGACTCTAAGGAAGGAAAAATTTGTGCCTTCAATCAAAACAATTGAAGTTTAGTTTATGCTTCTGTTTAGGATCCATCCACTAAGATTGGGCCAAATAGACCCAATTCCAATATCAAAGAACAAGCTGGCAGGATGGATAACAGCTACCCCCAAACAGGAACACTGGCCTACTCAAAAAGTAATTGTGAAAGTATCTTTGTGGTGGTAATCTTCTGACTTCAGGTTACTTTAGAGATCACTGAGATGCTATCTCTCCTCTGCAAATCTCCTGTTTGTTCCAAGTGGCCAAGCTTTGCAGTTTATGTCTCCGTAAGACATGTTTAATTGCTAAAAGCGTAGCGTACAGCTGGGGCCTAAAAGAAATAGACTGATGACAGTGTATGTGAAACGTTTTACATAACTCAAGGTCTAGATAAAGCGGCACAGAATTTCTGTGTGGGCTGGCATTAGCCAAAACTAGATGGGAACCATGAAAAGCTTTTTCCTTACTCCTTGAGTGTTTGGTGTGAATTATCACAGGTGTGTGTGTGCGCACGTGCACTTGTGTGTATCCATGCGTGTGTGTGTGTGTGTTTAGCTGCTGCATCCATAGAATGGATGAAGGAAGTGTATATTACAAATGAGCTGTATTAGACTGGCTTACACTGTGTGGACTGGGTGGTTTTCCAAGAACTGCTACTTTCAACTGGTAGCTGCTTCAGCAGTCCCTACCTGACACCGAAGGCCTGTAGGATTCCTGGAGAGGCAGTTGGCAGCAAGATGAAAAGGCAAGCAGGCTTTCCCTTCGGGCCTCCTTATAGCTCTGCCACCAACAAATGCTGCCGACATTTAGAGTGGGTCACCTCTCGCCAGTTAGCCAGACTGAGAATATTCCTCACAGCTGGTGCAGAGGCTTGGCGCTTTATTGATTCCAGATTCAGTCAAGTGGCCAGCCAAGATTAGCCGCCAGGCCACACAGGCGTGAAAACCTAAGTTGGGTCCTCAGATGAGGTGTGTGGGCTAGAGAAGCAGAACAGAGACAGGTGAGTCCCTGGGGCTCAGTGGTTTAGTGTCATCATGCAGCTGCAGGCCAGTAGGAGACCCCATGACCCTGTATCAAAAACACCATGAACAAATAACAACAGCAAGAAACCCAAGATGAGGAATGACAACCAAATCTCTGGTCCCCACATACAAACACACATTGTATTTTCTTCTCTTCCTTAGTCATAGTGACATGACTTAGAGTTCTGTCTATCTATGAATGTGGAAGAATGAGAGTAAACTCACTTTCCATTCTCAAGTCCCCTCTGACAAGAATAAGAAACAAATCAGCAGATTAGGGTGAGGCCGTACCTTTTAAGACTTTTTTTTGCCCTTGTTTCCTTCTTTGTGAAGGCCCACTCCATGAGGTAGAACCCATAAGTGACACTACATGAGTGACCAAGAACCTGAAACTGAGACTAGATAGCTCGGGGACTAGGGAAAGTTTTTTTTTAAGGAGCAATAATAAAATGACTCCTAATGACATTCTGCTAAGCTCATGGTACCTTGCTCAGCCACCATCAAAGAAACTTCCTCCTGCAGCAGATGGGAACAAATACAGAGACCCACACCCAGGCATTGTGCAGAGAGAGACAGAGTGACTCACAGAGAGAGAGACAGATGAGAGAGACAGAGACACAGACAGAAGAGAGAGAGAGACAGAGAGACAGAGAGAGAGGG
>NW_026596073.1:14767544-14794282 GCF_907164565.1 Psammomys obesus | reverse complement strand
AGACACAGACAGAAGAGAGAGAGAGACAGAGAGACAGAGAGAGAGGGAGAGAGACAGAGGCCAACAGACACACAGAGACACAGACACAGACAGAAGAGAGAGAGAGAGACATACACAGAGAGAGAGAGAGAAGTCTTGGAACACTCAGCCCTAAAAATGAGGTGTCTTCATCAAATCCCACCCCTCAGGACTCAGGGAACCCTGTGGAAGAGGAAACTGAAGGAGTGAAAGAGCCAGAGGGGATGGAGAACACCAGGATAACAAGGCCTTCTAAATAAACAGGCTCTCTACATACATGAACTCACAGAGACTGTGGCACACACAGGGCCTGCATGGGTCTGCACCAGTTAGGATCCTAAAGCTAAAAGAAGTGAACATGTGCCTCCATCTTGAACACAGAAGCTATCTCCAGTTGATAATCACTTGCAAATGAAAAATTAATTTTCTGCAAGGGAGTAACACTGGAGAAAGAAACTACCCTTAAGGCTAGACCACATGCCCAGCAGTACCTGCCAGCAGAAAATGAACTCAAGGGCATCTTTAGAGGTTCCTTGTCATGTCAGAGCTCTTTCTTTTCCTTTCTAATAAATATCTTATTATTTTTATCATATATACACATATATATTCCCATAGATGCCTGTTTGTTTTCTAATATGAGACAGAAAGGGATGGATCTGGATGAGAGGGAAGGTGGGAAGGGGCAGGGAGAGTAAGGAAGTAGAAACTGTAATCAGGATCTATTAAGTGAGAAAAACATTTTTTCACTGTAAGTAAAAAATTAAATGCAATGTTGACATTACCTTTAAGAATCAAAGATGGTGATTGATTTTTTCCTAAGAGAGAGAGAGAGAGAGAGAGAAAGAGAGAGAGAGAGAGAGAATTAAATTCCTTGCCTGGGAAACCCTAAATTAAGCAGAAATCAGGGTTTGGAACAGTTCAACAGATCTATTTTTCAGTGGCCTACTCCTATTGAAAACCTCTCATTCCTTCACCTGTAGATATACTCACAAGTTTGATGCTACAAGAGGGGCTACAACTTGCAAATTAAGCAAACATCCACTTACAATTCCAATTTTGCTTTTTAAATACAGGTGACTGAGTTTCTTCAGGACATTTGAAAGACGTCTGAGGGTCCCTGTGTCTGCCAGCTTTCACAGCTTTCAACAAGCAAGCTCTAAAGCTTGCTACAAAGCCCTTGGGATATGGTGTTAGCAGAGAAAAATGCTAGCTGTCCTGTGATTATAAGCCATACAAACAGCGATGCTATAATCTCTGCCATTGAAACGTCTCCTGCTGCTAAAATCTTGCACGTGATCTGAAGTATACGATATTTCCAAACTGAAGGAAAGTGTCCTGGTTTCCATGGTCAGATGCTTTCCCTGCCTTGGTTCAGCTAGAGAGATGAAAACTCTCCAAATACCAGTTGGGCACTCTCTGATCACAAGATACAAGGATCCTTAGCTCAAGGTAGGATCTGACACTTGAGACCTACCACACTATCTGTTGTGCCTGATGTGGGTAGGGAGCTGGCACAGCCTGCTGCAGACTCCGCTATCTCTCCTCTGGTTCATTGCCATAGCCTCTTGTCTGGTCCTCCCAGATCCACTCTGACACATATCTGCTCATCCTCACACACGCACAGTGATCTTTCCCAAATGACAACTTGATTATGTTTGTTACTTGTGTTTCATCAGGTCCTCTGAGGACACACCATGACAGGGTCAGATAGAAATGGTGTTTCTGTCTTTTTTTTTGCTTGAAAAATTTCTACTCACCACTTTATTGTTATTATTTTTAATTAACATATAAAGCAATGGGCTTCATTTGGCATTTTCGTAAGCATCTGTCAACATACTCTTTATTTATTTCCCTCTCCTACTGCCCTTTCCCTTCTACCCTGCCCCTCTTTGCTGTTTCTCTTCCCTTCTCCACACATAGTCACCCCTTTGCTCTCATGTCACATGTGTTTGAGTCATTGATCTCTCTCTTGTCCCATTCCTGTAAAAACTTTTATTTCTTTATCATGGCCTTCTTTCTAGTCCTTGAACATACTAGAGGAAAAGACAGACAGAGCGTTCATGGCAGGGGCATAGGCAAGGACCCCTCATCTGAAATGTACTCCAGCACCAGGAAATAATCCCAAATGACAAATGAGATTACAGGAAATTAAAAAGCTTTCTGCACAGCAACGGAAATGACCGGGAGATTGAAGAGATAGCCATGGAATGGGGGAAATCCTGATCTATGGCTCACTAGAGAGCACTAATTCTAGAATATGTAAATGATGACAAGAATTAAATACCCAGCCCACCCAAGTCATCCAGTCAATAGACGGGCTTGTGAACTGAATAGATGGCTCTCACAGGAAGAAATGAAAATCGCCAAAAAAAAAAAAAAAAAAAAAAATACTCAGAACAACGTTTAACATCCCTAACCATCAGGAGACATAAATTAAAACTGCACAGAGCGTCTGTCACACCCTAGTCAGAGTAGCACAGATTTACTGAAGGGGAGAAGGAGAGGGAACTGAAGGCTATGAGCCTCTTTGGACAGACATTTGTCTAGCCCTTTTGGAGGTCAGAGGTCAAGGAGAGGAGGTGTGTAGGGGTCTCAAAGTTGTTTTGTGCAGTTTTATCTCAGGTCCTCCTCCAACTTTCTTAGCTCTGGACTCTTTAGTTATCAAAACTCTCTACACTGAATCTCACGTCAGGGACACACCATGCTGTTCTGACTGGACTGCTGTCCTTTGTAGCTCTTAACCTTTCAGTGTACACAAACTTGCATCCCAATGAGAATCTCATGGGGAGAGTTCACATCCTACTGTGCAGATCATGCTCCAATGAAGTTAAATCAGATACTCTGGGGACATGTTCAGACTGTAGTAGTTTTTATTGCACTATCATCTATCTATCTATCTATCTATCTATCTATCTATCTATCTATCTATCTATCTATCTATCTGTCACTTGTGTGTATGGGCATACTCATACCACAGTGCACTGTGGAGGTCAGAGGACAACCTTTGCTAGTCAGTTCTCTTCTTCAACTATGTGGGTCCCAAAAATTATATCCAAGTCATCATCAGCTTGGTGGCAAATGCTTTTTCCCACTGAGCCATCTTGCCAGTTCTTCTGTTGTAGTCTTTAAAACTCATCAGGTCTGTTGTGAAGAAAAGAAAAATTAAAATGAATATTTGCTTCAGAAATTTAGAGACTGTACTGGTTCACTTAAAATCTACAGACCTAAAGAAGATAAACAACAAGAAGGACCCTAGAGAGGGTGCTTAAATCTCACTCAGAATGGCAAACAGAATAGGCACCAGAAGAGGTGGCAGAGAGGGGAACAGGGTGGGAGCCTACCATAGAGGGTTATTTGAAAGGCTCCATCCAACAGGGGATTGAAGCAGATGCTGAGACTCACAGCCAAACTCTGGGCAGAATGCAGGGAGTCTCATGGAAGAAGGGGTACAGAAGGACATGGAGAAGACAAGAGCCCCACAAGGAGACCAACAAAGCTAAAAATAATCTGATCTTAGGGGTTCTTGCTGAGACTGATGCACCAACTAAGGACCATGCATGGAGAGAACCTAGAACCCCTGCTCAGAGGTAGCCCATAGGTAACTCAGTCTCCAAGTGGGTCCTTGAGTAAGGGGAAGAGGGGCTGTCTCTGACATGAACTCAGTTGCCTGCTCTTTGATCAATTCCCCCTGGTGATGTGGTCTTGCCATGCCACAGAGGAAGAGGATCCAGGCAGTCCTGGTGAGACTTGATAAGCTAGGGTCAGATGGCAGGAGAGGAGAACTCCCTTTTAAGTGGACTAGGGGAAGGGGATGGGGGGAAGAAGAAGGAAGGTGGGCCTGGGAAGAGTTGAAGGAGAGGGCTACAATCAGGATGTAAAATGCATAAATTGTAAAACAAAATAATAATTTAAAAAAAGAAAAAGTTTTACCGAGTCCCTGAAATTGAACACATGTGAAGAGTTTGATGGGTTTGGAAGGACCAAGCAGTGCAGTTACAATGTGTACTTTACAAAGCATCTTGCAGATGCAGAGAATACTGTCTAGGGGTGTTGAGCATCATATGGGGTATCTATATTACCTGCTTCCCCGAAGCTCAGAAACCATTGATGAAGAGGAGATGGGAAGATGGTAAGAGCCAGAGGTTGGAGAGGACTGGAGCGAAAGCATCTTCCAGACATGACTTGCTGGCTGGCTGGCAGCACTCATGAACTCACAGCAACTGTGGTTGTCTGAACAAGACTGACACAAGGTCAGGGCAGTCAACCTTCAAGAATGGAGGAGAGAGGGACTCAGGAGCTCCCACCCTTACTGAGGAACTATGGACAGTTGATGGCTTCTGGAGAGAGGGAGAGTCAGCTTTCTCTCAGGGTGTGGCTCCTAGTGGGTCTACCATGCTCCAGGAGATGACTCCATACCCAGAGGTATGGGCAGCAAGATGTGGACTTGTCTATATATATAGACATATCTATATATCATATCTATATCTATATATGTCTATATATAATGTAGACAAAAAGTTGGGAGGTAGGAGATGGACGCTTTGGAGGAGTAAGTAATGAATATGATCAAAATACATTCTATGTGCTTATGAAATTCCCAATTAATAAAAATATTACATTTAAGAGATATTCCTTAAACATGGAAGTGAATCATCAGCCCATATCATACATAGAGAAACTGCCTACCCCGATTCTGTGTTAGCTGGTTACATTTAAGGGTCAGCAAGAGCAGGCAGTATGTCTGCTGTTGATGCATCATGCAGTGTTCTGTGCACTTCACCAGAATTCTCTCATCCTCACATAAACTGTGTAAGGTAAGGAAACTGAGGCAGAAAGGGAGTTGGTAGCTTGCCCGGTTCATCACAGCTCAGAAGAGGTAGAGCCAAGATTTGACCTAGAGTGTCTGGGGACATAGCTCATTCAATAGCATGCTGTATGGGCCTGACAACACGAGTTCAGGCCCGGGAGCCATTTTGAAATGCTGGGCTTGTGGGAGGTTCCCTGAGCAGACAGTTTAGCTGAATGGTGAGCTCCAGGCTGAGACCTCTTTCTAAGGAGGTGGGGGATGACCTTTTGGCTAAAGCTGTCCTCTTGGCCTACACACACACACACACACACACATGCACTGCCACAGGTGAGCACACACACACTAAGAACAGATCTGACTTAGAAGGCCCAACTTCCAGATGGAACTACCTCGTGAAGCTAACTGTCAATACATTCTGTTTTAT
Organism: Psammomys obesus; assembly: GCF_907164565.1. Taxonomy (NCBI): domain Eukaryota; kingdom Metazoa; phylum Chordata; class Mammalia; order Rodentia; family Muridae; genus Psammomys; species Psammomys obesus. The sequence goes on along the minus strand of NW_026596073.1, from coordinate 14,789,033 downwards.
GACTCATGGTAAGTACTCAGGAAAACATTTCTTCCCTCTTTCCCATTTTTGCTATCTCCTCTCTTTCTTGGCTTCTTTGCCCTCCTAGTCACCTTGTCCCAGGGCTCTGATCTTTAGTTCAGGTCAACTTGCATGCCTCACCATGGCAGCCCCACTTCTGGAACTGTGCTTGGGATGGATGTGTAAACTTGGAAGCTCCATTCCCACTGTCTCTGGCTGCATCGTACTGAAAGAAGCTCTACGGAAGGTCCTATAGGCTTAGGATGTGTACCTTACCCTAAACCTAAATGAAGTAACAGAGCTCTCATTAATTCATGGACTGATTTCTTCCAATTCAAACCATCTCCTGACACTGAGGAGCCACCATCTTCGCCTTGCTGGTTCTCATTTTTTGAGAGAGAGGAGAGATGGAGTTTAGTGGAAGAGAAGAAAAGATGTTTAAATAGGCCACAGAATTTTGGTCCAGGAAATTTATAAATCTTAAACAAGTTATGTAAAGCCAAAGAAAGGAGATGTTGTCTGAGCCACACATACTGAATTGATTGAGAAGAAAAGCCAAACCCAGTGTCAAAGCATTTATAAAACTTCCCTTTACTGCGGTAACTTTAGCAGGGGACTGTGGAGTTCCCCTTTCTCTAGGTAGCAAAACTATGCCAAGAAGCAGTCACTCAGCTGAAAGCCCTGGCCCAGTCAGCTTCCCGACATTCACAACCACTGCTTTTCACATTCCGTTGGATGGAACTTGGGAAGGAAAGGCCATGCAATTCAGTGCGATGGCAGGACTTCCAGTCCATAGCAATAAGGTTGTTGCCTTGGGTTATCTGTTAATTCCTTTGGCTGAAGATGAAGTCCGGAAAGTCATCAAATACAAAAGAGAAGGGGAAGTTGGACAGACTTGAGGCAAAGCTCTCTCAAGCCCGGGACGCTGCTTCTCTGGGTAGCCAAGTCCAGCCTGTAAAATCCAGTAATCAATTGTAAGCGACTTGCAGGAAATGCCAGACTAAGGACTCATCACTGCTATGTGCGTGTCACAGTCATCTGGTCTGAGGACTGCGTGAAACCGCCTTCTGCTTCGTGGCTAAAACTCCTTTTAACTTCAAGGTGGATTAATGGATGGAAGACTCCTCTTGGTATTTTCCTTGTGAGGACAGCTCAGAGAGGCCAGGAAGTAAACAGATTTGGAAGATGAGATTTTGATGGCTGGCCACTTCCCAACAGCTACCCCCAAGATAAAACAAGCCCCATTGGTGAGCAACAAAGTCACAGAGACACAAACACTTTCTGGCAAGAGCAACTTGCAGGCTTCTCCAACGGCTCCAGAGATTATGAGCAGGAGCCACCACGAGAGAGTGAAGCCATCCAAGGATAAGTGCAGCACGAAAGAAAACCAGGATCAGGGATGACAATCAGAGGGGAAGAAATTCCAGGGTCCCCAGCTCCTCATTCAAAAGAAACTGGCTCCAGAATCTATTGAGTACAGACAGAGTGATCTAGTAGACCAGACGGCACTGATATTCTAGAGCCATGGTTGGTAGAAATTGTCATACCAAGTTTACGTTGTTTTCTCTGTGGCAGCTTTCTATCTAGCTGGCTGCTGAGCACTGCTAGGGAGAATAATGTATTCATCCGTGGCTTCTGCTGTGGGCATGTGAATTATTCTAGCATTCTGTGTAAAGAGAATAAACGCTTCTTATTTGTGAGGGTCAGGGGGTTGGTTTCTCATTGTTTATTATGAAAATATTCCCAATTTCCCTGGTCAGAAGTTATTCGATATGATTCTATCAGACTTAGCCAATCAGAGAGTAGAATCGTCTGACTTGGCCAGCCAACAGAAGAGCATAGCATAGCATAGCATAGCATAGCATAGCATAGCATAGCATAGCATAGCATAGCATAGCATAGCATAGCATAGCAGATAGCCTAGGTTTGAAACTGGTGGTTAAAGCTGCCTGCAGACCTGTCCACGTTGGCTGTATTCATCTGGATAGACTCGTGGACCCTTGACACCAATAATGCAGTTCCTGGAGGAGCATTTCTGCTGTGTGCAGTAGGTCCACAGACTTGCTGGCAAGGTTTTGTGGATTGAGCCCCCCTCCAGCTCTCGCAAGAGCTCAGAAAAGCTAAATGACTTTCTTGAACTCACATAGTTTGAGAGTAATGACACAGGAAATCTGGATTTCCCTCTAGACTGCCAGGGCTGAAAATATCATTCTAACAATGGCCAAAATAGAGTCAGTCTCTAAATTAACAACTTTTGTTCTCCTCTGAAGCTCTTTGGAGCATTTAGGTAGCAGCTCACTTGAAATCTGAAGGAAAGCACACACTGCCTCCCAGGAGAAAGAAGACCCAGGCATCAACACCATGTCATCAACACCATGGTGCTGTTGATGACCCAGTCATCAACACCATGGTGGAAGTAGCTTCCTCATCCTTTCCAGTCAGTGGGAATAAGGAATATGGATTTACACATAGTTTCTGGGGATGGCATGGACCAAGGACAACCACATGGTCTCCAGTGTCAGCTTGTGCCATGGACCTCAGCATGGTTTTCAGCAGCAGTAGAACAGGACATTAACACAGGCCAGTACTGCGGTAGGACCACGGATCCAGACATGGCTCTCAGCGGGACATGGCCATGGCCTCAGGCTGTGGTGGCATGGGAAGCTGAAGTATGTCACATAGTATTCTGGGGTAGGTTCTGTGTCAGTTCCTGGCTGACAAACACCTCCCCACCCTTGATATCTGCCACCCAACACTTGCCAGGCTCAACTTTTAGGCTTGGTGCCTGTGGGCAGCACTGTTGTCCATCTCCCAGCATGGCAAGCAGAAAGGGCCCCAGCTGCAGCAGCTCCATGCTGGGTGCCAGCTGGTAGGCTTAGGCCCTATTCAGTTATGACATGTTTTCTCGAAAGCTCCAGGACCTGCACACCACCCTGTCCTTGCTGAACCACGGCTGTGCTTGTAGGCTTTGATAGTAGCTACCCCAGCAGACCAGGCAGCATGCAGAGGTTCCAAGCTGGGAGCCGGCCTGCAAGCCTAGGGTTGGCCCCACTCAGCAAGGACCTACTCCGAAGGGATGTGTAAGGACCCACATATTTCCCTGTTGGCATAAACAACCCCACTTCTCATCAGGGATGATCCTGTGCCTGCATCTCTCTGGCTTAGATGCAGCTGCTAAGGGCATAGACTGGCCATTGTCTGCATGTCTCTGTTCCACCCTCTTTCCCTTTAATTTCACGAGTCCACATTTTAAACACATCTTCTCATAAGACTTGCCTCCCCAGCCCCACCCCCTAGTTGTTTTGGAGCTACTGTGGGCCCTGTAGACTCCTTTTCTGCATTTGAGTGCGGTGCCCCTTGAGGAGGTCAGAAGAGGTTGTCAGAACTCCTGGAGCCGGAGGTACAGGCGATTATGGGCCACCTGATGTGGAGTCTAAGAACTGAGCTCAGGTCATCCGAAACTGCAGCAAATGCTACTTATGAGACATTTCTCCAACCCAGATCCTTCTTCAATTGCAGCTGATTTTTGCTTAACATTGCTAGGTATATCATTTGAATCCTAGTGTTTTCAGGCTGTGGGTGTCTGAACCAATGGGTGCATTTACTGTGGATAAGAAATAATGGGATCTAATTTTTCAGTCCAATTAGCCAATATCACTTAATTAGAGAATTTAGGCCATCAACATTTATAGTTATTTTTGAGAGGAGTTTACTAATTCCCATCACTTTGTTGTCTCATTTTTCTGATTGGTTATGGTTTTTATTTTATTTCCAATTCTTTGGATCTCTCTTTGCATTAGGGACTTATTAGTTTATTGAGTTGGTCATGATTGGTTCTTTCTTAGTTCATCTTTGTCCCTCTGTTCCTCATTCTATTTTCCTCTTCTGTGGTAGAATCCTATAAGTATCTTCTCTAGTGTTGCCTTGATAATTGTGGATTGCATTTGTACTTATTTTGGGATGCTTTTATTTGTCCATCAATTTTAAAAGATAATGTTACTGGGTAAAGTTTCTTGGTTAGCATTTATTTACTTTCAGGGCTTGAAACACATCATTAGACTTTTTCTGGGCTTTTAAAGTTTCCGCTGAGAGTCTGAAGTTATACTCATGGAGTTATCTTTCTATGTGAGTTTGGTTTTTTGTTTTTGTTTTGCTTTTTTCTTTTTCCTCTTGCATCTTTTAATATTGTTACTTTGTTTCACGGTCTCAGCATTTTGGTTATAATGTGCTATGAAGAGATTCTGGTCATGTGTATTTGGGGTTCTAAGTATTTCTTTATGCTTGGATAAAAATTTTCAGATTAGGGAACTTTTTTTCTTTAATTTCATTGAATAACTTTTTTTATGCCTTCAGATTCCTTTATTTTCTTTATTATAAGTAACTTCTATCCCCAGTTTCTTGGATTTTTTTTTCTCTCAGTCATGTCTCAGAATTCATAGACATTATAGTTACTGGTTTTCTTTTCTTTCTTTAATTTTTTTTTTTACAATTTATTCATTTTATATCCTGATTGTAGCCATCTCCCTCATCTTCTCCTGGTCCCACCCTCCCTCCTTCCACCACTTCTGGTGCCTATCCTGTTTTCCCTTCTGAATGAGACTTAAGCATCCTCCCTAGGGTCCTCCTTGTTGTTTAGTTCTTTAGGACTATTGATTTTAGTATGCTTATCCTATATTATATGGCTAATATCCACTTATAAGTGAGTATATACTATGTGTGTCTTTCTACTTCTAGGTTAACTCACTTGGGATGATCTTTTCTTGTTTCTCCATTTGCCAGCAAATTTCATGAAATTTTTTGTTTGTTTTTAATAGCTGAGTAGTATTCCATTGTGTAAATGTGACACAATTTCTGTATTCGTTCTTCTGTTGAGAGAATCTAGGTTGTTTCCAGATTCTGGCTACTGCAAATAGGGCTGCTATGAACATGGTTGATCAAAATTCCTTCTTGAATGGTGGAGCATCTTTCAGGTATATGCCCAGGGGTGGAATTGCTGGATCTTGAGGTAGCACTATTCCCAATTTTCTGAGAAAGTGCCAGATTGATTTCCAAAGTGGTTATACAAATTTACATTCTCAGCGGCGATGGAAGAGGGTTCCCCTTTCTCCACATCCTCTCCAGCATGTGTTGTCACTTGAGTTTCTGATCGATGTAAGATGGAATCTCAGTCATTTTGCTTTGCATTTCCTTGATGACTAAGGATGTTGAGCATTTCTTTAAGTGTTTCTCTACCATTCAATATTCCTCTGTTGGGAATTTTCTTTTTAGGTATGTAAACCATTTTTTAATTAGATTATTTGGTTTGTTGGTTCCTCATTTCTTGAGTTCTTTATATATTCTGGATATTAGCTCTTTATTGGTTGTAGGTTTGGTGAAGATATTTTCCCAGTCTGTAGGCTTTTATTTTGTTCTGATGACAGTGTCCTTTGCTTTACAGAAGGGTTTCAGTTCATTTGGTCCCATTTATTAATTGTTGATCTTAGAACCTGAGCTGTTGATGTTCTGTTTAGGAAATTGTCTCCTGTGCCAGTGAGTTCAAGGCTCTTCCCCACTTTCTCCTCTAGCAGATTTAGTGTGTCTGGTTTTATGTTGAGATCTTTGATCCACTTGGATTTTAATTTTGTGCAGGGTGATAGATATGGACCTATTTGCATTTTTCTACATATGGACATCCAGTTGGACCAGCACCATTTGTTGAAGATGCTGTCTTTTTTGCATTGTGTGGTTTTGGCATCTTTGTCATAAATCAGTTGTCCATAGGTGTGTGTGTTTATTTCTGGGTCTTCAATTTGATTCCATTGACCCACTAGTCTTTTTCTATGCCAGTACTGTGAAGTTTTTATTACTGTTGCTCTATATTACAGCTTGAGATCAGGGATGGAGATACCTCCAGAAGATCTTTTATTATAGAGGATTATTTTAGCTATTCTGGGTTTTTTTGTTATTTCATATGAAATTGAGAATGTTTCTTTCAAGGTCTGTAAAGAATTGTGTTGGTAATTTGATGGGAATTGCATTGAATCTGTAGATTGTGTTTGGTAGGATGGCCATTTTTACTATGTTAATCCTACTAAGCCATGAACATGGGAGATATTTCCATCTTCTGATATCTTCTTCTAATTCTTTCTTCAGAGACTTGAAGTTCTTTTCATCAAGTCTTTCATTTGCTTGGTTAGAGTTAAATCAAGATACTTAATGTTTTTGTGGCTATTTGAAGGGTGTTGTTTCCCTAATTTCTTTCTCAGCCTATTATTTGTCTTTTGTATGCATGAGGGATACTGATTTGTTTGAGTTAATTTTGTATCCAGCCACTTTGCTGAAGGTGTTTATCAGCTCTAGGAGCTGTAGGAGTTCTGTGGTAGAATTTTTGGGGTTACTTATGTGTACTATCATATCATCTGCTAATAATGATACTTTGACCTCTTCTTTTCCTATTTGAATTCCCTTCATCTCCTTCAGTTGTCTTATTGTTCAAGCGAAGACTTCAAATACTATATTGAAACGATATGGAGAGAGTGCAGCCTCACCTTGTCCCTGATTTCAGTGGTATTGATTAAAGTTTCTCTCCATTGAGTTTGATGTTGGCTATTGGCTTGCTGTATATTGCCTTTACTATGTTTAGATATGTGCCTTGTATTCCTGATCTCTCCAAGACTTTAAACATTAACAGGGGTTGGGTTTTATCAAATGTTCTTTTGGCATCTAAGGAGATGATCGTGTGTTTTTTTTTTTTTTCCTTTTGTTTGTTTATATAATGGATTACATTGATGGATTTCCGTATATTGAACCACCCTGCATGCCTGGGATGAAGCCTAATTGGTCATAATAGATGTTATCTTTGATGTGTTCTTGGATTCAGTTTGCAGGTATTTTATTGAGTATTTTTGGCATCAATATTCATAAGGTAAATTGGTCTGAAATTCTCTTTGTTGGGTCTTTGTGAGGTGTAGGTATCAAGGTGACTGTGGCCTGATAGAATGAGTTTGGTAATGTTCCTTGTTTCTCTTTTACATAATAGTTTGAAGAGTGTTGGAATTAGCTCTTCTTTGAAGGTCTGGTTTCTTTTCTTTTTATTAATGACCAAATGTAGTAGTTCTTCAGATTTCAATGCCTGATATTCTTTCTTATGTTTGATGTGTTCTATTGGTGAGAATTTCCATTATTTTTGTCTGTTTGCATGGAGTTTTTCATTTCCAACATTTCTGTTCTTCTTTGACTCCCAAATCTCACTTTGTCTTTTCTGAATTTGTCACCTATGTTGTGGACTGCCTATTCTACATTTCTGCCTTGCCCAGTGACATTTTGAATTTATTTCCTTACTTCATTTACCTGTTTCATTTTTGAAACCATCAATCATTTTTTGTTAAAAAAATTTGTTCTTTGATCATCTCACTCATGTGTATAAAGCATCATGATTGCTCCCACCCCATCCTTGCTTACTCCCCACTTCTCTCAATTCTTTTCCCATATTCATGCCAAGCAATTGTCTGAACTATCCCACAGTGCTGCATAAACTCAGGGATACTTTGTAGTGTGTGTGTGTGTGTGTGTGTGTGTGTGTGTGTGTGTGTGCAGGCACATCCATATTGGAGGGTACACACATGTGTGGATACACATGCACCTGTGTTCTCTCACATGTGGAAACCAGAGGACAGCGTTGGCCATCATTCCTCAGGTGCTGCCTGCCTCTTTTTCTTTTTCTTTTTAAGGCAGGATCTTTTATTATGGCTGACCAGTGAACCCTGGGGATCGCCCTGTCTCTGCCCCAGAAGTGCTGACATTACAAATGTCTATCACCATGCTGGGCTTTTTAAACATGAGTTCTGGGGTCAAACTCAGATCTTTGTTCTTGCAAGGAAAGTACTTTACCAACTGAGCCACCACCACCCCAGCCACATACCTGACATTTTTGTAGCTGGATTTTCTTTCTACCAAATCTGACTAGGAGAGACTGACTGAGCAGGAACCACTTTTGCCCAGTTAATTAATATATTCGTCCCCGGAGCCACTTTTTATAATGTTATTCACACTGAGCTTGTTTTCCTGTGTCTGGGTAACTGCAGAATCTTGAAGAGCACATTAGAAAGCAAGCTTGCCCTCTGGTGCCTGTTGGAGAACAGCCCTCCATCTTCGTACTGCACACACGTGTGTTCTGTACGGCATCAGCTCCACAGAAGGTGGATTCATGAAATCGTGAAGTCTTCTAGACACAGGACACTTCTTGGGGCAATGTCTGACACGTTAAGGTTTGGACAGATGTTTTCCCATCCTCACCATCCCACGCTCTGTGTGTGTGTTCGAAAAGAAGAGGGTTTCTGACATGGAAGTAAACCTCTCTTGGCGTGTGGCGGACCCATCAGCTACACAAAAGATCTACGCCAAGCTGCACCCTGCAGGGCAAGTGTTTATCCCTCTCCAGCACAGCCTGGACTCCAGCAACTCATCAGCTCCTTGTATAACTGCACTTAGCATCAGAACACAGTTCCAAAGGTCCCACTGGGCAGTTAGTTTCTCTCTGAGCACTTTTAAGGCTGTATTTGTAGTTGTTTGCCTGTCCGCCTCCCTGAATGTCATGAAACAGTTTACTAAGAGCAGAATTGCTTTCATGTGTCCTTCTCCTTTCTCTTTTCTTGGCCTTTTCTGGCTGATTCCACGGTGGTGCGGCTGTTGGCTTACGCTGTTAGACTCCGGTAACCAGGCAAGTCTTTAGGAGAACCAGACAAATCTTCCCCTCCACAGCCAGGATTTCCGGGCTCCTCTGCATATGACTGGCTAAACAATGAGGATTGTGGAAGGAAGACAGTGAGCCATTTCTTTCTTTAAAACAAATTTAAAACATTACTTTAAGCCGTTGCCATTTTATAGCCAAAGGCAAGATGCTTCAAAAACCAATGAATTGGTGTTGGGAAATTGTGTGTGTGTGTGCACGTGTGTGTTTGTACACATGCACGTGGAGGCTAGAGGTCAAACTGGGCTGTTATTTTTCAGGAGCTATCTATCTTCTTTCTTTTATGGCTTTTATTTTTTAATTACACTTATGTATTGATTTATTCTGTATGTGTGCTTGGGCGCACACTTGCCCATCATGCAGGTTCACGTGCCATGGCGTGTATGTGGAAGTCAAGGGAAGTTGGCTCTCTCCTTCCACATTTACATGGGTTCCGGGGATCAAATTCAGGTCTTCAGGCTTGAAGGCAAATGTCATTAACTGGTGAACCATCTCACCAGCGGCTACCTTGTTTTCTCAAGTCAAGACCTCACTAGTTTATCTGAACCTTGTTGAGCTAGGCTGTCTGGCCCGGGGGGTGCCCAGGGGTCTTGCTGACTGATTCACTCCCAACCCCCACCCCCAGGGGTCATTTTGGGAAGGATAGCTGCATGCCATCCTTACACGGCATATCACCTGCTTAACCTCTTGTGCTTCCCTGCCAGTGTAGGAGCACATAATCCATCTCCAGGATGAAATATGGCAGAAGTTTCTGGAAAATCTCCGCTTACATTCCAAGAGGCTAGTTTGTGGGGGTGGGGTAGAAACGAAGACGGACGCCTCTTCAGACATGTTGGAAACAAATGATGGATTGAGCTGGAGTTGTAATTAGAGCCTGAGATGAAATTTCTTCCATCCTGGAAACCAAACAAGTTGGGGGTATGTGTGAAAAAAACAAAACAAAACAAAAAAAAAAAACCTAAATATAATTTATGAACACAGAAAAGAAGAGCTGAATTGGCAGGACTAGGCCAGGGCCCAAAGGTAAATGGGAGCATGGATTCGGCAGGCACGGGATCAGATGGAATATACTTTTAAAGCTTTTCAGGCTTCTGGATTTTGTCCCTCTTGAAATGCAATTGAAGGAATGGAAAAGGCATGTCTGGAAACTTTCTTGAAGCCAGGGAGCAGAAATTCTTGAGTCTAGCAAGCTAAACTCAGGTCAGAGATGGAAATGTAAAAGAGGAGAGTGGCATTCCACATCACCCTGAGGAGCACACAGCCCTGTAGCTTCACTCTTCCTCTTTGGAGAGGCACCTTGTGGGATTGACTTTGGGGAATGAAGATATAGCCTTGATGGTGGCGATATTTCCCCTAAGAGCAGAGCCTTCGGGTTTCACGTGGGATTGAGGCTGGGTATGAGGGTGGAGTAGGGGGAGGCAGAAAAAAGGGATCATGGAGGATGAAAGAGGGCAATGAATATCAAACAAACCACAAAAAGACAAAAGTGTGGATTCCCCTGAGAGGTTTCAACACTTTTCAAAACAAGTTAGCTTGGGAAACCTCCCCACGTGTGCCACCCTTAATTTAAGGTAGTAGAGATGAGGCTTCCTTTGTATTGTGCCTTCTGAAGGATGGACTAGTGGGTGCAGATGGATGCTTTTGCAAATACCTCTGTTCTTAATCTTTCAACTTGCCGGGGCTCGCCACTTAAACGGGACATTTAGGAAGAAGTTGATATGTTTGCTTTTCTGATTTGTAAGAGCAGCCATGAGGGAAGGGACAGTGAACACAGGGGTGGATTCGACATGGTGAAATACCTGACAAAAACAACTTACAGAAGGGAGGGCCCACAGTGCTCACAGTGTGGGTGAGGCCCACCATGATGAGGAAGTCTGGGCCACAGACCGAGGTGGCAGCTCATGAGCGTCTAGTCAGGACGCACAGGCAGATGAGGGTGTTTATGTAGCCCAGGAGCCCCAGTATGTGGAAGATTTAGAGTAAATCTTCCCAGGTCAACTGATCCGGTCTAGAAATTTCTTCCCAGACATGCTCCAAGGCTAAGCATCTCAGACAGGATCTGAAGACCCTAGAGTTCTGGAAACTCGGATTCAACACTCTAGAGTTTTAAATGATGTCATTCCTCCCCATTGTTAAAAACAAAACAAAACAAAAACCTCTTACTTAGTCATTTCTTCCAGCAACTTTTAAAAAAAGAGTATATTTCTTATTTTCCTTGGTCAGAGGCCTGCGAGATGGACCCATCTACATGGGCCCTCTTCCATCTCCCCTTTCCTCCCTGGGTCATCTCCTTTTCCTTTCCCCCAGTTCTGCATGCAATCGCCAACGAGACACAACTGGAACCCTTTCGAGCAATAAAAGCACGAGAGGGGAAAAAAGAAAGGCAGGAAAATAGAAGACGAGCAAGAGGGACACAGCGTGAGGGAAGACAGAATTGGATCCACCTTCGGGATGGTGGAAAGCGGTTCTACAATCGTGGGCTAAGCCGATCTCTGAGGGCTCAGACTACAAAAGGAAGGAGCGATGCTTCAGCTGGCTTAGCTCCAGAGACATCTGTTTCCTCTGAGCTCTGTGGAGATTCGCCTTACGCAAACACAAGAGTAGTTCCATGTGACAGCCTAAGTGGGCGACTCCAGGAGCAGCACCTCCTCTTAAAGACTTGGAGGTGTCGGAGACTGGGCTTCTACGAAATATGTGAGCTCAGAATTATATTTGGATCCGTAGCTAAATCTCATTGCAGTCCAGCTCCGCTCATGTTCCTATTTCACACAACACTCACGCAGGGTTGGCCTAAGATACACAACGTCTCCACAGTGTGGACCTGATCTGACTAAAAACAGTGAGTGGAATCACCAGGCGCCCCCTGCTGGCAACTGTCCTCAGCAACTCCTGCTCTTGTCTCCACATGAACTCACTGCCAGGTCCCACAAGCAACGGACCAAGCGATGCTCAACCCTGCACATTCATCAGTAACTTAGCTGCAGAGAAGCCAAACCAGGTTGCAGCACCCGGAGGCCACCTGAGGGTCTCGTGATCCTGTGAGTACATGGTTCTACACGACACAGCATCCGTTAAAAGGTGACCAGATTGGAGTGTAATGTAGCTCATACTTGCCTAGCATGCGCGAGATGGAAGTTTGGTCCTTGACACCGCAAGCACAGGAGAAAAAGCACCCAGAGACTGTCAGGTTCACAGACCTTCAAAATGTGGCCGTGTCATCACGCAGAGCATGGGAGGGGGAGTGTGCAGCCTCTTCTGTGAGGGTCTGGATCCTGTTCACGAGGGATCCATTGTCATGACCTAGTCACCCCTAAAAGGCTCCGCCTCCAGCTGTGCCATGCTGGAGGGTTCTGGATTTAGGGAAGACACAGTCAGTCACCCCATCATGGTTGGTGTCTATATTTGTGCAATGAATTGCTTTCCTTTGGGATCCTAGCTCCAACCATCTGTCCTTGTCTTTCAGAAACACTGGCTTCTGGATGAGATACTGCCGAACACACACAGTTTACAGATATCAGCTGGTGACAGCATGTCAACGTGTTACTGTGTGTTCCCTGGCAAGGAAGCCCGGTGGACAGGTGCTTGGCACTTTATTCCTTAAGGTATGTTGAGCACAGGATAAAAACCCAAGCCTTAGAGAAGCCATTGCTAATGACGGATGTCTATCATCCGGGCCGGCTCTCCACTGTTGAGGAAACAAACAAAACCCCAGCATCAATCTTGAAGGCCCGGCGCTCTGAACATGGGACCCCACTCCCTTGGAATCTGTTGCCTCTACACATCATATTAGACCTTATGTTTAAAGTGTACTTAAGGTGTTCTACAAACAAAAACAAGCTTACAGAAAAGTGATAGCTGTGACATAACTTTCTGGAGGACTCTCTACGAGTAAGTTGCTGGCCCAACATTTCATAAACTGATGACATGACCCTACCATGATATGGTTGAAATGAAGGTTTTTATGGGGGGCGGGGGAGAAAAAGGGGAGGGAAAGAGAAAGAAGGAGGGGGAGAGAGAGAGATTATGAGAACAGCTAGAGGCCTCCAGAAGGGAGAACGTGGTAGACTGAATATGGCTAAGAGATAAGCAGAGTAGAGAAAGAGAGGGAGAGCATGGAGAGCAGAGGGCGGGGCAGAGGGAGACAGAGAGAGATGGAGAAGGAGGGAGGGAGGGGGAGAGAGACAGAGGCGCACAGAGAGAGGGGGGCTCAGAAAGGAAGACAAAAGGGTGAACATAACCAAAATAGCAGAGTTACAAGGAAGCCCATGAGCTGGAGGGAGTTTAGGGGAGGGGAGGAGGTGTGAGGAGCCAGGAGGCTAACATGGACTCTGAAATATGTAACTGGTACCTCCAATACTGAGGGAGCCTGGAGGCCAGCTGCATTCTGGGGTGCTAATTGGCACTTCTGACAGTGCCAGTGGGACAGGAAATGTCTCCTTTTGGTGGAGGGACCAAGTACCTGAGGAACGCTGGCTTCTGTCTGGCCCTCAGAGTTTGGGGAAATGCAGTTTCCTTTGGACCTGACAAATGCCGCCTGTTCCTGAATACATCGACTACAGCAAAGTCATTTCTCTCACACAGCCACACTGCAGCCACCAGACTGACGAATACAGGGACACATCATGATCAGGGAAAACCTCACCCCCCTTGCGTTCTACCAGCTGTCCTGGTAAATCCCACTGTCACAAAAAGTCCAGCTGAGAACATTGCTCCACCTCATGCTCCTGCAGCAGCCGTGAGTCTTTCTCTGGGCCTACCCACTTGAACGGGTCACAGCTAGTTACTCAGAGCTTCTCCACGGTGATGGTCTGAACCTAAAATGTTGACAAGGGCTCATGACAGAGGCTTGGCTGTCAGCTGATAGGCTCTGGGAAAGCATATACTAAAAACAACTTTTTCTGTGACAAAACACCCCACCACTAAATGTACCACTCATGATGCCTTAGTAGTCAGGAGGCTTCGATAACAGAAAGTAGGACCAGGTTATAAAACTCCATGGCCCACCCACCCACCTCTCCCACCCAGCAAGGCTTCATCTCAAATGGCGTCCGCAGCCAGGCTCCAAGTAGTCAAACAAACATGGCGGACATCTCACATTCCCATTGTCGCTCTCCACGTCACAGCTGCCACAGCAGAACACCTCTGCTCTGTAAATCCCTTGTCACTGCAGCGCTCTGTCGCACACCAGGTCCGCTGAATCCGGATAATCCTTCCCCGAAATCCCTGAAACTGAGACAGAGACCTTCCACCTTCTTAAATTGTTCCAGGCACTTGGCTAGAACAGGAACAGACAAACACAAACTGTTTTCTCATGAATGAATTTTGAGCAATGATTTTTATTAAGCAATCCCAGAAGCAAGGCACATCTGCTGCCATATTTTTTAAAAATCTATTTTATTGGGTTCTTATACCTCTACCTGCCTTCCAACCCTTATTCCACCCTAATCCCTTCCGAATCCCCAACACCAGGTAGGAGAGAGAGAAGATTAGAGGGGAGAGAGGGCATAGATCTCTATAGGCTACTTCCTGCTGATTAGGGATGGAGAGTTCCTTAATGGAAGTCCAGTCTCTATTGTTAGAACCCCCAGCAGTTTAGCCAATCAGCAAACCAGTAACAGCAAACACAACAGCAAACCAACAGCAAGGAGAGCAGCCACCGCCGGACCCTCTCGGGCTTCCCCATTTATACCCACTCAGGAGTTCCCGGAGTTAAACTACCTGCAGCTGGCACGAGTCATGCCCCTGCCAGAGCATGAGACACATTAGAGCCTGCTGCTGTGGACAGTCTGAGGCAGCCCTGTATCCTGCACCTGGGATAAAACAAAAATGTACTCACAGGACATAACTGGGTCTTAAAAGACACCGAAACTCTCACTACGCACATCTCTATTCTTGCCTTCTCTTAATGCCACCAGATTCCAATTTGCGATATGACTCACCAGGGGTCACTTAATAAATGCCTGCCCAGCTGCAATCAGTTTTACTTTGTGATCATAATTATGTGGGAGGAAGATAATTTGAGTCTTTGTAAATGTCATACTCATCACCACGCTGTCGATTTATTAACTGACAAAGCAGCTCTGTATAGAGTGTGGTTTCCTTCTTCCGCCTGCGGTGAGGTATAATTCATTGCTGTCATTCTTTTTGTTGTTGTTGTTTGTTTTGAGACAGGGTTTCTCTGTGGAACAGCCCCGGCTGTCCTGGACTCGCTCTGTAGATCAGGCTGACCTCGAACTCATAGAGATCTTCCTGCCTCTGCCTCCCGGAGTGCTGGGATTACAGGCGTACTGTCATTCTTTAAATGCTTTAATCATAGAGATAGCTGGATCTCAGTCCAGCTGGGCTGAGGGAGAGCTGGGAAGCTGGGAAGATCCATGTGTGTTTGCAAAGGCATTTCTAATGCAGGTTCTCATGTGGATTAGCAAGCAGAGGGGAGCACAGTTCCCTGTGCTTGAGGGCCAAGCAAAACTCAACACAGGAGGAAGGGAGCTCCCACACAAACTGGATTTTTCTTAAGGCAACCCTGCCTGTCACCGCCACTGATGCCAGAGATGCCATCCAGATTATTTAGTCTTTGAACGTGGATCCAGAGTGACTTTCCATCAGCCTTGACCTGGGGTTCCATCTTTGATCTCTCGCAGCAACATGAGGAACTGTTTTAAAGGGTTGAGAGCCGCTGCTCCAGACAATGCTAATATAACTGATTTAGAGTTGGGAGGGGAAATCTGCTCCAGGCTGAATATTGTCCCTTTTCTAGGTCCTCATCAGTTTTTGAGCATAGCCTTATTTTTCAGCCCCATCTTTTTTTTTTTTTCTTTCAGTTGTCGTTCCTTCATCTTAACTTAATGGGAGTTAACCATTTCATCAAGGAGTCATAGGTCCGCCTCCACCCACAAACATACCTTCGTTTCTACATTTTAATCTCTATGTGTGAAACGTCATGTTTCTAGTCAGACACCAACTAATATGGGATGGTTCATAATTGTAATTCTGATCCTCAGAGCTTATGTTTTGTGTAGGGGCCCTCCTTCATCTATCTATCTATCTATCTATCTATCTATCTATCTATCTATCTATTTATTTATGAGATTGAACCTCCATCTGAATCTCAAACTGTAGCCCAAACGGAGGCCTAAAACTCAGTAGGCCTCAAACTTGCAGTAATCCTTTTGTCCCAGCATCCTAGTGCTAAGATACCCAACTTAAACAAAGAAAAAACTTCTCTGTTGTGTGTATGTGTGTGTTGTTGTTGTTGTTTTTTAATATATATAGAAGATTGAACACAGGGCTGTATCTTTACTTACTAAGGAACAGATATGCTTCAAACCAATAAAGGGAAATATCCAATTCCCTTTTATAATATTTCCAGAAAAATATTTACTATATAGGTTTTATTTCACTCTCGTTGAGGACAGTAAAAGATATGAGTAACAATTCCATGATAGTAGTGGAAGGTTCAGGCTTTGATTTGTAATTTTCAATCAGGGAGGATCACTCAGAATTCAACTTGTCAGCCTTCTCTCTAACCTGAAGGGTGCTTGCCATATTTAAGATCCTGCCTGTTTAGCTGCTGGGGTTGAGGAAGGAGTGGGATCTATCTTCACTAACTCCCAGGCAGGGCTGGAGAACACGTCATACTTCCCATACTGGACATAGCATCACTTCCTGCTTTTCCCGCCGTCCTCCAGCTTTTTCTATGTCAGAAAGATCCTACTTGTTGGAAGGCCATTCCCAGGAGTTGGGGCATTATAACCGCCACGGTCCTGAGGGAACTGCCAGAGAATCCCACAAGAATGACTGACTGGGCACACCTTCCCAGACCTAAGGACCTTCTGGAGGGAACCCCAGCTTCCAAACATCCCCCTGCCTCCCAAGGAAGACATAGCCTTTAACACAGGTGTGTTTTAGGTCAACATCCACAGATACTCCTTGTGAACTATGAATATAAAACAGTTGAACTCTGATGGCAGAGCCAGAAGGAAGCATCTGGACCCCGAATGGCCACATGGAGGAAGGCTTCCATCCACCGGGAGTATCTACTTTGATTTCAATACAAATGGAAACTTCACTTAAATCGTCTCTAAATGTATACTTCTTCTTTCATTACAACAGCTAGTTATTTCCAATACGTCTTTTGATCCAGGAGGTAGATGTTGCTTTGTAGAATTTATTATAATCCTCTGCTTCTCTCGGTCTCTCACTCTCTGTCTCCCCTTTTTCCCCCTTTCATTTCTTTCTTCTTGTAATCACATTTAAACAATCTTTACAGTTTGGAGGGAACTGGGAGAAAAAACAGGGAGTCCTATTTAAGTTTCCAAAGCCAAATAGGCCTATAACAGAATGCCAGAGAACTGCACAGAGTGAGGCTTTGATTAGCTCATTTAATATTTTTTAAGCATGTGATTTCATCGGAAACTGTGATGAGAAATGTGGTGATGAGGATGGGTAATGTCTGGATTTCTATTCTTCCATCATAATATCCAAAGACACAACTTTCATCTCTGCAAGAAGAAACTCTTGCTGTCTCCCTTTTCAAAACAATGAATTTTATATAAAAGCTTATCACTGCCTCTTCCAATGAACAACAACAATAAGAAATCTTCTATTTTAAAAGAACTGTGAGATAATTCTACTTTTTTTTTTTTTTTTTTTTTTGGTAAAATCTCAAAGACCTAAAGAGTCTGTGGAGGGAATAGAAACTGTGGTCAAGATATAATACATGAGCAAAGAACAAGATAAATTACTATCAATAATAAAAATATAAATAAAATTTAAAAATAACCTATCAGTCCTTGCCCCAAAAGCCAAGGTCATAAATGATGGAAAAGTTAAAAGTTTGTCGTAGATGGACGACTCCAGGGTACACAAAGTAGGATCTTTTGTCCTTATTAAAGACTTATTTTTGATTTTAATTATGTAAAAATAAAAGACCTTAGGAGTCAGTCGTTCACGGTTAGGGAATGCTGCTGAGCTTCTCTGTGGAATGTGTTGGTGGGATGCTGTCATGGTCATCCCTGCTGCCTTTTCTCGCCAGCTTCTTTGGGAATTAAGTTAGATCTTTTCCAAAGAAGGCATGTTTAACCTTTCCTTCTTCCTGTTCAGGCCAGAATAAGATGCCTGTTTTTTTATGTCCCACAGCGCTTTCTGCAGGCATGCGTCCCGCAGAACATTCACAAATGACCCGTCTTCCCTCCTCAACCGTTTCTTTCTTTATATTTTTGGTTGTGAGCCTAGCCTTTCATGGGTGAGCCACCACCTCCAGCCCTTCTTTCTTTAAAACAATTTTAATTACGTGTATCTTTGCGTGTGTGTGCAGGTGTCGAGGCTAAAGGTATGGGAATCCCCCTGCAACTGGAGTTACAGGGAATTTTGAACAGCTTGGCGTGGGTGTTGGGAATGGAATATGCGTGGGTCTCTTCGAGAACAGTGTGCTCTCTTAATGGCTGGACCATCACTCTGGCTCCCAGCTACTGGCCTCCTGATGCAAGAACTTCATCTACACAGCTCTTTGCTTCTGCAGCCTCCCTTGCTTGAATCAGACACTTGTATTGGAGTATCAAGTTGTAGAAAGATCTCCTTGGGTCCTTAGGAAAGTGTGGACTTTTTTTGTGGGGAGGAAAGGCGTGTTTTCAGAGAGACAATCAATTTTGCGGAAATCTTACTTTCGGTACCCTGAAGAACTCTTGCTTGGTTACTAATCATCGATCCACATGCTCCATCACTCTTTTTTTTTTCTCTTTTTCTTTTTTTCTGGTGACCCAGAATGTTCTTGGCTGCTGATGGTAGAAATCCTGCTACAAATTGAGCCCTGTAGGAATCTAAAAGGAAATGTGTCTCTTGGGAAACCTGTCTCCTGCCATGCCTAAATGGGCCTCAGGCACTTGAGGACGTTGGGCCCAGACACCAAAATGAAATTAACAAAGATGGCCCAGGAGGAGGACTGGGCATCCAAGGGCAGCCAACTGGGTCCCGTGAGGGTGCTAATGAGCTGTTTCACACGATTCTGGCACGCTTAGCCTGCGCTCCGAATTTTCTCTCAAGGTATCATTAAAATCAAATGATCGTCTCATTTTGAATGTCCGTTTACGCTGTAATTATCTCCGTCTTTTGTAGTGACTTTTCGTGGTTAAATTAGGCAATTCTCCTTTTGCCTGGGTAGATAATGTAATGACTTTTTAATCATTTGTTTTCTACCAGCCAAATTGTTTCCATGACCCCATTACAAATTCTTCTGCGGTGACAGCTGTCCCAATGGGCTGCAGGCTGCTCACTACCAATCCAGCCAGTGAATAGTAAATGTCATCTATTTTCCCCTGGGATCCGGAAAGAAACAAATAGTTCAATGATAACTTAGTTCTTTACATTTGTCATAAAGAATAGGAAGAATACAATGTGGTTATGAAAAGTTTTTAGAGAAATTGCACTTAGTGTTTTGTTATAAAAGTAATACATTGTTTTTACAGAGAATTTAAGTACACAAAAATACAAAAAAACACAATGAAATACACTTGTAACTTAGCAATTTACAAAAATCATTTTTGGGTATGGTGGTATTTCCTTATAGATTTCATTTTTTATTATCGATCATCTACCTAGCGATCATTTGTCTATTATTTGTATATTATCTATCTGATCTATTTTTCATCTGTTTATTATCTATCTGTCTATCTGTCTGCCATCTCCCTAAATGTGTTGATTTTTCTATCTGTACAAAATTAGGGCCATACCTTGCATCTACCTTTTCAGCTTTAGGTTGTCACCTGACTTGTACGATGCTCACTAGGAATCCTTAGAGGCTATGGTTGTTAGCGACTGATTCCATCGTTGTCTACTATCGTCATTTATTCTTCAAACACTTTCTAAGAGCCTACTGTGGTTAAGTGCAGGGTAGACTGTGGCTTAGTCACTCCTCTGTTGCTTGGCATCTCGGTCCCTTAAAAGTATGTCACATCCTTACTCTCCACTTCAATCCCTGCATCTAAGGGTGCAAGCCTGCATCCCTTGCAAATGGCCTTTGAGGCATGTCCCCAGCCTTCCTCCCTCCTACTTGCTCTGGTAATTCCAGCCACCTGGGTCTTCTACCATTTCTCTCCTTGTCACTCAGGCATGTACCCCTGGGCTTCACCATGGTTCTTCCCCATCACCACCCAGAAAGCCCAACAACCTATTTCTCAGATACGCTATCTCCTTCAGTGAAGCCGATTCCTCCACCTCTTGTCTCTGATTGCCTCGCCTCATGCAATCACTGTTTATTTGTGGTGAAACACGTTTTGGAAGTATTGGATCACTGACACATCCAGACGTGAAAGTATTTATACAAAGAGGCAGCCATTAGTGTTTTGATCAAAACCACGTTGCATGCCTTCCAACACCATTGTTAAGTGCCTTTATGTTGCTTTTTATGTGTCTCCAAATGGATTAGGGTATTCTTTTGCCTCATTTGAAAATGGAGACCTGTTTGGCCTCTTCTGTAATGTTAGTAGTGCTGTGTTTCTAAGATTTATCCATGTTTCTAAATCCATAGCTCATATTTTTTACTGCTGTATAGTATTCTCTCTCATATAATATATATACATATATATGTATATATGATATATCACATGACCTAAAATCCATTTATATATCCAGTGTTGTGTGTAGGTGTACTTTAAAAAAAAAACTATATTATTTAAGTTTCTTTTATCTTTTTCTCCCCACTCCATCCCAATCCATTCCAACACCAGGTAGGAGAGATAAAGGGTTAGTGGGAGAGGGGGCGCAGTTCTCTTAGCTGCTTCCTGCTGGTTAGGGCTTTCGGATTCCTTGGAGCCAATCCAATCCTTGTTTCAGGAGATCTGCAGCTTCTTGTCTCACAACAGCAACCAGGAACAGCAAAGGGGAAGCAGGAGCAGACTTGTTCTTTTTCTGAGCTCCACGTTCTCTGGGCTCCGGCATTTATTGTCGCTCCAGTGTCCGGCAAAGAGCTCCTCTCAGAGCCCACACGAAGCAAATAGTCTGCTGCTGTGGACCATCTGAATCAGTCCCACATCCCATACCTGGCACCAAAACAAAACCGTGTTTATATCCACAACAGTTGTGCAGATGGACAATTATTGTTTTAAACAAAAAATGCCACTTTCTCCCTTGATGGTTCTGGAAGCATCATATACCCCATCTCTCTATGGTATTTATGTAGGAGAAGGATTGCTGGATGACAGAGTATGTACAGGCTCGTGTGAAGCTCCTCTTCAAACTGGTTGTATCAGTTTATACTCACATTAGCAGTGAGGGAGAACTCTCATGCTTCACACTTGGAACTGTGCCAGAATGATTGAAAACAAAAAAAGTATCTCCTCATCGTTGACTCTGTCTTTCTATGACGCTAACTGAAGACATGCTATGATAATTCAAATGATAATTGGCTATTTCTCTTCCCACTTACTTCTCTTCTACTGGTGGACACTGCATTCTGCATCTCAGCCGTGCACAGATCACGCTGTCCCTCATCAACCTTATGAAGAAGTTGCCACTGTAGTTTGGGAGTCCACAAAGTTCATTAATAGAACATGTGTTGCAAACTAACTTCCTCTAAGTGGTGGTTTTCACATCACCGTATCACATGACTCAAAGTCCAAGATAATTCTGTAGCCCCTGCTAGACTGCAATTTGATGACAGATATCTGTCTTACGGCCTTTCCAAGATTTAGAACATATCGCCAATAGTTCTCTGAAAGAAAAATAAAATAAAATAAAATAAAATAAAATAAAATAAAATAAAATAA
>NW_026596073.1:14753791-14767534 GCF_907164565.1 Psammomys obesus | reverse complement strand
AAAATAAAATAAAATAAAATAAAATAAAATAAAATAAAATAAAATAAAATAAAATAAATATATATGTCAGAGTTTGTCTCTAGTGCTATTTCTTCTTTTAATAATTTATTTATTTTTAATTTTATTTTATGTGCATTAGTGTGAAGGTGTCATATCCCTTGGAATTGCAGGCAGTTGTGAGCTGCCGTGTGGGTGCTGGGATTTGAACCCTGCTCCTTTAGGAAGAGCAGACAGTGCTCCTAACCACTGAGCCATTTCTCCAGCCCTCTCGTGTTATTTCTCTGTCACCTTAGCAAATAAGACTATGGCATTTCTATTTTTGTTTAGATATTATCTACATGAAAATGCCACCCAGAGAAGGCACAAGGCTGTCTTCTAGAGGAACCCAGTATTATGTGTTCAATCAATCAATCAATAACCACACTGGCCCTTTCACTGAGGTCTCAACTGTATCTGACCATACATATGATTAGAATGAATGATTCAATTCATTCTCTCTTAGATAAAACAGAAAAGATGATTCATTAAACACAAAATATTGTTTTTAAAGTCTCGTATGGAACACTTTAACGCTTGCTGGATTGGTCTGTTGATAATTCAAACTCTGAAAAATTTTATTTTAGACAACTGCCCGTGATAGATTGTAAGCCTCTGAAAGGCCAGCCAACTCTCCTGAGAGAATTCCCATAGGAGATGGCTTGAGACTGACCCATAGTAGCATGAAAAGGCACCTTCTGATGGTCATTGGATTATAGCCACTTTTTGGCTATTATAACAATAGTGCTGTGAGTATTTATGTGCAAGTTTTTCTGTGAACATTCTGAGTCCTGTGTGGCTCCTGGGGCTTGACCAGACTGGGAGCAACAAGGGAGTGAAAACAAGATAAACACACCAACAAAGAAAAGCTGGGATTGGATGGCCTGGAGCCTCTAATGGGTTGCTGTAGGTATAATGGACGTTTCCTGCACACCCTATCAACATCCACAGATGGACCAAAGGAAGGCTCTGCCATCTATCTGAGTCTCACCCTGGTGGGAAGCCTTTCGCATCGCCCATGGGTCTGAGGCTAGGTTCCTGACAGGGCCATGCCCACAATAATAATACATACTCCCTCGGGACTTTACCAACTCAGGGCTGCCTCTGCTCCTCACAAACATAAACTCAGCTTCCTCAGAGTGGAGCGGCTGGGTCATGTGGTCAGTCTACATCTAGCTTGTTAGAGAAACTGTCACGATGTTGTCTAAAGTGGTGCATCTTTTTATCTTCCCAGTGACTGACTGCCTGACGGGGACTCTATCGTGGTATGAGTTTCATCTTACTCTACAGTCTCAAGGCTTCTTCATGACAGAAGTCTTGCCTGTGACCTAACTCTCAGCATGGAATTGGTTTCCGCTTGAGGGATGAGGGATGCAAGCGGGCTAAGTGGAGGTTCCAAAGATTTGTTCATATCGAGAGCCCTGAACCTGAGACTGTGGACGAAAAATACAAAAGGTGTGATTGAAGATCTTGAAGAGCCTATCTCTGAATTTGAAGTGGGTTCTAAAAGCCACCACAAGCATTGTTAAAAGAGGACATAAGCAGTCTTGGACACACAAGAGAACAGAGTATGCGAACACAAAACAGAGGAAGATGTGTTCACCAGCCAAGGACCGTGGACAGCTGACGGAAAATAAAGGAGGAAAAGGATGCAGTCTCCCTGCAGATCCTCCAGGGGCATGTGACAACACCTCGATCTCCACTCAGTGGAACTAAACCCGTACTCTGTCCTCTGAAGCTGTGAGGAGCCATGTCTGTGACAGAAGCTCTGAGTTCATGCTAATTCGCTTTAGGACTCAATGTAATTGCTAAAAATGAGAGCAGGGTGAAGCAAGTGTGATTTTAGAATGCAGCCGGAGGGGAGGGAGCAGAGCAGTCACATGGAATGCCCAGCTTGAGGGTTAGCCTTTCTTAGGAACGAAATGCATCCATTCATCCACCAGCCATTCACTGTCAACTGCTGGAGCTCCGAGTACTGCCACTACTTCATTGTAGATTTGTCTTTCTTTCCATCTGGAAGGACATCAGGTGCCTGGCACTGATATATCACACACACACATAATTCTTTGAATTACCTTCAAATAGACAGTATAAGAAGAAAAAAAAAACACTAGGTAAAAAGTTTACAAATAACTCAACTTGTGTGTGTGTGTGTGTATAAAATCTTGTTTTCTGTCATGTTTCAGCTGTGCTCTTGCATGCAGTCATTAGGAATACAAGATTCTGGAACCAGATTTTCAATGTTGGGATCCCAGGTTGCTGCTGACGGGCACTGTGAATTGGGGCAGGTCAATAAGCCTTATTGAGTCCTTTATCTGTATCATGGGGGTCATGATTGCACACCCCTCATGAGGCTTTTGTAGGAGTGGAATATTGGCATTTAGCCTCTCCCCCTCTAGGGAGAATGTAGCCCTGACTGTGATATTTACCAGGTCCTGAGGTGAACACGTTCCCGCTTTAGGCAGTTTGATGCTATCAGCAGAGGATCTCAAGTATATAGAGTGGCTCAGCATGATGTTTCCTGTGTGTAAATAGAATAGATGTAAATGACTCCAAGAACATAGACTGTAAAATAGAGTAAAATAATGGGAAAGAGATTAGCTTTGAGTAGTTGTTACTTTTTAAAATAATTTCTGAAATGTATCTGTAGAAATGTTAATCACCGAGCCTAACAACTAGCTCATTAGTTCCCATAAAGATTTTAATTTTTAACTGTCATTATTCAGCTGATAGACATGGCCTCCAGCTCACTTACTCTGTGTTGCGAACTTTGAGCAAAGCCTTGTCTTCTTCAGGTTAAGCGGAGTGTACTAATTATGCTGGTGCCATAGTATTTAAACTGATGAGCTTTAATTTATCAAGGCTAAAAGTAGGTATTTTCTCTTATAACCCATCGAGCCCAGGCACCCCCATAGAAGCACCCTGTCTGGTCTCCAAAGAAGACTAATTACAGCGCTTGGAAGGCAGAGGCAGGTGGGTTTCTGTGAGTTCCAGGGCACCCTGGCCTACATAACAAGCTGTAGGCTGGTCAACTACACAGCGTGGTCCTGATAGAAAAAAAAAAAAAAAAGAAGTCCTTATAAAAATTAGTTTTCCGGTGTTCCTGTATCAATACAAACCTAGAATAAACAGATCAATTTCTCTTGAAATACGTACATAGGGGAAAAAAATAAGCAAATTGCCTAAAACCAACTGATTGACAATTCAGACCAGAATTTGTGTTGTAAAGAAATGCTTCGAATTGACTTCAAACAGACAGTATAAGAATAAAAACACTAGAGGAAAAGTTTACAAGTGACTCAACTTTAAGGACTCCAAACCACTTAACCAGGCGTGTGCTCCCCAGTGTGTGCTCTATGGGATTTTTGTTCCTGAAAGACGCTTTCTGGGGGAGAAAGGCATCTTCGTTCAAATAAGTTAGGGAGCCAGCCGGCTGGTCCCAGCCAGCAAGGTTGAGTGACACAGACCCTGAGAGGTACAGCGACAGGACACCCCTTAGCCTTGCCAGCCCTTATCTTCTATACACGTTTCACCCCAGAATCTATTTCTGTGGCTATCTGAGCAGCTAGCATTCTGAAGGGCAACATTTTGGCATCTCCTCGTGGCATCTTCTGCTTCTACACTGTTCCATAATCATTAGCAAACCCCATCCCTTGGCTTGTCTTAGGATATCCTTAGCTCTCTCATAGAGTATGAGACCCACATTTCCATAGAACCCACATTTCCATAGAGTCTCTTAAAGGCTGGCCATGATACATTTCTTCTCCAATAACACAGGCAAACTGAAAGCCTACCAATTCTTTTCTTTCTTTTTTTTTTTTTTAAACACCATTTTGCCAGGAGTATCAATCAGGCATGAAGCTAGAAGGCTGATCCCTGGTTGATGTCCATGTAAAAATGTCAATAGACACTTGGCAAAAGCCAAAGGGAACCCCAACTTACTTCGGTTTCAATGTGATAGTCTGAAAGGCCCCTGCTTTCTTTAAAGGTGCTGCTGCCACAATAATTTCCCCTGGTACATTTGAAAATCATTTACATGGAGGAAAGTTGTCACAGAATAGCCTGTGCTCCCATTGTGATTCCAAGGGTGGCTTACGTGTGGAGCCGGGATGGCTGGTGCCTAGGGCTCACCTCGGCTTCTTCCACTGTAACTGTTCCTTCAGTCTGGTTTTGGTTTAGGAGAAAGGCAGTATGTAATCCAAATAAACAAGCCAGGGCAGACTATCTAAATGACCGAAAGCAAAACAGTGTTGGAACTCTAGCTCCTTTGACAAAATAGGCCGAGGGTTCACCATTCAAGAGGGCACCCGGTGGACAAAGATGTTCACGATGGCTTTGTGTGTCTGAAGAGGCAGCGTTTGCACCTTCTGAAAGCATGCTCTGTGTTAGCCTCGAGTTCAAAGTCTTAGCAACTAATCATCTTTAAAGAGTAGGGGAAAAACTCGTTTTTGGTTCTTTGGTTTTTTTTTTTTTTTTTCATTTTGGGTGTTTCCTTAATTGAAGGCAAGACTAATTGGGGCTTTGGGGACATTTGCTGTGGGGTTTCTGGAGAGTGTCATGTGGCTCTTCATTGAATTAGGATTCCATGGCTGGGATAAATTCATTGTCTGTCAAAAGGCATGAGATCCCAGCTCAGCCAGGTTTCCATGTTTCTGTCTCCTAATAAGGAACAGCAGCCAGAAGTTGGAATAATCCAAAGAGATCTTTTTCGGTTATAATGGATTGTTCACAGAATTGCATAAAGCATCCTTTTCTTTCGAGCTGTAAATTCAAAACTATGAATTGTTTCTTTATTCCTTAAGAGGGAACCTAAGTTCAAAGACTTTCACTGGAATGAAACCTAAAGCAAATGAGTTTGGTCCCCTTAACTTGACCCCTCTGGGCCTTCCGGTTTTTGTATTTGCAACATTAATCAGAAGAAGTTTGCAACAGTCTCCGACTTAATCGCTTTGGTGGCTAATGACTCTTCCTTCTCAAGGCCTGGATTCCTACTGTCCACCATGAGACTGAAGATACAGTCGTCTGGCCAGTGCCTCCGACAGGCGCCATGAAAGTGACCCAAACTACTTGGAACCAGAAGTAGTTCAGATATACAAACTTTAAAAACAGGTTTTTGTTTGTTTGTTTTGTGCACATGATGTGGGATGCTAGGGTTGGAAATCGACTCTAAACATAAAAAAGGCTTTATGTGTACACACACAGGCACACACAAAATGAAGCTGTTCATTGTCATGTTCACTGGAGCAGGGAGATGAGTATTCATTCCCTCTGAGTTGAGTCCATTTTCTTCTTCTTTTCTTTTCTTTTTTTTTAAAATAAATTCTGCCCCCCCCAATAAATATCTTTATTTGTTTTGCATCTGAACCCCTGATTACAGTAGTGTCTTTTAGGTACTAGTGCCCCTTCTAGTAGCATTTATCAGGCTTATGGTTGAGAACCACGTATTGTGATTTCAGGTTTTGTGAGCCACCATGTGGTTGCTGGGAATTGAACTCAGGGCCTCTGGAGCAGCAGCCAGTGCTCTCAACCTCTAAGGCACCTCTCCAGCCCCCTTGAGTCCATTTTCAATGACCATGGATTTGTGGACTTTTCAACACCGGTGTGGGTTTTCCTGTCGCCCATGTACATCTAGTTGGTTTGGACTTTTAAGAAATGTCAGGAAATTTTTAATAGCTGAACATATCTAGGAAGTTAGAACTGTTGCTCAGGGAAAATGTGGAAATTCCAGTGCTTATTAAAATATTTTTCATTTGTAATTTTGTATATGCTTAAACTGGCAAACTGGTGAAAAAAAATCAATTCACATTTGGAGTTCACATTAGTATTCTTAAAAATCAAGATGCTTATGGAACACCTGAGTGTTTTGTTTCATGGTGTCAGTTTCCTGTATATGGTTTCTATTTTTTAATCTTGAGCCATTTGGAGGATATTTATTTAATGTGCTTATTAAATTTTTATATTTGTACCAGTTGCACAAACTGCCTAGGAATTATTACAACAAAACTCGAAAGACAAGAGTCTTTGGATGGGCATTTTTTTTTCTGTTTCTTTTTTATTGCTTTCAGAAAAGTCTTTTGAAATGGTGACATCTCCATTAGCCAACTGAAAACTTGTTCACCCTTTCACCCTGCTCTACCCCCTTTCCTCTATTCCATACTAGGCAGAAATGCTCTCGTTAGATTGTGCTTTGTTACGAATACTGTGTCTTCCGGAAGACTGTGAAGAGAAAGACCCCGTTACTGCTCTGCAGTTTATGCAGAGTGTCATAGCATTCTGGCTGGGG
The DNA here is from genome assembly GCF_907164565.1 of Psammomys obesus. Taxonomy (NCBI): domain Eukaryota; kingdom Metazoa; phylum Chordata; class Mammalia; order Rodentia; family Muridae; genus Psammomys; species Psammomys obesus. Next base: position 14,761,215 of record NW_026596073.1, on the reverse strand, counting down.
ACGCAGTTCAGTGGTAGAGAATTTGGGTAACATCTGAAGGCGTTGGGTGGGGGCCCCTAGAATCACAAGAGCCCACAGGAGACATTTCTCTCTTCTCTCTAGAGCTGACTTGAAGGTCAGCATATCTGGGATCTCTCTGTCAAAAGGATTACTAGGTATGAACTGAGATGGGGAAAATGCCTCATTACCAACCCTCCTTTTAGGAAGAGTGCTATGATTGAAAAGAACAGTTTAAGAAAGTGAACAGGGTGGTGGTAAGAATTAAAAAAAAAAATCAAGATGCTTAATATATTTCCCTTGGCGTAGGTTAGCCAGACCTTACTGTAGAGCACGGCAGAAACAGATAGTCTTAGGATAGTGACTGGGAGCAGGGCTCTGACCGAAGCCTGCCTTTCTCACTTCTTCCTACAGTTCCTCTGCAATTTAACGTGGAAGAAAACGGGTTTTCTTTAAAGAATGGCAAAAAGCAACTTTTCCACAGCCACCCCCCCTTCTTTCCTTTTTCCTCTTTCATTTTAAGATACTCATTTTTGTTCGGTGTGTATGGGTGTCTGCTTACATGTATGTTTGTCTGGGTACCATGCACATACCTGGTGACCTCAGAGGCCAGAAGAGGACATTGGATCCCTTAGAGCTGGAGTTTCTGGTGGTTGTGAGCCGCCTGATATGTGTGTCAGGAACTTAGCTCTGATCATCTGCAAGTGTCTCAAGCTCTCTTAACCCTGAGGCGTCTCTCCAGTCCCAGATCTATATCTCTTGATCTTTCTTTCCTTTATGGAAACACTTTTTTTTTAGTTTAATGTCTAAGGGATGGCTTTACCTTGTATTTATGCTCTTTGGGACTTATAGGCTAATCAGCTATGGTTTTCTCCTGAAAGAGCTTAGAGACAAAGGTTCCCTCTTGTACTAACTTCATTCCTTACCTCATTTTGTTGTCTACGCTTCATTTTATTTCCTAATTTTCTTTACATATTTCATCATCCCAAACAGCACACATACTTTCAGACCCTTTTTTGGTATTTTTGCCCCCTTGATACCTTAACTTTTCATTTTTTAAAATATTTGCTTATTGATTTTGAGTGGAGAGGGGCTCATGTCACTAGCAAACATGTGGCCGTCAGAGGACAGCTTACAGGACTACCTTGGTCACTGTTTTATTGCTGTGAAGAAATGCTATGAATAAGATAACTTACAGAAGAAAGAGTTAATCGTGGGCTTACAGTTTCAGAAGATGAGTTCATGACCGTAATGGCAGAGAACATAGCAGCAGGCTGACAGGTTAGCCTGGTGCTGGAATACCAGCTGAGAGTTTACACTGAATCCATAAGCATCTCTCTCTCTCTCTCTCTCTCTCTCTCTCTCTCTCTCTCAATCTCTCTCTTTCAGCCCCCAATACCCACATTAGGTGCCTCACAGCAACCTGCAAATACAGCTCCAGGAGATCTGGTACCCTATTCTGGCCTCCTAGGATATCCACACACACATAATCAGACAAATAAATGAATAAAACTTTTAGGAAGTCTTTCACTATGAACCCAAGGATGACCTCAGAGAGAGAGAGAGAGAGAGAAACTAGGACCAGCACAGGCCTTTGAAACCTCAAAAACCATAGGATGACACACCTCCTTCAACCAGACCATGCTCCCTGATCCTTTCCAAACACACTTCCACCACCTGAGGACCAAGGAGTCAAACGTACTAGCCTCTGGGGTCCATCTTCCTTCAAACCATCACAGCTCTCTCCTTCTACCATGTAGCTTCTGGGGACTGAACTGGCTGTCGGTCAGCAAGAGTCTTTCCTGGCTGAGCCGTTCTACTAGCCCTTCACTCTAAAAATATTTACAGAGGTATTTTATACAATCACCTCCTCCTGCTGTTCCTTCCCTGCCTTCCCACTTTCCTTACCAGTAGCTTCATATGAATAACAAAAAAATATTTCAGAACCAATAAAGTAACAATTTTCAGTCTTTTTTTTTTTTTAATAGCTGGTTTCCCACTGTTGTGGCTCTACATAAATTAACAAAGTAACCAAAGAGTATTTTTTTTTTTTTTTTGGATAAAGATTCAAAATATATCTGGTAGCCAGGAACCCTCAATGCTCAACCATATGATAAAGGCCATATGTAGGTAATTAGGTAAGTAACAAAGAATTCCGGTTACATATAGAACCTAAAACCACAAGTGAATGAAACCACACCTAGCTTTAAAAAGAAAAAAAAAAAAGGCTTTTGGGTATACTTTTTATCAAAACTGTTCAATATAATGAGTATGATTCACTTACAATAGGGCTGATAATGAAGTGAGAACGGCCTTGAGCACCTACCTGCATTTCTAGGTGCCTACCAGGCATTCTCAGCAACAAAACCCAGTGAAAATTTAAACCAAACACCTCTGGAAAACTCTGCTCCTGCCCCACTAGTGTTACTCCTGTGGCCTGCCTCAGCCATTAACATGGATGCTCAGGGGTCTGTCTCCCTGTTGGGAAGGCTAGGTTTAGCTGGTCACCTTGCTTAGGTCTGAAATCTGTTCTGAGTCTCTGACCCTAAAGTCATTTCACATTGTATTTCTCCACTATATGATGTGTCCTTTGGTGTGTGTGTGTGTGTGTGTGTGTGTGTGAATTGTATATTGAATGTAAGAGTTTATACTTATATTTTTTCTCTGCGTTTTAAACATTTCTAGCTTTTATAGTGCGTGTGCTAGCACATTAGTCTCTGCTTTCTCTTTATCCATTTCAGGCAGAAGGCTGGCTTCAAACTCAGTATGTGGGGTTAGAAAGCTGGTTCCGTTGTTAAGCACGCTTGCTGCTCTTGTAGGAGACTGGAGTTCAGCCCCAATACCCACATTGGGTACTTCACAGCAACCTGCAAATACAGCTCCAGGAGATCTGGTACCCTATTCTGGCCTCCCAGGATATCCACACACAACATAATCAGACAAATAAATGAAAAAAAAAAAAAAAAAAAACTTTTAGGAAGTCTTTCACTATGAACCCAAGGATGACCTTGAACCTCTGAATCTCCCACCTCAGCTCTCCAGTGCTGAGATTACAGATGTCTGCCACCATGCCCAGTTTTATGTGTTGCTGGCCTTTGAACCCAGCGCTTCACAGGTGCCAGGCAAACAGTCTGCCAGGCAGAGCCACATCTGTAGCCACTGTCCTCACAAATTTCTAGCAGAGTTCATAATTAAACAGGGTTGGAGATGGTCAATGGAGATTACTTCAGTCTGTAATTTTACATGAAATCTAGCTTATTTTTCTTGTCATTCATCTCCTGTACCACACAGCTGATCAGGCCACTACCTACCAGGAAGAAACCAGGTTGGATCCTGGTTATTTATGAAAGAAAGTCTACCCTCCTCCTAGAGGAAGAAGGCGAGTAGCAAGGTTGGAAGATGCTGTCCGTGATCTCTGTTGTGTGGTTCATAGCGCACATGGAAGGGGGAGAGCTGTGTAGTGTTATTTCCTTGGAGTCAGATGGAAGAGTTTAAACTCTGTGCCTATCGTTGTGACTTAGGGTAAATATTTGTCTTACTGTCTTCATACATGGGCTGTCTATAAAAAAGGAACAATAATATTTGCTTTATAGGATAACATGACACCTAGTGTACTTGGGTTCAGTGGGTTGAATAATGAATAGTGGTATTTGATATTTGTGAAATCCCAACACCTTTAACCAGTCTTAGGAGGTCTTCCATTAGTGGGATATTGCTACGCCTTGAAGTGACCCCCAAGTTTCTAATGCTGGAAGCAGAATTTCCAAGGCAACTGTTGAAGGGGCACTTAATAAGCAGAGGCTGAACCGTGATGCAATGACGTTCTTGCAGAGCACATTACTGAGCTCGGCATTTGGTTGTTGCAAACACAGGTCCAGTTCCCTTTGTTCTTGAGCCTTCTTCCTCTTTTGCCCCTTCTGTCTTCCATGACACAAGGTAGCATGAAGGCTTTGCCATTCGGTAGAGCCATGTTTGAGTTTCCTGCTTCCTAAACTGAGACCAGTCTCAGCTATCTCACAGAAGTGGAGATTTCTTGAGAGAGATGACAAGCTGAGACGTGGCCTAACTGGGAGTCTCGAAGACAGTGATAAGAGTGTCCTGTAGCAGGGCTTGGGTACCGTAAGAGAGCGTGGGGTGGGGGAGGGGAGGAGCAGGCAGGAGGGAGGAGGAAGAGCTGAGACTTTTGGAGAGCTAATAGCGGCCATCTTTGTTTCCATAGGCTAGCAGTAATGCAAAGACCCCGCACAACACTCAGAAAATGAAAGCAGCACCTTTATTTTATACATACAAACAGTATAAAATGTTTATTACGTAAGAGCTGTGTTTTGTTTACAATATATTATATTGCTTCCATCCGATGCAAAGACTTCATACATTATATTCCTTATTTCGTTGTGTTTACAATATATTATATTGTTTAAATGCCACTAACACAGTGTAATTATTTTTTTTACTTAGTTCCCCCCTCAAAACTAAACTGTCTAGAGTAACAGTAAGGACTAAATATATTGTGCAGACCTCAAGATAAGGGAGAGCAATTGAAATATTAATTATACAAGTGTCCAAATATTTGACAATACAATTTGAAATACTGTGGTTTAAATACCATTAACTGCCTTATCCACACTCTTGTGATTTATGCATCTTTGCCCAGTTCACCCTCTCTAATGTCCCCAATCCTAATACCACAATGTGTCGTAATTTCGCATATATCTGCCAACTACACACTGAAGAGACAAATTTTTAACCTGATCAACTGACAAAATATAAGATATGTCCCAAGGGACTGGAAGAAAAAAAAAAAAATCTATGCCTTCATGCTCAACGAACGTACTTAGAGAACCTAAAAGGAAGAGTAAATATCAGCCCAGTGATTTATAATGAAGCTAATAAAATTCAGGCCAGTATTCTAAAGTGTAATGAACATCATTCGAACATTCAACACATGAAAGGTTAACAAAGGCTATGAACTTGGTGTAACTTGAACCGTTTCAGATGGCGGAGTTCACCAGATGTAATTGGATTCAGGTGGATCCCTCTGCCCCTCAGCCTTTTTAAGTGAAGGCCTGTGCTGCTCCTGCCTGGCGCCTGCTGGCCTCGGGGCATACATGAGGCTGGCTCCATACCCTGCAAAAATTATTCACAGCTTAAAAGAAAAGAAACTACAAAAAAAAGGCACCTCAGTTTTGTTTTGTTTTTTTCCATTAACCATTCAAATGAAACCAATTTTTTTTTCATCCCTGAGCAAGACCATAGTAGCCACACAAAACTCCCTGGATAAAGACAGGTGACAGGTTCAAGGTCTCTGCCCAACAGAAACCCGTGTGCCTAGCTCCATTAGGTCTGCTTCTCATTGGGTCTGTCACTATATATCTTGGCTGTATAGAACCCCTCTCCCCCTCTCTAAATAGTATTTTGCAGCCTCAAGTGACCTTGAACTCCTGATCTTCCTTCTTTCCCCTCCTTAGAGCTGGGAATGGCAGGTGTGCTCTACCAGGCCAAGTTTATTTGATACTGGGACTCAAACCCAGTTCTTTGTGCGTGCTAGCAAGCACTCTATGGACAAACCATGCCTCCAGCCTCACTATAAACAAGATGGCTCAATGAAGGGGCTGGTCCTATGCTGAGGTCTCCCAAGGTCCTGCTGAGAAGTTGGTCACTTTTTTTTTTCACTGCACTACCAAACCAGCCTCACTTATGTTAAAGCAGTTCAACACAGCAGCTTCCATTCTTCGTATAGATCCCAGGATCAAGTCTATCACACTAGTACACAGGAGTCCTACTGGAATCAGGACCGCTGCTGTGCATGGTAGAGAAGATGCCTCCTGATGCCTGTCAGTAGGATTTGTGAATTTTGCTCAAAGTGCTGCTCTACCCATCTTCCACTCTGCTTCTGAAACTCGAGCCTACTTTCTTTCCTTTCCATTTGGGAACTTCTGGAAGTACTGGGTGAACACTGACTAGTTTTTTTTTTTTTTTGCTTTCCTAGAATGGATCCAAGACAGCAATTACACCTTAAAAAATAAAATAAAATCTGTCTCTGTCTTCCTGTGCATCAGAGTCAATCAAATTCAACATTTTGTGTGTTCCTTGTGGTTTTAAATGCAAGCATGCTGCTAAACGACTATTGAGAACAGAGCCCCCTTGTTGAATGTGTTTCTTTGAATTGTCAGCATGTAGGCTACTAGCACACAGAATGCTCAAAACACCAGCCAACAATGCACTGGGGTAAATCCCCTCCCCTGCTGCCTGGCTTGCCACCCATGAAGGCCAAGCTCTCTGCTGGGGTGGGAGAGCCTGAGCAGAGAGTTGGTCTGTCTCCAAGACCCTCCTCTCCTCTATGACGCCTGGGTGCCTAGGACCTCCCAGTGTGCCACCCCGCTGGGAATCTGATCTTTACCAGAATTCTCTGACTCAGAGCTTCCCCGGCACCTCCCTCTAGTCAAAATAAACCCCATTCTTTCAGCTCGGTTCTCTTAGCTAACGTACAAAACAGCTGGGTGGCCTCTCCTGAACCGGTCTGCAACTGAAAAAGCAACAGGGCACCTTCTTGCGTGCGAAGCCTTGCCGTGAGAGAGGTGCCAACGGCAGATGGACCAGGGCGGTCTACAGCGGAGTGAAACATGGCGGCTGCCTCACTGCTCCGGCACAGGGAGGCAACTTGCTTTCATTTCGGATGGGTGACAGTCCCTTTGGGCCTACCCGGCTGGGCGTGCTCGCTGGGCTGCATGCACTACCCTCGGAAAACTGGTCTAGAAAGGATATTTGAACAAATTTATTCAAATTTGTATTTTATCATTTTAGAGGTGGACAGGATTGAGACAATCGGTTCCTGGGGTGCTGTGGACAGGTGCACAGGAGTGCCGTTCTAGGTGCCAGGGATCTCCGCCATCTTGCTCACTTGGTGACTGTTCCCACTCCCCATCCTGGGCTGTGTTCTCTACAAGGCAGGGTCTTTCCCATCTCTTTGCTTATGTGGCCCCAATGCCTAGACTGGGCACAGGGGAGGGATACCGATCAATGCTTAGTGCTTGGGGCTGATCAAACTTCATTTCATGTATGAAACAGGCCTGTGATTCATCTACATCCCTAGTTCATTTGGGATAGTCAGTAAATCCGAAAGGCACAATTCCATGAGACTCTTTTCCCCAGGAAGGGCTTCTATGAGCCTGTTTTTTCCTTCAAATTGTATCCAGTGCCATTGAAAGGTCACAAAAAAAAAAAATGTCTTGTGTATTACATATAAATTTATAGAGCTTGATTTTTTTTTTTTAAACCAGAGGTCAGCAGATACTGATGTTCACTTAAAATATTAAGGGCAGATTGTAGTAAGGCTCAGGGCATGGGTTGGATCCCCAGCACCATGATATAGATAGATAGATAGATAGATAGATAGATAGATAGATAGATAGATAGATAGATAGATA
>NW_026596073.1:14704620-14753781 GCF_907164565.1 Psammomys obesus | reverse complement strand
ATAGATAGATAGATAGATAGATAGATAGATAGATAGATAGATAGATACATGATAGGTACATAGCCAACGCTAGCTAATTGGCTTCTTTCCTTACACAACAAATTACTGAACTAGCCTGTATTATTAATTTGACCTAGAGAGTATTTGTGGCACTGTTTTACAGAACTGGTGGCATTTCACATGCCTTCTTCCATCCTAAAGCCTAGTTGGCTCTGAAGTTGAAAGAGGAGATGAGCAGGGAGAGGGGGGGCAGCAGGGCCAAGTCACAGGTTCTCTGAAGAGCGGGCGCCCCAGACGGCTGCTACTCACTTTTATTGCAGTGTCTCCCGTGCCAGCCCTCTCGACATTGGCACTTGTTGGGCTCGTAGCAGGTTCCGTGAGCACCGCAGCCAGGCTCGCAGACAGCTAGGATCAGAGCAGAGCACAGCTATGCTTCCTCAGCCTTCCCATTTCCTTCTTTTAAACAGAGCTACAAGGCTACTTTTCCTTTTTAGTTCTTTAGAATGTGTTAACTTTGGCTTCACCCATTACTTTTTTTTTTTTCCCCCAAGTCACTTTCCAGCCAAAAGTCAGCCTCAAAGTTCAGGGAGGAAAAAAACAAAACCTTCTTAGAAAGGATCTTTATACTAAGCATCATGTTTCTCATACACAATGACTCTCGGTGAGATTTTGAAACTGCGGGATCCTTTCAGGAAAATCCCCAATAGACAAACAAACAAACAAACAAAAAACAAAAAACAAAACTGAAAGAATTTAGCTGTGTGCATAAGTATTTTATGTGCAGTGCCTTTGGTCTAAGTAAAAGACGCATATACAGGAGGGAAAAAGGTCAACTCTAAAGCCAGGCAACATGCAGCAGGCATGGCTGTCACATCCAGGGAGGACATCAGTTCAGCCATACCCGTACCCAAACTGCTACTCCGTGTGGTACTTACGCTTAGAACAGAGGTCTCCTTGGTAACCTTTGGGGCACTTACACTTGCTTTTACCGATGCATTTACCTCCATTTCGGCAGGGTTGGGGGCATTTGCCTGCAATACAGAGGAAAGTAGCTAAGGAAGGAAGCAGCTCTGGGCTTTATTCAACAGTAATTACATCTTTCAAAGGAGTAACGAGGCTTCGAGGGGAGAAATGCTTTGAAATGGCAGTTATTTCTCTTTATTTCAGGTCTACACTGGCTTTTACATTGTTTTTGTTTTGGAGATAAATTAATATATTGACATGATTGTATATATTATATAACATAAAATAGATTATATGTGACTCCTCTTCTTCAGTAATGAATACACTGACAAATGCATGAAAAAGAAAAATTTTAACTATTCTGGTTCATAAATGCTTGTAGCTTCATACATTGTTCTAAAATTTAGTATATGACTGACTTGCCACAAGATATTTTCCACAACTTCCAGGTTTTTTGTATCACTTCTTCTTTGGGAAGTCAGTCTGTCCATACCCATACCTGGTGATATCTTAGCTTAGCATCTTTCATATTTATTTCCCTCCACAATCAAGAATTTCCTATTTGAAGGGTTACTTTTCAGAAGTACGTGATAAGGGACTATTAACCGAAGGCTGAAGCCAGCTCCTGCCAAGTATGCAATGATGTGTGATGATGTCCCAAAAGACAGCCAGAAGCCATCACATTTCAGTGTTGACTCAGTTTGGGGTTTCACTCTTGCTCTTTTTTTTTTTTTTTTATCTTTATTGTTTTTTATGGCCAAAGAATGCTTCAGATGAAAGAGTTGATGAAAGAGCTGAACTTCATATGAAAACTTCATATAAAAATGCTTTAGTTTTTAGTTTGTACTTATCCCAAAGAACTTTGTTTATGAATTGGACAAAGCCACATTTTAGTCTCGAAGACAATATACACGTAATAGTGTTGGGAGGTGAAGGCCTCCTGAAACTGCAATAGAGGAGACTTTGGCTTTTTTCCTCCTAAAGATCTATGGCCCCCTTTCTTGAGACAGAGTCTCACGTGGCCTGGCTTGCCTCTGACTCACTGTACAGCTGAGGATGCCCTTGAACTCCTTTCTGATCCCTCACTCCACCTACCCAGTGCTGGGTCATAGGGTGGACTCACCATTATACACAGTTTGATTCAGTGCTGGTTTCAGACACAGGGCTTTGCACATGTTAGACAAGCACCCTTGTCCCACCGAAGCAGCAGTCCTAGCCCCCCAAACCACCTGCCTTATTGACCTCTGAAGTCCAGAAGAACCCCCCTTTCTAAAGAATACCATTTACAGCTTAATGATGGCCTCTGCTCTTACTTAAAAGAAAAGGCTCTAATTCCAAATTCCCAAAGCAGCGTCTGACCCCGGCCAGTCACAAAGCTGGATCACACGGAATTCTCTCCAGTGCTGTGGGCTTCTTTGAGCCAACTCTACGTGAGATGGTCACCACCCAGCAAGAAAGACACAGCTCCCTTCCACGTAAACAAGTTGGCGGGATGAGTGCTCCGTGGCGGGTGTGTGGAGCGTGGGGCGAACCTATGATCAGGAACAATGCAGAATGACTGGTAGAGTCTTCTTGATTCTATTGATCAGTTTGTGTTCTTGGTAGGAGGGGCGTGAAGAACCTTCTCAGCTGAGAGATAAGGACAGGAAGCTCTCTCCTGGTTCTTAATCATCAGCAACTTGATTTCAGGGAACTGTTAGGCTATGGATCTCATGGATCTGATTGTTTTAGTATTCAGAACACCCAAAGCGTCTGAATGCTGACTTCTTTTGCCTGAGAATACTTTGCAACCGTGTTGCATTGATTGGAAGTAGGTGTATGAAAGCCTGAGGAGTCAACATATTTGTGTAGATTTCAATAAGGTTAAAAGTGTTGGCAGTGTAGCCCACAGAGGAATCCTTGTGAGAACAATGCCATAAGGCACCCACGGTGAAGGCCTAAGGTCCCCCACCTGTGAGACTGCGGGATAACTTCAGGTTGTGACTCTGTTTCACAGACAAAAAGATGAAAGAGCTACAGGGTGTTCAGGGGCCAACAACCATCATGTGTGGGCCTTAGAAAGATGAGTTGGGCTTTTCTTTTTTTTGAAAGATTAGTAGTTTTTAATAATTTTCTTCAACAGTCTAAGTTACTTTCTATGGAGAATTTTTATGACAAGGTCCCGCTAAGTTATTGTAAAACTTATTTATAAATATTTATAAACTTATTTATAAATATATAATTTATAATTTTAAATCATAAACAATTAAAAGTAAACAACTATAGTTTGTCATCTTCAATTATTATAAACAATTAAAATATAACATAATGTGACACAAATAATCTGTGTGACCTTTTTAACTGAAGTTCTGTGAGAGAGTCTTAGGAAACCTATAAGCCTCACGCAGCAAGATATTATGCGCAGCTGGCGTCCTGCACAGCTCTGAGGATGGCCTGGCTAGCCCAATGACAGCAATCTTAGAAGAAGCCAGTCACAGTGGGGCTTGAGACGGCATCATCACTGGTAGAAGGGAGGGGAAATGGACATTAGACACATGTCTCCGTAAAGAGGAGCACTGAATGCGAGGAGACTGGAGAAACTGCAGCGCGGCCAGTAGGCTGGGAAGTAGAAACAGCATCAGAAACATTGTTCCTGTGTGGCCCAGCGACTCTCCTCCCAGGTGAACAGCCACAAGAAATGTGAGATGGCTCAGCGGGAAATGGACCTGCCACCAAGGCCTGAGTCCAGTCCCCAGGAGCCACCAGGCAGTAGAGAACTGACTCTCAAAAGTTGCCCTCTGACCTCCACACATATGCTATGGCATACATTTGCCATACATGTACACACCCCAAAAAGTATAAAGCTGTCAGCATGGTGGCCTGCTCACAAATACTCACAACTGCATTGTTCAAACAACCCACGAGAGGGAACAACTGAAACGTTCCTCGACTGTAGATGGATAAACAAATGACACCTGTCCACACTACTGGATGTGACTCAGTGATGAAAAGGAGCGATGTAGCTTCCTAGTTGTCAGGCCCTTCCATTTAGGAGACATTTCTAATGAACATACGTATGAACAGTTTTTGTTTGTTTGTTTTTAGGGTGGTGATAAATTTTTCTGAAATCAGATATAGGTGACAGCGTAACTGGTGGTTATGCAGGATGATGCACTTTAAAACGCTGAGTCTTATGGTATGTGTGAATTATGAATTCACTAAAAAATAAGAATAAACCATTCAACTCCGTATTTTGTCTTCACACTCTTACAGAAACTTCAACTCTGGACCTATTTCTGCTTTTTTTTTTTTTGGTAATGTTTCCTTTAGTTAAATTAGAAAGTTTTCTAAAGGGATTTGAATAAAACATGTCATTGGATCTATGATGAGTTTTCAAAAACTACATTTTTGGTCCAGTTAGAATTTAAGAAAGAAAGACAGACAGTGGAGAGAGGGAATTGGGGAGGGATAAAGAGAGGGTTGGAGAAGGATGAGAGGGAGGGAGAGGGGAAGGAGGGATGGAAGGAAGTGGGAGGGAGAAAGAGAGGGAAGGGAAGAGAGAGAAATCCTCTGCCAGAGGAAAGGTCCTCAGCACAAAGGCATGAAAGACAACCTTGGACGAAATGAGCCCACAAACAAAGACTCATAAACAAACGGAGGATGCAGTGTCTGGGGCTGAGCATGGGGAGAAAATTGAGAGGAGTTAGCACAAGACACCTTTATCAGGAAAGAGTAATTAATAAGAAGGGAAACCACATCCTGACAATTAATTACATGTTTTAAGGAGACTTCAGATCTATTTCATTTGAACTCTATAAAAATGGTTACTTCACTTACTACTCATTAAAGTACAAAAACCCACAAATAAATTAGAGGTTGGAAGTTAAAATAGGAACCTAGCATTATTCAATTCTGAGTCTACCTCAGCTTTGGGAACAATGGCTGCAAGCACAGCTTCAGAGAAGGTACAGCTGGGAAAGACTCCCCTGGACACACATGGACAAGTCGGGAGCAGCCCCCTCAGCTGGTGTACCCGGTAGCCAGATGGCTCGTGCTCCCGCCTGGACATGTGTCTCCATGCTTGTCTTCTGGGTCCCAGCGAGGCTTAGACTGAATTGGCTCATTTCTGAGGAGTGGCTTGCTGAGCTCTGGAGAGCTGGTAGGTGACAAGAGCTGGGACTTTGGTACAATCCCATCCTTCAGCTTTTTGTATCGAAACATCACGGATGAGCCAGGATAGGCAGAGTAGGTGTCAGGTTTAAGTTCACAGCTCAGCTATTTTTTTTTTTTTTAATTAAGAGCACTAATGTAACGCTGCTATGGAAGACACAGGCATTTCCAGGGCCCCCTAAAGCTTCTTTTGCCCCACCCCCAGCATGTCCAGTTTCCACTGTCATCAATTAGGCTTGAACTTGAAAACTGTGGACCGATAGGTAGACCCTTTTGTGTGTGTGTGTCTTCCTCCTTTTACATAATATATTCCTGAGAGTACTCAGGTTGCTGTGTTATTGTTGTTTTAATTTCTATGCCCTGTTTTTCTTTTCTCTGGGATGCAGGGGCATCTCTCCTTTCCTCTTAGATGGCCAGTAGGCTCAGTCTACTCTAGGGATATTAGTAACGATGTGGAGGACGAACAACGGTGGAGGGGGGGACCCTGTACTTGTGGGTAGGAAAACAAGTCTCAGGGAGAGCATTTGTCTCCAGCCTCTGGGGTAGGCCTTGCCTTCAGATAAGGGGATGGCAGATGAATCCAGAAGAAAGAAATCACTGGCCTGAGACCTCACATGAGGTCCCCACTCTGTCCCAGCCTCAGATTCACAAGCAGCAAAAGGAAGCATGAGACAAAGTTTTTCAGGTTCCTCACCCCCAAGCCAAAAAGAATGGCAAAGTCTCTACTCACTCATTTCACACTGCTCTCCTTCGAGTCCTGGAGGGCAAATACATTTTCCTGGGTAAAAGCAGGTGCCTCCATTAAAGCAGGTGGCTGAACAGTTCGCTGTAAGAATGAGTGACAGGATGCTTCATTAGACAGGCAGTCAAGCCTAGCAAAAATCCCACTTAGGGTGGGTGACTCTCCCATTTACTTATTAAACAACCCACTTTAGAGTTTAAAAAAAAAAAAAAAAACCAGCTTGGTCCATTATTTGAAAAAAACTGATTCAAGTTGTAATTACAAATTACAAAGACTCTATTTCAGAACATAGAGAATAGGATATCACATATTGAATTTATTCCTAAAAAAAATGGCATACTATGTAAAAAAAAAAAAAAGAAACAAATAAATAAAAAAGATCCTTTATATAAAATCTATGCTCTAAGAAGAAGACTCTACAAATCCAAGAAAAAAATTTTGAAAAATGTTTTGAAAGCATCAAGTTGGAAGATAAAGGGAGAAAAGTTATTTGGATTAGATAAAGGGAAGAGAAGTGTCAAAAGTGTCAGGGTCCAACAAGGAGAGAGCAACTCTCAGGAAGACGAATGGAGGTTTGTTTTAACGAATAGGATTTTAAAAGAGACTGTCACGGTACTTGGAGTAATTGCATCCAGAGAGACAGGATGTGGACCCTGTGAGGTCCCAGGGACGAGGATGAGCCATGAAGGGAGATGACGAGACACCCCTGGGGATGAACACCTGTGACTTGTCCCAGGCCCCTCCCTCTTGGTGTCAGTCTCTTGAAATTCACTGATCTTTGGCACTTAAAGCAGAGACTAGAGAAATGGAAATAGGAGAGGGGAAATGGTGTAGAGTACGGCAGCTTCACTCATTCAGTAACGAGGGTTAAAATGAAAGCTTGGGCCAGGTGGAGAAGCACAAGACTGTAGTCACAGAGTTCAGGGAATAGAGGCAGGGAGAGGTCAGTGTCATTTCTGGCTACATAGTCTGAGGCCAGCCAGCCTGGGTTTGTGGCTATGTGAAATCCTGCCTCAAAAAAAAAAAAAAAAAAAAAAAAAAAAGCTTGGATGTTTTTCTATTTCACTTATATGTCCTGAGTTTGTCCTTGTAAAACAGGTAAATAAAACAGTGTGAGAGTCAAGACATTTAAAATGTTATGTGTCCTGTGGAAGAGAAGTTCAATGAAAATGCCGTAAGAGAACATCAGGTTTCTCAATCGACAAACCACATTCAAAGTCGCTAACACCTCCCAGCTGGAAACAACTAGCGCTTTTAGCCTCTCCATGTGAAAGGAGCTGAGGCAGATCACTCTGGTACCGGACTTAAGAGTTCCGGGACTATAGTGCTCTGGGCCCTCTCTTTGCCACTTGGAGGTAGTGTTCTCAGGGGTGGGCGGTTGTTTCTATGAGTGGGCCCTGCCTCCCCACTGGTTGTTCATATGTCTCCCCAGAATAGGAGGGAAGGAGAGGACATCAGGATCAATGTTCACTTGGTCCACACCCATGGGCTCTGATGTTCACTGATATGTACAGGGCTGTGGGCCTGACAGCGCACCTGAAATAGAACTTGCTAAATCTGACTATATAATTTGATGGCCTACCTTCCTATCCCCTTTCTTCTTGAGCTAGCAACCTTTCTTCTTGTGTGTGCTAGTCTTGTTAGTCTTTAACTCATGATTCTTCTGCTTTAGCCACCAGAATGAGGACTTGCAGATATTGAAACCACGCCTGTCCCTGCAGTTTTATATTCAATTGACACAAGCCAGAGTCATCTGAAAGAGGGGAACCTCAGTTGACAAAACGTCTCCATGAGATCCAGCTGTAAGGCACGTTTTTAATTAGTGATTAACGAGGGAGGGCCCAGCCCATTGTAGGTGACGTCATCCCTGGGTTCTCTAGGAAAGCAGACTAAACAAGCCGTGATGAGCAAGCCGGTAAGCAGCACCCATCCACGGCCTGTGCAGCAGCTGCTGCCTACAGCTCCCTTCCATCTCCTGACCACCTCCAATGATAAACAATAATGTAGAAGTATAAGCCAAAAAAAAAAAAAATTTTTTTTTTCCTCCCCAACTTGCTTTTGGTCACTGTGTTTCATCACAGCAATAGTAACCCTAATTAGGACAACACTCAAGTAACTTGTCCTTATTCTTATGGACTTTTCAACTACTTCTGTCACCCTGGCCGAGATTTTCAACATTTCTGCCGTGGTTCAGCTTTGGTTTCATGAGCTGCAAACTCGCTCAGCAGAGCACTATGTGGAGAAGAGGAGGATCACCCCAGGCGGGATTGAGTAGAATGTGGCTAGGTCACAGGGACCATCAACCTCAGTAGTGGTCCCCTCTTTACTGCCTTTCCATGTAATCTCTCTTACAGATACTCCCACCATGAAGCCGGCTTCCATGTTGGGATGGAGCCTGAGGGCCTCACCAGAGCCGAACAGATGGTGGCATGCTACTGAAACTCTAGAACTGTGAGCTTATTTGGCCTCGTTTCTTTGTAAAACCTCCAGCCTCCAGTGTTTTGTTATCCCAACAGAAAGTTTTACCAGGAGCCAGAGATGCCGATTTTCTCTGTGGCTGAGGGTAGCTGTGGCTCTCTGGCCAGTGCTTAACTAGATACTTCCTAAAGTTTGTGGCAGATGTCCCCAAGGCCAATGGATGTGATTCTTCAATGTTTGTTTCAAAATATAGTGCCAAAGTCTAGCTCCATGCCAATTAAACCACTTTCAGCCATTTCTTACTCCTTTGTGGATAACAAAAGAATCTTCTGTTGAGCCAGCAAAAATTAATAAGTTTTATGTTCCCAGGTCTCCAGTGAGACCAAACGGAGTTTCAACAGATTTTTCCAAATGAGTTTTTTTAAATTAATAGAGTATAACATGTAGAAAAAAATCTTTATCTGAAAGACAAAATATTATGAAATGTAAGATGTACTGGAATACAAATATATAGTTTTGCCTTCATGGCTCTGAAGTATTTATGACACTGTAACATATGTGTGAATATTTTATACATATGTGTGTGTGTAATATATATGTATTGCAATAGCCAATGTGGTGGTCATGCCTGCAGTCCCAGCTACTTGGGAGACAGGAGAGTTGGTTGAGTCCAGGAGTTCTATGTGGTATCAGGCTATCTATGCCTGTCAGCTATCTGTACTAAGTTCCATATCAATATGGTGACCTTCTGGTAGCAGGGAGTCACAAGGTTGCATGAGGATGGATGACTCAACCCAAGTTGGATAAAAGATCTCAGTAGATCTTTCATTGTATATGGCCCAGTAATAATGGCCACAGCTGAATAGACAAGTGTCACTAATCATTTCATTCATTCTGGGTGTGTATGAGCTCACTGCTCAAGTCTCTGAAGGTTTTCTTTTTCAATAGTTCTGTTACAGGCTGAGTTTTATTCCATTCCAAGAAATGCCTGGTTGTGAAACAGCAGAGATGTCAAAGGCTAAATTTGAATGAATGAAGACACGCTCTGTGTAGTCTTACTGACTTGCTGCCATTACGTCTTGGTCTTTAGGAGTATGTATTTAAAATATTTTTAACCTGATGCTGTGGTTTAACAATAAATAAAAATACAAATACTCTTCACTATTATCTCAGCTAGAGGGTAAAAATCAGGAGGCAAATAGCTTAGGTTCAGATTGAAAGAAGGAAAAACTCAAAACCCTTGTCTATTCAAGGCTCAGGTCACGTGGGAGGAGCTGGGCCCTGATTAGCTAGAGAGGCAGGCAGCCTGGTGCAGTGGAAGGAAGGAATTGAGGTCAAGCAACATGAACCTCAGTGCGCTTCTTTAGGAGTGAAATGTAGAACGCTTTCCACGTCTCAACAGCTGTGGTATGTAAGTACCTTGTGTATCCTAAGACAGCAAATAACCTCAACTCACTCTTCTAGATCTTACCAAGAACCCTTTGCCTTAACTTCCCCCTTTTTGAAAAACTGCACACACACACACACAAACACACACAAAACAAACAAACTGCAGATTTACTCTGTGCTGAATGACTGATCACAGGAGATACTTCTTTAAAAAGCATTTATTAGTCTATTTAAAAGAATATTTCGACAATGCAGCCACTCCTGATGAGATCTGATAGACTAAGATCAGAAGGAAGGAGAGGGGGACCTCCCCTATCAGTGGACTTGGGGAAGGAGCATTCGTGAAGAAGGGGAAGGGAAGGTGGGATTAGAAGGGGAGGAAGGAGGGGTTTATGGGGGAATACAAAGTGAATAAAGTGTAATTAATAAAAGTTTTAAAAAATTTAAAAAATTAAAAAAAAGAATATTTCATTAAAAAAATCAATATATAGTTTTGATTTTGGCAAATAGCTTTATGGATAGAAGGATCCCTTCAATAAATCCATGTACTTTACAGAGTATTTAAAAGTATTTTCCCACTGAAAACTTGTGGACTCCGTAAGTAGTTTTGTTCAGGGCCAAGTTTGAATCCACTCCTTGTGAGTGGAGTCTGACATGTCACCGCCATGCCTAGGAGGAGGCATCCAACCTCTTGTAAAATAGAGTATGGAAGGAGGCCCTCTACATGGTCGGCGACACCGAGACTTGAAATCACTGCTATTTTATCATACATCTAGGAAAGGAACTGGACCTGTGTGCCAGCAACCCTCACCGCAAATGTTAACTGCGCTGGGATTCTTGCTTTGCAGCTGACGGGAGGCTTCCCTTGTCCTTATATTTATTTTCCCCATCTTCCTACCCTTCTGAGGACCACAGATGGGTACTGTATAGGTCACTGGCCTGTATTCCTGCCTTGGAGCATTCTGGGAGCAAAATAAAGTTCTGCTGGGCTAAGCAACACCCAGTTGGGGCTCTAGTTAGTATGGCAACGTCACGTCACGTGACATACCGTGTTTTCAAAGCGATGACACTCCAAATGTTTATCTGGGGTCCTGAAGCTCAGTGATTAAGAACACTGGCTGTTCTTCTAGAGGACAGAGTTTGATTCCCACCACCCACACAGAGGCTTAAAACCATTTGTAATTCCGGCTCCATGGAATCCCATGTCTTCCTCTGGTCTCTATGAGTGTGTGTGAAAACACACAGACACACACACACAAGTAAGTAAATAATAAGCCTTTTAACAAATGACAACAACAACAATTGTCATTTGTCACACTACCTTTGTCACAGTTGACTCCGTAGAATCCAGGTGGGCAGATACAGAAGCCAGGCGTGACACACAGGCCGCCGTTCATGCAGCGAGGTATGCAGAGGGCTTACGGGGAGAGAGGACAAGGATTAAGGCCAAACGGGCTTCTGGAGCAGGACCATTTTGCCATGCCAACAGTTCCACAACCTAAGGCTTCGTGGATGAACCTGAAAGGTTTAGTCTCTAGATTTACAGTTTTGCTATGTTAAAAATTGTTTTGTGGCATTAATCCAGCTATTTTTTAACTTTTTGGCTTATTTCTTAGACAAGAATTTTGAGGGTTTTTTTTTTTTTTTTCCTACTTTGAACGCTCGGTTGAATCTTGCCCAGACTCAACTTGACTATGATATGTTTTTATTAACTGTGGATATTTTTTCTGCCCCGTTTCCTTGATCTTCAAAAACTAAGGTAAGTGAAAATAAGAAAATATTCTTAGAACCATGCATGGAGATAACCTAGAACCCCTGCACAGATGTAGCCCATGGCAGCTCCTTGTCCAAGTGGGTACCCTAGTAAGGGGAAAAGGGGATGTCTCTGACATGAACTCAGTGACTGGCTCTTTGATCACCTCCCCCTGAGTGGGGGAACAGCCTTACCAGTCCACAGAGGAAGATAATGCAGCCAGTCCTGATGAGACCTGATAAGCAAGGGTCAGAGGGCATGGGAGGAGGACCTCCCCTATCAGTGGACAGGGCAGGGGGGAGTGGGGCTGGGAGGAGACGAGGGAAGAGGCTGCAGCTGGGATACTAAGTGAATAAATTGAAATTAATAAAAAAAATAAATTTTAAAAAAGAATATTTTTATTTCTTAAAGGTAAAAAGCATTTTTTGCTTACTCTGGTCAAATAAGTTCTTGGTATTTAAAGATCGCGTGATTGATACTCACTTTCTCACTTATCTCTTTTCTTCTGATATTCTCAAAAACAGTACCACTAAAAGAAATGTACTACGAAATTTATGTTCAGCCCTTCTTTCAGTTTATTCTAAGGTATAACTTATACTGGGGCATGGATTTAATTGTGAACCGAGCTGTTTTTAGTTGGAAGAATTTCAAATCAGTTGTGATATTAGCTCCTTTGAGACTTTCAGAAAGGTCCAACAAAGTACACTGTAAATGTTAGGTTGGCTGGAGGCTTGACCACAGAGGGCCAAGGGCCGAGGGCCGAGCTCAAAGTTCTCTGGCCAAAGTTCTGACCATACTGCATTAACAGAAACCGACCCATAGAAGAACGACTCTCAAACAGGTCTTCTGTGGCTTTTTAAAGTTTCACCGATCCCTAAAATATCACTAAATAATAATAATAATTTCAAGAGATGTGTTGCAAACAGCAGCGAGCCAAGTGGGGTGGCTGTGGTGTCAACGGACGGTGGCTGGGAAGCAGGCAAAGCAGGACAGCACCTTCGCTTACCTTTCTCACAGTGAGGCCCGTAGAACCCATCGGGACACTCGCAGACTCGCCTTTCATTACAGAAGCCTCCATTTCGACAGCCTCCGGGACACTCGGCTGCAGCAGAGACACAGAAGGTATACAGCGTGACCTTGAGTTCAGGCCAGGCCAGGCCCAGACACTGGGGGTCGTTTACCGATTGAATACCGGCAATCTTTCGCCTTCCCTCCATACCCCTTGGCTTTCCTCCCTCAGTCTTCTTCCTGCAACCCTATTTCCAACAGTACGAGGTGCACATGAGGAGAATAAAGCAGTGTTTATTCTGCCCACCTCCTTAAGTATGGTAACTCTTTAAATTCGTGCCAGAGGAGTAGGGGGGGTTGTCTTTGATACTCGCCGCCAGAGAGCAGATGGCTTATTTTTATTATTTATTTCTGTGTATGTTTAGGACATCGACTGGCTCCAAAGCTTAGGCTTGATGCTGGAAGCAGGGAGGAGCTATGCCCTGGTGGTTAGGGGGCACCCAGGGTACAGCAGTGAAGTGCTGAGGTCCCTCCTGGCGTGGTCGTTACGTGATGGTGATTTTCTGCCTTCTGCGGCTGTGAACTGTGCCAGGCCTTTGGCAGGGGGTTGGGCAGCGTGGCTTTCAACAGGGGGAAATGTTGGTCGTGGGTGGGATACACCTGCGGATCCCTAAACGTTGTGTTAGAGAAGGGGGAAGAGGGGCCAGTGCTGTCACAGCACCCTGGAATCCCCAAGTTCCCTAAGTGATGTCAAAGCCTGAGGAAATCTTGGTACTTGTTAATGGACCCTGTGTTTACTATCCTTTCCCTACAAAGTATATATACAAAGGAAACGAAACAAAAAAAGCCCCGCGACTTCCTACCCCCAAAGCCTTCTCTTGCACGCTGCCAGTGCTCACCTTGTTGACATGTTTTGAAGAAGATTGCGTTCTGAGGGGTCCGAAGGATGATGCTGCCTGCAGCATTCATGACAATCACGTTCACTTCAAACGCTGCCACCCCGTCCTGTTTGCCGAGGCATGGGAACCCGACTTGCACAACTAAAACGAAAAGAGAGTCTGTGAAACTGGTTTAGCCAATTGATTTGGCTTTGTAGAAGTCACAGGAAGAGAGACCAAGGAATGCAAACGATTCACATTTCTGTGATTTTCGTGTGCCTCCACTGGAGTTGAGATGGTATTTTTACTATCTGGGCATTCTCTGTGGAACTTATGTACCATTCTGGGTGGAAAAAGAATGAATGTTGGAATGGGAGAAGAGAGGGAACCACAGGGGGGATACAAAGTGAATAAAGCGTAATTAATAAAGAATAATAATAATAAAAAAGAATGAATGACCCTTGGTAATTTGTGTTCCACTAAGGCAGAACTGGCCATATTCTGTTAATAAGCTTTGTGTGTGTGACAGGATTTCTATGTCAATAATCTTGGCTTACATATCTTTTTAAGATTTTGTTTTAATGTATGTGTATGTACATTTGTGTATATGGGCACATGTGTGCAGGCGTGTGGAGGCCAGAAGAAGTGATCCCTGAAAGCTGGAATAGTCAGTTGTGAGCCACCTGATAAAGAAACCAAACTTGAGTTCTTTGTAAGAGCAGTGACTGACTTCTCTTAACCACTGAGCCATCTTTCCAGGGCCAGTTTTCATACCTTAAAAAGGTTGGTTTGTTGTTGTTTTTGGTTTTTGTTTTTCTTTGATTGTTTGTTTTTAAGGTGGGCATGTTTTTTGTTTTTTGTTTGTTTGTTTTTAATCCCAGCACTTGGGAGGTAGAGGCAGGCAGATTTCTGTGAGTTCAAGGCCAACCTGGTCTACAGAGTGAGTTTCATGACAGCCTGGGTGAGCTACACAGAGAAACCCTGTCTCAAACCCCCCCCCTCAAAAAAAAAAAAAAACCAGAAAAGAATTTTGAGGGGGCCTGGAAATTAAAGATGCAAAAAAGGAAGCATAAATGTATTACTTAAAATGAGACATTTGTGGGTATGATTACCATCCCCAAAGAGCCAGAAATAGGCATAAAATATAATGTAATACAATTTCAATTAAGTAAGCCCTTGGAACAATAGCCCACTGGTCTATTTTTTTAATTCTTCTGATTCGAAGGTAAAAAACAAACTCTCTGAAAATATTCTGCAATTCATGCTGGACTCCAGTAGTGACTGAGTAAGCCAGGTTACTATTTTCTCAAGACACCTGTTAGCACAATGGAGTGCTTGGTGTGCTAAGCTAATGCTAGGATAGGCCACATCTTATGAGTTAGTGTCTTGACTTGGAGCCACTTATGCCTCTGTTGGGTACTTGTCCCGTCCAGGTGTTGACAACAAACCTACAAGGCAGGACGTGGCAACTCACGATGTTTCTGCAAAAAGAGGATGAGGAGGCCACCAGTTTTGTTACAATCGCAAATCACTAGGTGAGATAGGCTATTGGATGTTGGCTATTGGATGAAAAGCTGATTGTGGAAGTTCCCAGAATATACCGGATCACCGTAACACCCGCTGAGGAAGAATGATCCAGCTAACTGCTAGACTCCAGGTCTTCCTTCAATTAAAGAAGTAAAAATGCTGCCGGTGCTTGCGTGGAGGGCTTTAACAGTGGGTTCCACCGTTAAACAGGACAAACCTTTTTCCCTTTGGAGTGTGGCTACACATCCCTCTTGGGGTTAGGTGAAGAAAATAGCTGGAAGTTGCTCCTGCCAGCCTACAAGCTGGCCACACAACCTTCTCTATGTACTTGCAAAACGGAAGGTCTTTTGCAGGTTGTGCCATTGCCGAGAGACAGTAGAAATGGAATCAGGTCCTTTGGCAATGGTAAGCCTTTGGGTAGATGTCCACTTTTACCAAAGGCTAAATGCAACAAGGACAGATTTTATGAATTCCAATGCACTCTGTGCTGTGTAATCTACACCGGGCTGAATGAGAAAAACTGTGAAAACTAAAACAGATGAACTCACATGGCATTCGAGTACACATCGATACACAGTTAGTTTATGAGTGCACATAAACTAACTCTCACGGAGAAGTAAATGCAGTATCTCTCTGAATATGCTGTCCACACGAAGGTCATGTGACCCACTTCCCTTGTAGGAAGGTAGAAGATAAGAGGCAGCAGGAACTCAGTCTTGACGTCACAGGGTTATAAACTGTTCCCTGATTAGGGATTGGGAGATGGCCCAGTCAGTCAAGTAGTTGCCTTGGAAGTGTGAAGATTCGAGTTTCATTCTCAGAACCCATGTGAAAACACTGAGTGTGTACCAGTGGTGAAGGTACAAGAAATAACAGACTAGTGCTCAGTGCTGAGCAGGATGTCCCTTCACTCGGGGATCTCCTGAGAAGGGGGGCCAGAAAGGTTGTAAGATCCAGAAGTGGGGGACAACCGGAAGAAGCTGTTTTCTGGACACAGCAGGGAAATGGGAACTTACACTGTGACAGCATGCTCGGAAGACCCATACAAGCTCAAGCCAGACAAAACCGCACTGTGGGGGAGGGGAGGAGGGCACAGACTTCCACCCCCCGGCTCAGAGTCATTGGCAACTGATCACTTCTGGCAGAGGGAGAGTCAGTTTTCTCTAAAGGTGTGCCCCTCGGAATGGCTGACGGCGCTCCAGGACTGGCTCTATACCCACACAGTAGCCTTGATGGGCTTTTATGAGAGAGAGTAGGGGGGGAACAGGAAGCTGGGTGGGTGGCCAGGGGGGAGTGCGCTTGGGAAGAGCTGGGGGAGTGTAAATACGACGAAAACAGGTTATATGAAATTCTCGAAGAACAAATAAAAATAGTTTAAAGTGCTGGGTATGGGTATCCCTTGCAATTCCAGCATGGCGGAAAGCAGGGCCAGGAGGAGCCCTGAAAGTTTACTGGCTGGCTAACACGGCCTAATCTGGTGAACAGGGCAAGGCCTCTCCCAGATTAGATGGATAGTGTTCCAGGGAATGACAGCTGAGGTCGTTCTCTGGCCTTCACACTCACACACACATATGTGCCCTCGTGCCCTCCCACAACCCCAGGAACATGCATGCAAACATACACACGTATGTAGAATATTTCAGTGTAAGTACTAGTGCTTCAGGCTGCTGTGGTGTTCAGTCTCTCAGCAAATACTGACCATTTATTCTGGTCCAGTAATCAAGATGGTGTCCCTCCAACATTAGCACCTACTTAAAGACTTCTGCATACTGGATTCCCAAGACAGTCTACTGCCCTGTGGGCTTCCTGCAGTGACAGAATGTTCACAGTGGCAAAGCCCTGGCTTTATGGAAGAAATTATATATATATATATTTTTTTCACATAACTCAGTAACTTCACTGAACTACGCCACAGTTTGCATTTCCTGTTTTTGTTCTCTTCAAATGCCAGAAGGCAGGCACTTCATAACTGTTAAAGATCAAGAGATGTCCAAGCACAAAGGCTCCTGTGGGATAAAAGAACAGCTTAGCAGATTGGGGTCTAAAACAGCCCAGTGCAATAATGAATGCTACATAGGTGCTTAGGAGCAAAGACACACTGATTTGGTTACTTTTTAATAATTCAAGGTACCTTCGATTCTCCCACTGTGGTGACCAAGCTAATGAGGCTAATGAACCGCTGCCCCGCAATGATCTGAAATCCCCATAAGCTTCTGGCACCTGTGGTTTTGCAAACAAACCCTACATCTGCTTTTGAAAGAAAAGAAAGAAAGAAAGAAAGAGAGAGAGAGAGAGAAAGAAAGAAAGGAAGAAAGAAAGAAACAAAGAAAGAAACAAAGAAAGAAAGAAAGAAAGAAAGAAACACACGTGCACACACCAACATGAAAGGAGCTAAGCAGGCAAAGTGAAGTGTGGGTATATACACATGTGGGTTTCACCTCATCTCAAAATAAAACCTGTTTCTCTCTTAAATCTCTCTTTGCCCCAAGGTGGCGTCCATTTCCCCCTCTAAATTGTGTTTTTACGTGTGTGCGCATGCACGCGTGTAGAAGTGTGTGCACGCATGCGTGTGAAGCCAGGAGTTGATATCAGATGTTTTTGTTGGTTGCCACCTCCTCGTATTTTTTGAGACAAGGTCTCTCACTGCACAGAGTGTTTGCCATTGGCTAGACTGGCTGTCCAGCAAGCCCCAGAGCCCCTCCTGCTGTTCCTGTCTCTCCAGTGCTGGGACTGCAGCTGGGCAATGCCAAACCCAGCTTCTTGCCAGAGATCTGTGTGGCGGGCACCTTCCCAATGGGGACCACGACCCACCTTCTAAATTTTATCTTTCTGGATTTCATAGTATTAGGAAGTGACATTGAAGTTAAATATTCCCTGCTAAGGTATTCTCTCAACAACAATCAGTACTTGCTGTTGAATGTTGTTGAGAAAAAAAAAAAATATATATATATATATACACGTATATATATTTTATATATATACATACATATATATACATATATATATACATATATATATATATATATATATACATATATATATATTCTCCAGTATAGCTCCAAAAGTACAATTCTGGGAAGAATCCTTTGACTAAACACACACACAAATGGTTAAAGTTAGGGGGATGTCAGCTGCAAGCATCAAGTTAGAAATGTAATGATTTCAGTTTTATTGGAGGCTCAGCCAAAGTAGCCATGTAATGAACTGAGCTGATGAATTTTAATGAGTTGCAATAAGCTTCCATATGAGTTTTGCTAATCAGAAAAAGGCAAAGGAAAAGAATTTTAAATGTAGAGTGGATACTGAGAAACATGCTATGTGCTCATTCTTCACCTCTTTAAAAAAAAAAACACAAAAACAAGAGGGGGAAATGATCAAGAAAAAAAAATATTCCAAATTATCTTTGGTTACAAAGAAGCATCAAGTCAAAGGCAGACACTTAGGTGGTGACCATATTCCAAGAACTTTCAGAATTGAGTGTTTTGCTGTCTCGGTGAGGTAGTAAAAAAGTGAGGGAGCGAAGAAACAAAAGCTAGCATCCATAAGATAGAATATTATACTAGTCCCATGCCTTACAAGGGTAAGAACAACTTTCAGAAAGACCTGTAAATTGTGTGTTTGCCATGAAGTGTCAAATGTGAGAACATAGATCCTTGAAACAGGACTAGAAGAAACACAGGGACACTTTGTTTCCTAAGAGCCAGAGACTCCAGGCTCTGGTCTTGACTTTGCTACGTTCCTAACATACATTCCCCTTTGTACAGGTTGGTTACATTGTGTAAGCCTTCGTTTTTTAGGCTTATGAAATGGAGCTACAGTTCTGGTCTTACCATGATCAAGTCAGGTAACACTCGATTGGGTATCACACAAGATGGAAAAACTGGGACCAAATCACATATATACACAATTTTCTCTACCAAGCAGGAAGGTTAGAGCTGAGAGCCTGAGTCGACGTCCCTCTGTCCCTTAAAGGGGTTATGACACTACACCTACTTTCAGGAATGTTTTCTTGGTTATATCATTTGCTCCCAACCACTTTGAATCTCTGTCACGTTTGTGTGCTCTGTGCTAATGCATATTCACTAATGGAATATTTCCATCTCATCAGGCATGTTTGTTTTCTTTTTTCTTTCTTCTTTTATTAAAAAAAAATAACCTTGAATCATTAATGAACTGGGTGTGGTCTGGGCTTTATTGGGTAATTAGAAAACTATAAACCTACCATTTCTTTATTCCCATCCTAATCCTTTGCCTGAAGGACGATAACCGAACTGCCCTCAATTCAATATCTCTCCTCAAGAGAATATTCCATAATCCCTCTGGATGCAAATGTACATTATATATCCTTATCTCCATTAAGTCTTATAAGCAAACCTTTCTCTGAAGCAAAGACCACCCACCTGATGCCTTGTGAGGTACTGTTCCCAGCAGAGGGACATTGACAGTTGGATCTGCCATGATGCCTTTATCCAGGGAGCGCAGAGACAGGAACTCGTAGAAGTATTCTGCCTGCAACAAAAGGCATGACCAGTCAGCACCAGGGAAACCACAGCGATTGAGAAGGCATTTCTTGATGACAGGAGTGTGATCATTTTCCCTCCAGGAACGCTGAAGCCCCCAACATCTAATGTAGCAAGTAGGCACTGATTTAGACCAATGGAATTGGACCAAGCTTGGAGGGAAGAGAGCCCTATAATGCTCAAAGCATTTATTTAGAGCTTGCTCAAAAGGTCATTTAACCTCAACAACATTACTAGTTGCTATCTGTTGAAAAGAATCGGAGAAAAACAGAAAGACAAGACATATCAAAACAACCAGTGACCAGCCCTTAGAAAATTCATCGCAGCAACTTGGGTCATTAATTTCTTTTTTTAATTTGAGAGGAATTTGTTGGTTAGGATTTGTAGAGCTGTAATAAATCATGATTAATAAAACAGAACCCTAATGGAAAAGAGGACACATAGAGCTCCAAATTTAAGGGTCCTGCCATTAAGTTTGAAAGGTTTATATTTAAGCTCTCAATTTAATAGAAAAGCCTAAAAGCTTAAAACAAAACAAAAACACTGCAATGACAACAAGCCATAAAACTTTACAATGTAAACATTTTCATTTTCCCACTATGTCAGTAGTTAGGGGAAAGTCTCGCCACTCTGGTGACCATCGACATGAAAACAGTGGTGGATAGTCTAAACATGGAGCCCTGATGTTTGGGGGGCTGGGTGGGAGGTGGCTAAGAGCACCTGCTGCTCTTCCAGGGAACCAGAGTTCGGTTCTCAGGACCTGTGAGCGACATGGCTCCAGCTGTAACTCCAGCTCCAGGGCAGCTGATGCCCTCTTCTGGCTTCTGAGGATGGACACACATACATGCACACACACATGCACACGCGCACGCGCACACACAGCCACCCCACACACCACAGACACACACGCACACACATACAAGTACTGCACACACACCACACACCGCACACCACACATGCACACATACACACACACACGATACACACATGCACACAATCTTTTTTAAAAAAATGGTTTGAGCTAGGAACAGTCTGTTCTTGCTTAGGAACAATGGGCTACTAATAAAAAGCTCACAGGCTAGCCTGTGAAATCTGCAAGTTGAGCGGTTCTACCATTTTCCGTAGAGATAGAGTCTTGGATGGGTTAATTTTAAGATGAGTTACAGTGTGGACTGAATGAGATTCCTCTTTTGAGAAAATGGGATTTTCCTTACAATCGGCATAATTTTTATTTTATAACATGGAAAATATGAAGAAGACATAGAAGCCATTCAAGCCACTTTCTGCTTTAAATCACTGTCAACTAACTACTAGTCATGAAAGACTTCATGGGAGGGTAATAATGGAATCGCAGCCACCATAGAGATTCTGTCTCCATGTTCAGCAAGCAAAGAAATGCTCTGCATGTTCATGGAGCCAAAATAGCACGTTCATTAGCCAAATCCCCTTCTTCAGCTTGTGGTGGTGATTCGGAAGGTTCCAGAGGAGCGCTGTGTTTGTTCCCTTCGATAGTGTCAGAGTTAGGAGAATTCTCTTACTAGGTTCATCTGCTGAAGGGTCAGTTCACAGGATGGACGGTTGCTACTCTATGGAAGGGAAGGCAGAGATCTGAAGGAAGCCCATGAAAGCAATGCTGTCGGGGAAGGTAATTCGATTTACAATGAACTCCTTTGAGAGGAAGAATGAATAGTATTTCTGTCTCAGCAGAAAAATCAATGAAAAAGACACCAGTTCACCGACCCAGGTGTTTCCAATGACTTCTATCAACGGCATTTCCCGCTCTGTACGTTACTCCACAGTATTTGTTACTAAAACATTTATTTTAAAACACAGTTAAACTGGCACATGAAAGGACTTGGTGCTGAATGCCATTATAATCAACTCTATTCTGGTCATCTGTGCCACCAAGGATAATAAAACAGCAAGCAACAATAGCACAGCAAATCCTAGTGTAATATACATCGTATGTCCAAAGTCATTAGGAGCACGCTATTAATGGGCCTACAGTGGCAGCAAAGAGCTGTGTGGACTTCAAATGCTACACCCTAAGTTACCCTTTGCGACCCCAGAGACATGTCTTTGAGCTTTATCACTCTGGAAATTAAACTGCCTTCCTATAGGTGATATGTTTAAAAGTTACATTTGTAAAACTTCAAGATCATTTTGGTAAGAAACCAGAGTTGGTTTTTTAATTTTAAATGGTTTTATTAATAAGAAAACTGGAACACTGAGACATGATTGAACTAGAACAGATAGCTATTTTCTTTTGAAATTTTTCTACTTTCTCCATCTTTTAAGTATGTGGTTCATTTTATAGTGAAATTTAATGCACTGACTTAAAAAACGAGCATAGAACCCACTGTCAGGCCACACGGCTGATGCCAGTTACTCCTCTGTGCCTTGGAGAAGACCTGTGCTCACACTGCGCTTCTCAGCTCAAAATGTGAAAGAGGAACAACCAGCATTCAAGTTACTTCTGAGTGTTTCTTCCAAAAAAGTTTTCAATAAGGCTGAAAGACTGTGGATCTGGGAGGAATTCAGGCAGAACCCGGAAATGCAACTTTAAGGAGCCTTCAGTTCTCCATAGCACCACCAAATGCAGGCCAGGAAGGCAAGGGTCTCTTGGGTCCATTATCTTCTACCTAGCCTTAGCGTGACTGCGGGGCAGGAGAAGACTAAGGTGAATGGACTTCTCAGATGGCCAATCCTCTGACCTTGGCAGCAAAGTCATCACTATAGACTTCAGGGTATTGCTTTAGTGTCTTTGGTAGCTGGTACACACTACACTTTTCCTACTGCAGTTCTGATCCTGGATCTAAGAAGTCTCCAAATGCAAATTGGTCAAACAGTTTCTTGGGTTTTATCAGCAGAAGGGAGTTGTTGGAGCAAAGCTTGTCTGTTTGTCTTTCTTACTGAGGACAATAATGGTACCTATATTTCCTTCATTCTTGGGTTTTGTTTGTTTGTTTATAAAGTTTTTATTATGCTTTAAATCTCTTTTTATTTATTTAGTTTGTGGTGGCACAGGGTACATGTGGAAGTCAAGGGACAGCTATTGGGAGTTGGTTCTGTCCTTTGTCGTGTGGGTACTGGGGATTGAACTCAAGTTGGCAAGCTCTGCTGAGCTGTCTCGCCTGTCCCATATTTATTTTATATATGTGTGTATCCTTTCTTGCTTACTTTTTTAAAGTTGTATCTTAAAAATACTAACTGGAAAGTCGCTTAGAAATTAATCAACATTTTGTCCAGTCTTGATACTTCTTTGAAAATTTGACTTTGATACTTATTTGAAAATTTTATTTACCATTGTAAAGAGGTCTATCCTTCACTACCATGTAAATAATATATAAATACTATAAATACATATAATATTATATATAAATCTATTCTTCACCTAACTTAAGGTCTTAAAAAGTCATAAAATGGTTACCCAAATGAATGTTAGATTTATGTCATAGTCTAACTTTTAGACAGAACTTTCCATTTTTGTCTTATTTATAATATAATAAATATTCCTAGACCCCAATCTCTCCATTGGAAAAACTTATTTGGAGGCAAATCAAACCCAAATTCTATGCCAAAAAGAACAGAGAACTAGCTTTAAAGTTTGGGAACAAGTTTCACAAATTACAGATTTATTACTTAGATAAAAGGAACTCAGAGCATGAACTGTAATAGCAAAGTTATATTGGAAACCACTATTAGGAAAAAGTACATTTTGTTTTATTAAATGACATTAGTGGAAATTCAGGTAGAGGTAAGGAGGGCAGTTATTTGGGAAAAACATGAAAAGAGTGCTTTGTATTCAAACAAAGAATGGGTCTATTCAGGGGAATAATTAATTCACTTTTAAATTAAGTTGCTGAAAAACTTTTTTTTTGCTGGACTGTTTTGCCACACAGTAATTTTTTTTCATGGAGAAATATAAAAGGCACCCAAATATTATCAAGGGAGGAGTGCTGGAAGCCATTCATCCTGCTTCCAATTGATTTGGCTGAAATTGGAGTCATTCCTTCCAAATAGATGAAGATGTTATTTTAACAGCAAAGTGGACCGACCCAGTAGGCCTTTGGTCTGGAGCTCTTTGGAGCATAAACAGAGAGAAAGACGAGAAACCAACATTAACTCTGGAAGGAATGTAGTGTTTCTTTTCTACCTTTGAACCTCTGGGCTTCCAATGCATGCTTAACCTAGTAAGCAGAGTAATCGCAGAGACCTCTTTCATAAAGCCACGGCCCCCAAATCTCTATTAAGTTCTATCGTGATACTGACCCAAGTGGTTGTAGAAGAAAATAAAACTCTAAAAATATCATCTTTGTTCTAAAGAAAACTCCAAACTGTCACAAATACATAGCATGTGACATTTTAAATAATCCTTGCTGAATGTCTACTACACCCCAATCACTAGTCTCATAGCTCTCTACCATGGCTATAATAGTCTACAGTGATTATAGCATTCAAGAGAGTTCAAATCGGCCGAGTACTAGGTATGGGAAGTATAAAGGGACATAAAATATCCCCTGTACTGTATGAGAGGGGCAGGAAGACGTATCTACTAAAATAAACAAGAAAGGAAACAGTACAAGGTTAAAACCCCAACAAAATGAATAAGTATGCCCAATGCTTAAAATAATCCGCCGCCTGCTTGTCTAGACCGAAGACGGCCAGACCTGCATTCTTCTGAATTCCTTTTGTTACCTCCCTGCAAGACTTCATCCTCCAAACTCTGAACTCAGTGAACCTTGGATTTTTGTCACCGTTGAGTCCTCTCCCACTTCCTGTTTTCTCTGCAAGTCCTAATCAGTTCTTCTCTATGCTCCGATCACAGCAAATCCTAACAAAAGGCCAGCACTGTGGTGTATCCATCCTCCTGTGGCCAGTGACTTCACCTCTGCTGACCTGCAAGGACTTAGTTCTTCCTTTTCTCTTTTGTCTTGCACCAATCGCATCCTCTTATAGACACCTTTTAGGTGATGATGATTGTTCTGGTTGAATGAGTATCCCCTAAAGTGACCAGGGTGGTATAGCCGGAAGATGATGAGATCTGATGGAGATGGGGCCTCCGGGGAGGTCCTGCCACATTCTGCCTGCTTCCTGGATGGACATGTGAACAGTTAACCTCGCCCGCTCCTGCCATAATATGCTGCCCTCTCAAGAGGCCCTGCCTCTTCAAAGTATGAGCTAAATGACTCTATTTTTTCTCTTATAAACCACTTGTCTCAGACATGCAACTGTAGCGATGTGAATGAGCTGACGGCAACTCAACGTGTACCATGAACATCCTGCCAAAATGCATTATGTCCTCTCCTGGGGCTTCAGCTCACGAAGCCTGGTGCATTATCTTCAGAGGCAGCTGGTTTCTTCAGGGCTGGGATGGTACTATCCTTTTTCCAATAGCAAAGACCCTGCCCTTCGTTCACTGTCATCT
This sequence comes from Psammomys obesus, assembly GCF_907164565.1. Classification (NCBI taxonomy): domain Eukaryota; kingdom Metazoa; phylum Chordata; class Mammalia; order Rodentia; family Muridae; genus Psammomys; species Psammomys obesus. The sequence continues at coordinate 14,729,006 of NW_026596073.1, read as the reverse complement.
CTTGCTAACTCTCATATCTTTACAGCCAGGCACCAACGCTTTATCTTCCCTTTCCTTACGCTATCTCTCACTTCTGTCTTTTTCCTTTTATCCACTCTTTCAACTCTAGCCCAACCTTTTCTTTGTCATATTGGCATTACTATAAATCCTTCACATCTTCCTTTTAAAAACACCTATCACAAAACAAACCTGCCAGGCTCATTAAAACATCGCTTTTGTCCTGTCTCAATCCTTTCCTGACTCTTCTTTCCTGGGTAAGGTCTTTAGCCTTGCCAGTGTCTTCACAGACTGGATTAAATCTTCTTCGTGTCTTACTCTTCGACGGGCCTGCTGTGATGCTGCAGCCACGTTCTATTGCCATCACCAAAGCTGACTTCTCTGGACTTCCACCAGCGCGCGCCTTAACATACACGCCACTGTGTCGGGTCATGTTGCTCAGCTGTTCACAGATCATTTCTTCTCAACTAAACAAAGTTTTCTGTGGTGCCGGAGACAGAACCTAGCTTTGCTCATTCTAAGTAGACACTGCACCGCTTAGGCTAAGGGCCCGGCCCCTGATAGTTGTGGATTCCTTGTGGCTAAGAATGGGCTGCGGATATGTTGTTCACCAACAGACTGTTGGAGACTCATACACAATATCCTTGAACACAATTCAAGGAATGAGTGAGAGGGATCTAGAAGCATAAACCCACTGCATTCCAGAACACGTTGCGGTGGCATCAGCTTCCAGTCTATGGCAGGACGGAAGCTTCGTGTTTCGACAATCACTAACTTATTTTGTGGGCCAAAGGCCGACTCCGACTTTGCTGCCTGGTTCATTCTCTGCTGCTCACAGAGAAAATACAGACCACTTTTTTTTTTTTAAGGGTAACCAAATAAATATTGACATTTGACATCTGACATCCAGCCACTCTGTGTGTAGTTTGTATCGGTCTTGTGCATATTCTGGAATAAAGCCTTGACAACGTGACTCCCAGAAAGAACATAAATGGATACTATAAACAGGGTCTGGTTCAGAAAGTAACTGTGTCCCTCTGCTCTTCCAGTTTCCATTTCCCACATTCCTAGTCCCTTTGCTTCCTGTAACTTTCAATATGTAACTGCAATAACACTGGGAATTGTGGGATAGCAACAATGACAGCCCCTTCCCCCGGGCCTTCTTTTGCAACTGGCTTTCAGAATTTTTTTTTTTTTTTTTTTTTTTTTTTGTGAAATCAAAATAAGAAAAAGCACCTTTTCACACAGAGTAGTTACTTAATTAGTTCTCTAATTGGCACTGAAAGGAATGCTGCTTAGGAAGAGAATACCAGGCAGCCAAGGTCTTCTGTTCTAGCAATCATTTTTATGCACACCACACCAGACCACAGCCAGTGGGCTGGATGCAGGGAGTGAAATTATTGGAATATAATGGTGACATTAAAGCTTAAAGTTCAAGTAAACACATCTGGGACCATGCGAGTTTTGTAAACTAAAATTGGCAAGAGATCACACAGTTTGGCTTCACATAAATGTGAAATTTCTAAGACATTTTCCGTTTTTCCTCCTAGCATTTGGAATCACCACTGCTTCTGAAAACCAGAAACAGACCTGGCGAGTTGACAAGCCATTGGCTAGTCGCTCTCTTTCAAAAGTCTTCAAGATGGGGAAGCAACAGAGTGCCACCAAACTCAAGGTGTCTGTTCTCAGAGGGAAGAGCAACAGGGGAGTTAGAAAATCAAGAGCGAGGCATTGGGTGGTAGAAAGGACTTTTCCCAGTCTGTCTTGGGGCCAAAGGAAATAAATAGAGTCACAGTTGTTACAGACGGCTCTGCAGGGCTGGAGGAATATCTCAGGGGTAGGATGCCGGCTCACACGTCCTGGGTCTGAACTCCAGAGCTCTAACAGCAGCAGATGCAGCTCTTTTCCGCCCATGGCTTTCAGCAGACTGCCTGTGTTCCCAGTGGAAAGGATAGTGTAGGCAGCCTTGGGCTTCTGAGTGCTTCTGTTTCCCGCTCTTCCCCAAGGCCTGGTTACTTGTTACCAGCTCCTCAGAGCATGACAGATTCAAAGTAAGCGACCGTGAAGTCTGGGCCAAGTCCTGAGCTGCATACAGACTGGACTTTGGGAGGAAGGTGGCACTGGGTAACTAAAACACAGGAAGAGGAGGGACCCAAGAAATAGAAGTGGAGTGTGTGGTCTACTTGGCACTTCTGAGACCAGGAAGACATGAATGGGGAGCACAGAGAATATAGGAAAATGGCAGAAGGGCTGAGATTAGGCACCAGTAGCAGGCAAGTGTGTAGAGAAGAGGGGAAAAGGAACTGCTACACTGTTTTTCTTCTCACCTAAGGACACATTTGACCACTGCTTCTCTTAAAGCCTCGGAAGTAGTCAGTGAGTATTCATTTGCTTTGAGAAATGATTCACGTCTTTAATCGTTACTGAAAACGCATAATCGCCCTTACCTCCCCTGAAGCAAACAATATCTTCACTGGTATCTCATTTTCTCTCCTGCTCCTGCTCCTTCACCCATTCCACGGGGTTTATTTCAGCACATCCTGCTTTTTTATTTTTTTGTACTGAACATGTACAAAATGTAAACAGAAACTTGGGTAATAGGTGTAAGTGGTCCCAAAAGGCGAGATGAATGTTTTATTTCTTTCTGAATTCGGTGTGGTAGGCTCAGCTATACAGATGTGTGCTTATTCCACTCTATGACAAAAAAGCTTGAATCTTTTAACTGAGAAGTTAAATCTTAGAAGGTAGAATCTGTCAACTTAGAAGCATCAGGAAACATTCTCAATGATACTGTCAAAATATTTTAAATGAGGTCATGTTTTATTTAGTTTTAAGATTTAGGTACTTTTCAAAAATCCTTTAACATATTTTTATTGAATCCAGGTGGACAGTATTAACTGCTTTTTTATTTTAAAAAAAGACAAAAACATATATATATATATATATATATATATTTTTTTTTTTTCTTTAGCTTTGGCTAATATCTTTCAAAGTACTTTGGAAAAAGTCATTGGGATCTTTCTGAATTTAAATATTTTGCTCATGGAATTGAAATTCCATATTATCTATATTATTAGCTTGTCCTGTCCCTAAAAGCCAAACAGGAAAGAAAATATCTAATCTCAGGGCTGCAAAAGTCAGAGGGCTAGTTTTACCAGCAGAGTGAAAGACTCTCCATTTATCCTATATACTTTATTTTACAGTTTAGGCAAAGTCGTTGCCTAAAACAGCCTTTTAAATTGCTGTTTTGAAAGCATCTTCAGAACATCCATTCATCTTGTGTGTGTGTGTGTGTGTGTGTATGGGGGCACACATGTGCCATGGTGCTCATATGGAGGTCAGAGGGCAACTTGTAAGAGTCATTTCTATCCTTCCACCATGTGACTTCAGGGAGGCCAACTGAGGTTGCTGGCTTGGCGGCAAACTGCCTTATCCACTGAGCTACCTCAGCAGTCCCCCCAATTTCCCTTTTACTCCATTATGTTCATCTACCCATGTGGTATTCGCATATATATCCATCATTCAGCCTCTTTCTGGAAAGGAGAAACTGAAGATGCAGGATCAAAGCAATCTCCGGAGTAACACTCATAAAAATCCATAAACCTGAGATCCAGTTAGGTTTCTATGGCTAACTCCAATCGTCCCCCAAGATCCTGGTAACTCTGAGACTCAGATAGATCTGTGTGGCCAGCTCAAGATGCCCCCCAAGATCCATGAGACCTTCTGAGGTCTGGCTAGATCTGTGTGGCCAAATTTGATGGTCTCTCAAGATCCCTGGGTAATTAATTCTTTTGAAATAGCTCTAGTCTCTCCCTTCTCCTACACAATTCCATTGTTTTCCCAAAGTCCTGTGCTCAGCTCTCCTTTCTTCTCTCAACTCCAAACAAACAGCAATGAAAACAGTGACTACCCAAAATGAATTCTTTGAGCTTTTCCCGTCCATCTGTAGATAGATAGCCCTTTCAAATCTCACCCAACCATTTTCCTTTCCACAGCCCTTGAGCCTGCTCCCATCAATTGTGTCTTGTTTCCTCATGCATACAAATGTGGCGAAAAGGTTAAAATGCTGAGTCTGTCTCTCATTCCATTGCTTCCAGAAGACTGTGCAGTCACGGCCTCCATATTCTTGCTCTTTAATCTCCCCCCATCAGTATGAAAGCCTGAAATGTACATTGTCCATTGGACATGCCTCCATTTTTGTCTCTATTTTCTCTGACATGTGTTCTTCAATAATCAACCTTTCTTCCTTGACTTATAAACAGCAGCTGTCTCCTCCCTTCTTCTCTTCTACACATTCTCTTGTTACATTAATATGCTTTTTTCCTGCTAAAATTACCTGAAATAGGAGTTCTGCATTTAGGTCCACATACCCTTAGAATCTTTAGCTCTTTTGTCCATAAGTATAGAAATATTTTTCTCATAAGAAAAGACCATAGTTTCTTCTGTATTCTAAGCAAACAAACAAACAAATACTTGAAGAGCTGCCACCTTGCTTAGTTTTTGTCCCTATGGAGTTTGAAGTTAGTCTCTCATCGAATACTGTTTAAAATCTATGACTATGATAAAGAGCCCAGAAAAGTACATGGTGATCTGAGGTCTTCATGTTGGTGTATTTGTGTGGGTAAGAAAGGCTTTCCCTGAGGAAGGATGACAGAAGTGAGATCTGTCCAATGAGTGGAGGTCAGACAGGTGAAGGGGAGGCAACTTCTTCAGCAGAGAGAAAAGTAGGGAAGTGATCTGGCAGGGTGTCAGCAAGCCTGAGGAGTCTGAGGAAGGTCATCATTCCCTTCATACATACAGATAATGTGTGTAAAGTATTAGCAAAAGTTGCCACGTTGCGCTCATTCAACAAATGACGGTCAGAATTAAGAGGGCCAAGGCAAAGTGCTTTATCGGTAGGGTGGGGTAGCATGGGTTCCTGGTCGATGGAGGCACTGGCACATGGAAGAGAGTATCCTGGGATTCTGGTACTAGGTATGGACGTGTGAGATGGAGGGTTCCCTCTAAAGTCCCTAGAGATATCACCCTTCTGCTGTGGGTACAAGCTGCAGGATTCAGAAACAGAGCAGGGTCTTTAAAACAGTCCCCAACAATCTCTTTTTTTTTGTCCTGTCTCAGAAATGTGTATTATACCATTTTGCAAGCAAAAGTGAAATTTTCTTTAGCTTTAAAATGAGTTGTTACTAGAAAACAGAAAATCTAGAAGCTAGATGAACAAGTTGAACCACAAAGACATAGACTACAGGAAATAGACCATCCACTTGCAAACTTTACAGGGACTCAGTGTCTTTAAAAGAACAAAAAAACTTGAAGTACTTCTTTCCAATTAATTAAAAAAAAACTTTATAGATCAAAAGAGGGGGAAACTACAGATCAAAAGAGACCAAAAAAGGCCAGAGTATGTGAACCTTATGTGACATTTGCAAGATGTAATTGGAAATTTATATACTAGCTATGTGTCATCATCTTAAGGAATACTTGTAAAGCTCTTAAGTTATATATATGTTATACAAATATATTGGGCAAGAAGTGATGCTGCTACGTGATATTGCTTTAAAATACTGTGTAAGGGGGGAGAGAGTGGGAAGTATGGATGAAATAAGACTGTCCATGAGTGAGAAATAATTCACTTATTCATAGTATGTCAATAGTTGTATGTTTGGAAAGGTCTCTTATTGGCTTCTGCCTTGAATGAATAACCTTCAGTTCACAGAGAATAACATATCACAAAGAACCTCCATTTGCTTACTTTTTCAGCTTCTCATGCTCATACTTACCTAATCGTATTGACAGAAACTTTTCAAATCACAAAGACAGCAGTGAATTGTATGCTTAAAAAAGCAAAATGTAGTCGAGGGTGGTAATACACACATATAATCCCAGTTATTCGGCAGCCTCGGCGATTTAGCAAGACTGTTCCTGAATAAAGGTTTAACAGGTATAGGGATAGCGTTCTGTATAGAATGCTCCCCGGGCACCTGTGAGGCTATTGCTTCTGTTGCAGGATTAGAAGTTGAAAGTGCGGGATTGAGCTGGCTACGAGTGTTGCTTATGGAGGCTGGTGTTGCATCAGGCAAGAGAAGAGCTATAGAAGGGCGAAAGCCCTTCCCTTTGAAATTTTTTTTTTTTTTTGGCCTGGACTTAATGAAGTGAGAGTGTCTTCTCTTAAAAAAACACATTAATATTTTATAGCCAGTCTCCTATATTACTGTCCAAATAGAGAGAAATCATATGTAGATAAAATATTGTTACAGTTAAATTATGCTGTATTTAGAGTTCTAAAAATCTGTTTGCTTCTCACAGACTTTATCTTCTGCTTTAGCAATCAATTTGGCCAACAGCTCTGAGCGTGGTAGAGATTTTAAAATATATCAGTGACGATGACGACGACAACGATGATGATGATGATGATGTTTTCAAACTGAGACACAAATGAAAAAAAAGCATTCTACTTAACTGGCCTTTCTTTGTCCATTTCTTCTTTTAATTATTCCGTGGATTCTTACTGAACCCTTTCAGTATGTGCCAGACATGGCTTCGGGTGCTGGGGTGCAGTGGCAAGTAATGGGGTCAAGCCCTGGCCTTCAGGGAGCTTACTTTCCGTGTGGTGAAGAGGAGGACAGAAATGAAAGACGAAATGCTGACGTGGACACAAGCTGTGTACTGCGTGGGGAAGCAGAGAAAGACGACAGGCGACTGAAGTTATCGAGGCAAAGGGTGCTCTTCTGAGAGGAAGGGCAGGAAAGTTACCAGAGTTACCAGAGGGTAGGGCAGAACGAGCATGTGTCTGGGGGATAGGCACCATGGGAGAGGGAATAGTTGAGGCCGAGGCTCGGGTGGGAGCAGAGCTGGCGGAGCTTGAAAACAACTTGGCGGCTCTGCGGGCCTAGCGGGTTCCCTGGTTACCAGCAAAGGAGGCTGCATCTCAGCACAAACAAAGCAGGCAACATTCCCAGGGGAGGAATCCGGGAAAATGACCACAATTCTAAAGTCCTACACCCTGACCCCCCCCCCCCCCTTGATTCTTTTCTATGCCTTTAGCCACTACCTAGTCCTCCATCTTCGGGAAAACAGAAGTGGCCTAGGGCGGGCTGTCAACCGTGCTGTTCCCATTCCCACCCCACCAGCTACAGCCTAGGCACGGGCGAAGCTTTAACTTTGAAGGAAGACCTGAACCACCTGTTGGACCAAAATAATCTGAGGACAGTTTACTACGTGAGGCTGACGAGTAAAATCCAAAGATGGGCCTAAGGATTCACCTCAAACCCCCCCCCCCCCCGGGCATGGATCCAAGGATCTATGCCAATGCCCAGGAACAAGCAGCCAGCGCTGGACACTAAGCAAGGTCGCCAGCGTGATTACACACGATGGCACTGTGTTCATTTTGTATCCTTATCAGAGGATTTTAAGAGCCAAGGGGAAGGCAGGTTTTCCATCTCTGATGTTAGCCAATCCCATGGTCTTCCTTTGTCGAGTGCCAGAATGCTGGGACGAGCTGCAACCGTCATTATACTCTGACTTGTTATATAAGTTACACAGTCACTGTCGCATTTCTAAGATGATTTTCTGTAAATTCCTCAGTGCTTGCCATTCCCTTCCCAAGCTGTGTCCCTAATTAAGGATCACCACTCCCTCCCAGTGAATGACAGTACTTTACAGTCTCAGTGAACAGTTCTAAGACAAATGTGAGCAGACACCCTGGTTAGTCGGGCTGATTTATTTTTTAAAAAAGGACGCATTAAAGCTGAAACAACTGTCATCTCTTGGTGACGACTGTTGATCTGATGCGATGAGAAAGTTCCATGCGCGTGGAGAGGCTGATCGGGCTCCTGGATGGTTGAATGTCGTTAACTCATACAGACCGATTCTGGCCTACGTTCAAACTTCTAAGCCTTTGTTCTCGGGGCTCAGAGGATGGCTTTGAAGTTCTAACACACCATTACCAAAGAGTAACCTTTTGATTATGATCTCATGAAAGTATAATCCATAACTTACATAAGTTAAAACCATGGCAAACAGTGACGGCCCTGTAATTGGACCTTTATGAATTCCATATGTTACAATCGCTCCGTTAACTTGCTGTCCTTCGTGGGATACATAGCTCTTCCCCAAATACAGCTGCTGAACTTTCATAAAAGGCAATGAAACTTTCTCACAGGTACTGCCAGCCCTGAACTCTTCAGACCCCTTATTTGGGAAGGAGCCTGAAAAGGGCAGGATTCTTGGAAAGCCTAGAAGGATATATAAATATTTTCTCTCCTATTCAATTGATTTTCATTTGTGTGAAAGGATTTAAACAAAGCCAGTAACTTTTTACTTAACTGCACGGCCTGTGTGCTTTCAAAATGACACTGGAGATACAAGGACCACTTGGTGAACAACTGTTAGGCATATTTATGGAGATATATTCACTTAGCAAAGGCTTGCTCTTATGTAAGGTTCAGCAATAATTTGGACCTTCCTAGGGAGCCCATAGGTAATGATTTAGATTTTTTTTCTCTCTCTCCCGGCTTCTCTTTCTCTCTCACTCACTAAAATAAATCGTATTTTATTAGTGAATTGGAAATGGGTATGTTTGGCGTAGCATAACTGCTCCGTTTAGGAAGGAAGAGCAGCAAGCCTACAAGAAAAGATTGAGGTGGACAAGAAGCAAGCCAGGTCCCCATTAGTGTGAAAACAAAGCCAAGGTTTCTGACTAATGGGAACAACAAAGTCTAAACTGCAGGAACAAACTAATGACAGAATAAAAGATACATAAGGAAAGATTAGTCTCCTGGTTTTAGATTAAATTTCAGACCTTTAAAAAGATAAAATTATAAAAAGCCAACAGAAATCAATTTTAAAAGGGGAGAAGGCGAGCAAAGGAATTTCTTCTGCATTGGTCTCCTGTCCTTAAGCAGCTGTGACTGCTGCCCTCATGCCACACACAGTGTCACCTGGCCGAGTTTTGGGATTACTACTACTAATCAGGATTGTCTTTCTTTTGGAACAGAAAAGTTGCAAAACCCAGGTTTCGGCAGCAGCTGTAGACAGGTCCGGATTCCTGAGTTCGAATCCGCAATGTGGAGGGATCACTGGGGCTCCCCTTCCCTCCATGGGGCTTCTCCCTCTGAAAATACTATGCTAGCAGCTTTCAAATTAAAATTGGAAAGATCGACCTCCGATGCCTCCCTGGCATCTGCAGTGGGGACCTGATACTTGGGCCCATTCCTTCTGTCTGAGCACCGTTCCTAAAGGCAGATGCTGCAGCCTTCACTCGGTGTCCGCATCGCCCCCCCCTTCTCTCACAGAGCGAAGTCTTACATGGTACAAAAGCGTGATCAAAGAAGATGAGAAACTCCAAAGGGGACGAGGCTTAGGCTCTTAACTATTTTCAATTTGGCCGCTTTTAAAGAAAGCCCCAGTGAGCTTATTAGGGTACCCAGTTGTGACAGAAGATGACAGACCATATGAGAAGAAAAAAGACAGATCAATAGAAAAACTGATGCACGCAAGTCAGGGAGGCTGCTGTGCCCTGAACTGCAATTCGGCGGAGCTATGGAGTCCAAAAACGCTCTGAGAATGGATTGGATTCTCTTTTGTTCATTATTTTATTCATTTAGAAAAGATAACTGGAAACTAAATATTGATCAACTTCAGTATTGGTTTTCATGGCTTTTTAAAAAGTTAGCTAAAATAACCTAGACTTAAAAAAAAATAAAGAGAGAGAGAGGAAGTAGAAAGTATTCAACCGGACCAAATTCTAAATTGATGTTTTCTCAAAGCAAGGGTCACGGAGTGATAGAAAGAGCTGACCTTATTTCAAAACTCAGTCTCAGTTCCTTCCCACATGGCATACCGACGAACAAAAAGGCCTTTCCCACCCCAACAGATGGGTCATTCACCCAGTTAAGCACAGATCTATGTTTAAAAGGTATACATACTATGTAGTGATATACTATATATTATACATATATACTACATATTACAATACACTATATATTGCTTTAGTCTTAGATATGGACTTGCTAGGTTTTCATTTTGTTTTGTTTTGTTTACAAGACAGGGTTTCTCTGTGTAGCCTTGGCTGTCCTGTACTCACTTTGTAGACAAGGCTGGCCCGAACTCACAGTGATCCACCTGCCTCTGCCTCCAACAGTGCTGGTATTAAAGGCCTGCACTACCACGTCTGGCTTACTAGGGATTTTTAAAATGACATACGCAAAATATGAAAACATTCAAGATTTTCCTTAAATTGAGTAGATGTTAATACTCAAGGAGAGACCAGCTTCCAATTGTTCTTGACTAGTTAAAATATGACACCATTGAAACCAGACTAACACTTGCTGGAGTAAGAAATATCATGAGACAAATGTACTTCTTCACAGAAAGAAACAGGGAAAAGAAAAGGAAAAGTTGCACCTAACTCTATAACCGGTCGCTTAGGGAGAGAGAGTTCATCTCCAAGAACCAAGGTTGCAAAATAAACTCAGAAAAGCAACAGAATACAGGGTTACTTAACATGTGTTGACACATGTCCTTCCCCCATGGACAGTAGATGAAAGACAAGAGTCAGTCTATAAACACAGGCTTTGAGAAACACGTTTACACCAGATCAGGCCAACTTTCCAAAATCATGTAAAAACAATGCTGTAATTTATAGATATGTATTATCTATCACACAATTGTGGTTTTTAAAAATCTGTATCTGTGTTTTAACGAGGCCGCATTGATAGTGCACCTGCTTACAGACCACAGCTGAAGGCTGAAATGGAAAGGAAACATGCTCTCCCACCGGCTCCATTTACTTGTGTTTTAATGAGGTTGCTTTTGTGTTTTAGGGGATCAGTCTTCACGGTGTCCCTGTAGGGGAAGATGGCAACTCATGATACTCCAAGCTGGAAAGAGTCTAGGAACGTACTTGGGGAAAGATACTAAACCCCAGGTCCACCGCCTACCCAAAACCTCTCCCACATAAAACCTTCCCTACTGATGGGTCCAAGAAACATGGCTGGGCTACCTTCCATATCCTGCCCACTGTGCTGAGTGAAATGCACCGTGGTCAGAACAGAACCATGTCTGCCTTCAGCCCACCCAACTTTGGCTTCAAAAGTGAACACATACATTCACACATGCACCATACATGCCTGTTAGACTGGATAACTTAAAACAGATCAGTGGGAGTCTTCGTTCTACACACTGAGAAACTGTGAGGATGTTTTCATGCCACACTTCCTGGGACTGTTGGGCTGCGATGCGGTGAGATGGCACCTTCTCACAGACTACAGTTGGAGGTTGAAATAAAGAGAGCTTGCCTCTGGCTGTCAGGGAACATGCTCTCCCGCCAGCTCCATTGCTAGCTGTTTCTGGTATTCCCAGGCGTCTGTCATCATGTCTCATGTTGATTTTTCTCCTCTGAGAAATGGAGCGCTTGAACTTATTCTTACAGTTCCTTACCTTCCAGAAATGTGTCAGAGCTTGACAACCTTTCTCCCAGGCTCAACAAAGAGCCCTGAGCAGTTGTGCGATGGTGCAGATACAGACCCTCTCGAATCCGTTTCTATGCAGCGGATAAGCTCAGCAGTGTTTGAAGCCCAGCATATTAGTTCCATTCTAATATGACCTAGTGAGCAATCTCAGGAAATCCAGAGTCCCCGTGGAGGCACACTAGGCCTTTATCGATTCTTTGTGGAGATGTTTAGGTATGTTTTGATAGCTAGTTGATGAGATGACTTAGAATAAACCAGTGGGCTAATTGAGACTGGCTTCTCTCTACCCCAGAAGCCCTTTCCCTTCTGCTTGCCACGTGTCTACACTGTATGCTCACAGCAGCTGCGTGGCATGCCTCTCTTTGAAGAGACTGTGGAAAGGAGATGCGCTGCTCAGGGGCCTGGGGTGGATAAACAGTCATTTGTGAGTCCCTACCAGCCATTCCCCCATTCCCAACTTCATTCCACAGAGTGAACTTATAGAGGAAGTGATGGTTCAAACATGATGCTGTCCCTGCTGCCACCCGTTTGCTGTCTCTGAAGACTCTCCCAGCTCTCCGCCCTCCCCCAGTCACACAGCTCTAGAGACTCTGACTGGCAAAGTGGGAGGAGCATAGCCACTAACCACACACTGTACAGCTGAACCCTACTCCTGCCTGCCTTTTCCTTTTTGAATACTCATGGTCTGTTTCTTAAGGAACTGCTTTTTTTGGGGGGGGGGATTAGTATATCAAATAGTGGATTTTATTATGACATCTCATATGTATGTGTCATTGTACTTTTCTCATTGTCATCCCCGTTATCCTCCACTGCCCTTCCTCCCCCAATCTTTCTGGTCCCCTTTTTCCCACCTCAGTAAGAGAAAACATGTGATATTTGTCTTCCTTTTTATTTTGCCACTATCATTCTATCCTGTTTCCTTCTCCCCGTGAGTGTACGAGAATGCAGGACTGTGTACAGTTCCCTCCTATTGATAAAATATGATTGATAATAAAATTGGTGACCCCCCCAGCCATAAAATGATTTTTATGGCTACTTCATAGCTGTGATTTTGCCACTGTTGTACGTCGTACTGTAAGTATGTGATATGTGGGTATCTGACACACAAACCCTGTGAGCGGGTCATTCGACCCCCAGGTTGAGAACGGCTGCTTTAAGGGTACCCCAGATCTACTCCTTCCTCCACATACACCGCTGCAGAGACTCTGACTGGCAAATCTGCTTGCTGGTCTCACACTATCTTGTCCCATGAACATGAAGAAACCCAACCACATGGAGGCAAAATACATTATTTAATATGTAAACATTGTTTGAACAATAAATGTACAAAAGTAAATATTCTGATCATAATTATTTCTAAATATTTATGGGCACATATACCTGTGTGTGTGTGTGTGTGTGTGTGTGTGTGTGTGTGTGTGTGTGTGTGTAACAAAAAAAAATCTCATTAGGGATTCATTTATTTAAAGGGATTCATCTATTTAAATGCATGAGGGACTCATTCATTTAAAATTAGTAGAAAGTGTGGCTGGGGAGATGGCTTGGCAGTTAAGAGTATTTGTTGATATTGCAGAGAAACGAAGTTTGGTCCCTGCACCCACCTGTAACTCCGTTTCCAAAATTCTGTTTTCAAACCCTCTTCTGACCTCTGCATGCACATGACACACCTACATAAATGCAGGCAAAACATTTGTACCTGTAAATAAAATAAGTGAGTCCAAAAGTAAAAATCAACTTAATAAAGGGGCCAGTGAGATGGTTCAGTGGGTTAAAAACACCTGCCACTGAGATTGAAGACCCCAGGGACCTGCACAATGGAGGAGAGGATGGACTCCAGCCAGTTGCCATCCACCCTTACGGTTGGGAACAGGTACACATACACATACAAAACAAATAAAATGTAACAAAAATTAAAATCAAATCAAATCAGTAGAAAACATGCTTTCTTATTAAGTTCAAAATGGCCTGTTTTCTGTGTTAGAAACGACCTACTGTGTTCTTATTTGTAGACTACGGCATCTGTCAGATGAGTCCAGTGTTCACAGTTCTCAGCCTTCCAGGGACCCTTTAATACAGTCCCTCATGTTGTGGTGACCTCCAGCCATAGAAGTGTTTTTTGATACTGTTATGAATCATAATGCAAATATCTACGCTATCCGAGAGTCTTGGGCAACCCCTGTGAAAGGTCATTCAACTTCCAAAGGGGTCACGGCCTATAGGATGAGAACCACTGTTGTAATATCTCTTGCCTTGAAGGACACCCACAGTCTTGCATAATGAGCTGCCTGCTTGCTCGCCCCCTACAGCATAACAGCCTTACTGGGTTAAGCTTGCCATTTCCGAGCAGAAATACGGGCATACACCAACAACCTCTAGGAGAAACTTGAAAGCATCTTGTAGAGGATTCTATTTTTTTATCTTAATTTTTATCTTCACAATTTATTCATTATATATCCAGATTGAAGTCCCCTCCCTCAGCTCCCCATCCTTTTCCCCTAGTCCACTGAAAGTGGGAGTTGTCCGCTGTTGCCATCTGCCCATAGCTTGTTAAGTCTCATCAGGCTGCCTGGATCCTCTTCCTCTGTGGCCTGGCAAGGCTGCACCACCAGGGGGAGGTGATCAAAAAACAGACAACTGAGTTCATGATAGAGGCAGCCCCTGCTCCCCGTAGAGGATTCTTTTAATGCCATAAAAGAATATATAAAAATAACATCTCCTTCATAATTCTGCTGGAAGTGTATGGAGGAGCCATGGTAAGGTCATGGTAAAGCATGTACCAAAAGCCTGTGTGTGGATCTAGAGGGTCTGACTCAGAAATTCTACTTCTGACATTTAGTCTTAAGGAAGTAATCCCAATATGGAAAAAGTTGTACATACCACGCTGTTCTTCACCCTGTTTTTTTTTTTTATTTTAGTTTATTTACTTTACATCCCAAGGGTGCCCCCTCCCTCCTCTCCCCCAGCCCCCCCTTCCTTCATGATGCTATTTACAATAGTGAAATGTTATGTATTATATAGACAGGAGAAGGCTTAAATATGCAGTGGGATGTTGTATAACCATTTAAAAAAAATCAAGTTTACAAGACATATAGATAAATACGTGGGTAAGTGCTGTACTATCCTTAAGCAACAAACAGGGAAATGGGGCCTGCTACTTGGTTAGAAAAATGGTGCTCAGACAAGCACCGACATATTAGCATTTTCCTAGGTGAGTCACCCACATGTGCTTTCCTTCCTCCGTCTTCTTTCTCTTTTTCTGTATTTTGCAGAAGCTTTAGCGAACACAGTAGTTTGTAATGGAAAAAAAGTAATGAAGAAAAACCTATCAGGGTTCACGAAAAAAAAAAAAAAAGTTAGACCCAGGAAGTGAAGGATGGTATTCTAATGAGGTCCTGTTTCTTTTCCTGGTGAGTGATGGGTTTTGCAAGTTATAATTATTACAAGGACAAGTGGAGATGTGAAAGCCTCTGTTTGTAACAGAAAGACAAATCGTAGAGTTCTTAGTCCTTTGCAAAGAGCCAAGGCGGGAATGAATAGGAGTGTCTGTAAAGAAGGCACAACTTGGGGGACGTCTTAAAGGACAGATAGTAATAATAAAGCTCTTCTGTCTTGTGTTAGGGTTCAGCACCTACAGCCACCTCATCAGTCAAACTGAAGGAGTGGCGGCACGCTCACACAGGACATAAACATTGTCTGGATAGCACTTAGTAGAGTCTGTAGGCCAACAGTGTCCTGAAAATTACTTCTGCTTTGTTTTCTCACTCCGACAAGTGACTGGACTGTCTGGACTGTTTCTGTTATTGTAATCTGAGTTCAAACACAAGGCTAAGAACAATGCAGAAAAGACACTGACTAATAAGAAGTCAGAGGCTTCTTATTAGAAAAAGAAAGAACCCCCCCCCGTATGCGACAGATGAAAAATAAAGGGGGGTGCTTGTCTGAGGTCCTAGATAGGGGGTGTGGGAGCTGGGCTCTAAGCCAGGTCTCCTGAGGCAGGCTCAGTGTGACATTCTGAGTTCAGAGAGTAGCAAGCCATTCACTTATGGTGGAATGCAGGCACCCTGCCAGCACACTCCCAGCTTGGGATCTGGCAGCTGATCTCACCCTTGCCCCTCGACTCCCACCTAGCTCTAACAGCTCATTAATACAAAGAGAAGAAAAGACCCCGCTTCCTCAGTGTGGACTATGTGTCAGGTGCTGTGTACACACGATGCAACTGGACTTTGCTGCCCCTGCAAAAAAAAGTAAATCGTTGATTTCATTGTGGTACTTGACTATGAGGAGTTTAAGGTAATCAAAACTTAGCCTTGATCAGCTACTGTGATCTTTGAATGGCTTATTGTTCAGGGTCTCTAAAGAAATTGAACTAAAAGGAGATCTCTCTCTTTCTCTTTCTTCCTTCTCTCTCTCTGAGTGAGTGAGTGTGTGTGTGTGTGTGTGTGTGTGGTATAGAGAGACAGAGACAGACACAAAGGGAGACAGAAACAGAGACACATCTACACACATACAAGGGGGGAGAAGGAGAGGGGAAGAGAGAGAGATTAAAAGAAATGAACTCACAGGAAAATAGAGGCTATCAAGATATGTAGCTGTCAGGCGGAGACCTAAAGGAACCCACATTGTCATTTCAGTCTCAAAGACAGCAACTGCAGACCCAGGAAGCAAGAGTGTGTCAGGTTGAAGGCACAACCCCAGGAACAGTGAGTCTTGTCTAATTATAAGTAGGTTGTCTTCTTGCTCTGTCTGGCCCATCAATGGACTAGATGGGGCCCGCTCAAGGCCAATCTGCTCTACCGAGTCTATTGATTTAAATGTTACTCTCACTCAGAAACATTCTCAAAGACATTCCCACAATAACGTTGAGCACATATCTAGGCACCGAATTGCCCAGTCTCGGTGACACATAAAATTAAGCATCATTCCTCTCTGCTAGTATGTCCAGTCCTGGACTAGAAGATGAACTGCTCCTAATGCAGGGTGTATGTTTAGAGAGAGGCTCATTCCTACCGGCTCACACAAGCATCCTGAGTCCCTCCCTTGCCCTCATTTACTTCTGGCCCACAAGCAGATTCCATCACCTCTCTGAACTTGCAGTGTTTTACATTGTGGGGACAACTTTCGACAGTCAAAGAAATACCACTCAAACAAAGCCTTGGGTTATGCAAAGTGTTGCAAGGAATTGAGAGGGAAGATAAAATTTTAAAATGACTGAAATATTGAGTACAAAGCCCAGACCCATGTGAGTTGTTTCTAGTATATTAATGGAATGGAAATCCACTTAGATTTTCCACTAAAAATCATTTGGTAATTCAGATAATAGTCATCAAATAGGCTTATATCTGTTTTTATTAAAAGGTAAATGCATTTTGTGCCTATTTCTTAAATATTTATTTATTTATTTATACATATGAATACTCTGTTTGTTTGAATGTATTCCTACATGGCAGAAGAGAGCATAGAGGGTTGTGAGCCACCATGTGGGTGCTGGGAATTGAACTCAGGACCTCCGGAAGAGCCACAGTACTCTTAACTGCTGAGCCATCTCTCTAGCCCAGTAAAAGCATTTTTAAAAGTAGGGTTTCATGTAGCTCAGTCTTGCTTCCAATTCAACATGTAACTGAAGGTGACCTTGAACTTAGGATTCCCCTGCCTCTAGAATCTGGGTGCTGTTACAAGCCATGGCATATAGACACGGGCCACCTTGCCTGGTTTATGAAGTTCTAGAGACTGAACCTAGGCCTTTCTCTAAGCAAGACAATTATTCCATTGCCAGCAGGCAAATGCATTGCTATAAAACCACAAACACACATTTTTTGTGTGTCATACACAGATGTACAACTCTTAAAGATTAGGTTTGAATTCTTTTCCTTTGGGCCTAAAAGCCATTCAGGATCAATCAGCAGTTATTTGTATTTAGATAGCTAACATTTCATGGGTGTGTGGTAAAACCTAGTCATTGAGAGGGCCGAAAGAACTTATTAAGATAAAATACATGAAAGCAAAGTTTAAACTATCACAGAATAAGAACTGGGAGGTGTCTATCAGAATCAACAGGAGGCCAGTAGAACCTCTTCATCTGAGAGGGGTGTATCAAATTATACTGCCTAGATTTATGAGTGAGTGCTTCCTCGGGTCCCACACAGCATGGGCCATGCAAGAATAATGCCCTGTGCTCAAGGCTGCAGTTATTAAAAAAGCCAGGGAAGTTCATTACTCAATGAAAAATAAATCTTCAGAATCAACAACAGTCCTCCATTCTGTAGCTGAGTACATCATGGGTTTAATTGGCTTCTGCACCAGATCTCTCTCAGGTGGTTTGAACTGACTTTTGAAGATTTGTTGGAGGGCTCAGGGTTTGGTTGATAGGGTGCTTTTCTAGCATGTATGATGCTGCTGTGTTTGGGTTCAGCTTTACATGAAGCCAGGTTCATACATTATAATCCTGGCACTTGGGAGGTGGAGACAGGGGTATCAGAAATTCAGCTATAGTTTGAGTTCAAGGCCAGCCTGGGTTACACGGGACCCTGTCTCAAAATCAAAATTATTTGGATGAACAAGTTGTGCTAGGTTTATAGGATGGTGATGGAAAGTTGAAATAATGCATACATACATACTACACGGCACGTGACTGCCAGGTTCAAACCCATGCCCCTGCAGGTGACCAGTGTGTGACCTAGGGAAAATGACACAATTTCCCCGGCCCCCATTTTTCTCTTGCATTGAATGTAAAGAGATAAAAACAAAACTTCCAACCCATAGAACTGACTGAAGTGTTGAGAGAAACAGCCCCGAAAGATTGCTTACCTCACAGCTAACGCTCAATGGATGTCAGTTGGATGTCAGATGATAGCATTAAGTCATATGAAATCACTGTCTCTGACATCCTGCCCAGAAAGACGGCTTGGAGGCTAAAGGCACTCACTGCCAAGCCTGACAGTCTGGGTACAATTCCCAGGTCCCACGCTGTGGAAGAAGAAAATTGGCTCCTGAGAGTTGTACTCTGACCGTACCCCCTGCTCTGTGGCTTTGCCCCTCCCCCGCCCCATATAACAAACACAAAACAATTGTAATAAAAGTTCTAAATTGATTTTGACACTCTAAAAATGGCAAACTCAAGTAAATCGTCAGCCAAGTTGTGAAAGTCTCTTCTGATAGTGTCTTGTCAGTGTGCTCACTTAAAACCACGCCTCACAAGAAACGCCACATACGGGTGCAATATTCTACCCAAACAATAAAAACAATGACCCAGGAAACGAATGACTTCGGAGAGCACGGCGGCAATTTCATCATGGATTTTGACTATCTGACTGTACACCCTGGCTCTGCTGTCTGCTAGCTGTGGCCTCGGGAGTGTGATCTAGCCCGTGGAACTTATTTTGTCAAGTGGGGCTAATAATAGTGGGTTTACGGGAGGTGAATTAGATAATGACGAAGACTGATGCTAACCCACTTTCTTCTGTTTCTACCTCCTCTCTTTTCTTCCGTAGCTCCTCCTCCTTCTCTTAAAGGGTTTATTTACTTTAATTTTGCGTGCATGAACGTTTTGTATGCAGGTATGTCTGTGTGCCATGTGGTGCGCGTGGAGGCCAGAAGACAGCATCAGAGTCCCTGGGACCGCAGTTACAGATGGTCCTGAGCTGCCATGGGGCTGCTGGGAATCAAACCTGGTGCCCTCTGGAAAAACCAGCTGGTGCTCTTAGCCACTGAGCCATCTCTCCAACACCCCAACCCTTCTTCTTTCTCACATAAATATTACAGAGCAAAAGATGGGGTCTACGCAGGCATCCAAGCAGTGTCCTAACTAGGATCTGGTACTTCTGGTTGCTTGCATGGGAACATGAGGCACGTGTGGGAAGCTAAAAACTGTTATGCGGCTGCCTGGAAGATGGAGACAGAGATCACTGAAGGGTTTCAAGGCCTGGCACTAGTGCTGGCAATTGACATCTATGGGGACCTGAGTTGCAGGAACAGTGTCTAAGGTACCAGGAGACAAAGCTCAATGTCAAACCGCAGAAAGGGGCAGACTCTTCATTTTCTCAGAGAATGGCCAGTTGCCCTGTGGTCCCAAGACCTATCAAGAAGATAGCCTAGCTTGGCTTGCTACAGGATTACTGCTTAAAGAGGATGGACAGATTGCCTAGGCCTAGGAAGCAACCTGGCACTACAGCAAGGGGTCAAAACATCTCCATCCAGGATGGGCTTTGTGGAGCCACGGTACCCATCAGATCATTGATGGGGAAGAAGTAGACTAAATGAAATAACTTGAGGGCATAAATTCAAATGGGATTCTCTAAATCAGTGGTTCTCAGTGCTGTGACCCTGTAATACAGTTCCTCATGTTGTGGTGACCCCCAACCATAAAATTATTTTTGTTGCTACTTCATAACTATAATCTTGCTATAGTTAGGAATCGCAATGTAAGTGTCTGTATTTTCTGATGGTGTTAGGTGACCCCTGTGAAAGAGTCATTCAACCCGCAAAAGGGTCATGACCCACAGGTTGAGAAATGCTGCTGTGGAAACTGGAGACGTTCAGGTTGTCCCGGAAAGACAGACTGTAGCTCTTTATGAAAAGCAACTGTGAGTGACACAGCAAAACGTTGAAAAGCCCTGTCTTCGTGAGAGCCCTCGCGTTGGGCTTGTTTCATCCGAGACTAAGCGCGTAGCTCTCCGACGCTGTGGCGTAAGGCTGGAGGGGTCCTCTACTCTTCCAGATACTGGATGGCTCCTCCTAATCCTCGAGCCAGAACAGGCAAAGCAAACATCAAAGGCACACGGAAAGATAACCTTAGCTTGACTCCTCCCTCAGTCTGAGCACTGTCTAAACAAACAAACAAAAAGAGTCACTATTCTGTAATGAAATCATTCCTGTCTTTATTGATAGCGAGTTCTTGAATATATCATGAGCTATGATGAGAGTGGCAGCAAAAATTTGAGAAAGTCTTCCAACACGCTAAAGGTGTTAAAGAGCTACTCAAATGAGTCACACACAGTGCAACACTCAAAGGGGTCCAATAGACAGAAGGCACCTGGGCCTCAGAAAATGTTGGAGTAGAAAATTACCACAAGAACTAAGTGCATGTTGCCTTAAATGATAACAACATAAATACAATCTTCAGTTCTAAACAGCTTCTAAGTGGAAATAGAAATTAATATTAATTTTAATTAATTAATATTAAGATCAACAATATTAATTAACACTATAACTAATGTTAATGAACAATTAATGATTAACTAACAAATATTGATTAATGAATAAAATTAAAGTGAATTTTAATGGTGGGACTCAAATCGCTTCCCCAAGTACTATCAAGCAAACAAGAGTATTCTGTAAGCCTGCAGGGGGCCATCTGGTTATCACCAAGAGAAAATGATCTCCCCTGGAGTTAGCTTCAGAGGCAGGTCCTCCTAGTGGCACAGCCCTGGCCAGTGCTGGAATAGCCCTCGGAAACAAAGCACCACACCAGGTTTGTCCAGGCTCATCTTTGGCTTTGACAAACGGGCTTATCATGAGTAGTTTCAGGTGGCTTTGCCTAAGAGAGCTCTGCCACCGTAGTCATATATCCAAGTCCCAAACTTCATAGCAAGTGGAAGGCAGAATCCACCAGGCTCAAGGACATACAAGTGACGAAGCCAACCATTTCCACGCGGTATCTCAGGGTTGGATGAAACTCATGATGCAACCCTGAAGACCACCAGGAATGTCATGCTTAATCCACTCTCTCACTCTACCAGGCCAGTGCTCTCCTCCCAGGTCTTTCACTGTGCCTTGCTCATCCTGCCAAGTGCAAACGGTTTAATAGCGTGTTGCTGTTGTCTTTGGATCATATCTGTTTCCGTACTTTACTGTGAACTCAATGAGAGAAAGTTTTATATCCAATTCACTCCAGTCTTTTTAGCGTTGGTCATAAGCTTTGGCATTAAGTAGGACTTTAATAAGTATTGAACTGAGGTCAAAAGAAGGGAAGGGCCAGAAAACACAGGGAGGAGTCAACCTTCAGAACTTGGTATTTCTGTCATTCATGTCATAGTCTTAGCTCTAGATTCAAATTTTCAAGTGTCTACCAGACTTTGCATCTGGTGTGAAATATACCCACAATTTCCAAATAAAATGTTTGTCTTTGCACCTCAGCTCCTCTAATCACTCAGCTACCCACCAGCCATGTGAAGTTATTTTCTCTTCCCTTCTTCACATTCACCCCACGTTCAGTTAGACACACTGACAGAGAAGGACAGGACTCTGCCCCTCTCTCCACTGCCTACCCAGATTTTGGCCTTCTTATTTTCTGTCACAGCTTATCAAATAATTTCCAAAATGGCCCCGAGTCTCCGGTCAAACTTCCATCTGTCACACATCAGCCCTCGCTAAGACACCGCACTATTTTCTTTTAAATTTCCAATGGCTCCCCATTCGTCGGCTACAAGATTATGTCAGCTCTCCCATACAAATAACTATCATAACCGTTCCTAAACTTACCATTGTTTAGACCCCCATTCCTCAGTTTCCATGCTCTAAGCTCCAGCCATTCATAAGGATTGTCGTTCTGCAGACACACCAATGATTCTCACGTTTGCACACCTTCCTGTGGGTGCTTCATCGTAGCTGAAGTGCCTACCTGACAACCCTTGCCTGGACCCCTCCCTGCCTACTCTACCTTTCCAGATGCCACTCACATCTTACCTGCTGAGTCACATCATCTCTAGAATGTAAATGCTTGAAAATGTACCTGAATGGCGGCAAAATCCTCTGGGGTTATGCTATCATAGTGCCTTCCTTAGGACATCTGAGGAAACCACAGCCGGCCCATCTGGAGTTCTCTGCTAATCAGGTGAAAGAGCTTTCTCTAAACAGGGATAGCTTTGCGCCAGAGTATAAAGCATGAGAAGCAAAGTGGGAGTTGGATTTCAGCCCCAACTGACCTCTTTGATTAGATTCCCAAGTGCAAGGAGGCATTTTATCCATGTTGACCCTGAGCACATATCAGCATTGCTACGATTGCCTCAGAAATGTCAATGTCTTTCCTCTCTTGAAGGCAGTTGTGCCAAAAAAATGTGTGTCTCCTGTACTTAGACAGAAGCATTATGTGTTCTTTAAATTGTTGATTTTTGGAATGAATAGATACTCGAAAAATTATCAGAGAAGTTATGAGGAAGGTCTCTGGAACACAAAAGAAATGTTTTTACATTCCTTATATGCAGAAGCTTTCTTAGCAGTGTGCTCTTGAGTAAGTATCTTGACTTCTTTAGAAGACCAGGAGAGGAAAGGCGCCTAGCAGTATTGTTTTGAAGGTCAAAGTTCCCCCATGGGCTCCTGTGTTTGAACACTTAGTCTCCACTTGGTTGCGCTGTTTCAAGAGCTTATAAAGCACTTGGAAGTGTGGGCTAGCTAGCACAAGTGGGTTCCTGGTGGTGAGCTTTGAAGGTGGTATTTTCTTCTGGTTGCAACTCTATTCCTGTGTTTCAGATATTCTCAGATGGGAAGGGCTTTGGTCACCAGAAACTCCATTAGGCCTTCTGAGCCATGAGACAAAACAAAGCCTTCTTCCCTAAAGTTGCTTCTCCAGGTATTGTATTATATTAATGAAAATAGTCACTAGTACAGTATGTTAGGGGTTTTGTGAGGATCCGGTAAGAGGTGATTCATAAAAGATTCACAAGAGTATGAGACAGGAGATGTGGTGAGTAGGAATTGGTTTCTCTCTCTGGTTGCTGAGAATGAACCTGGGACCTTGTGGATGCTAGGCACACACTCGGCCTAAGCTACAATCTCGGCCACTATTGACTATTATTATTGACTCAGTATAAACAAAGTGGGTACTTGTAAACCTAACAATAAATACAACCATATTGAAGGAAAGGAAACTGGTGCCTTCTCAAACTGGAGCTAGGTGGTCCATTCAGTATGAAGATGTTGCCATTAATGTCCAGTGACTGGGGATGTTTTACTGAAGGGAAGGTGGACTCACACTGGAGAGTTTGGTAGGGTTTGGATGGAACTGACTGTGTGACGCCTCCTACAGCTCTGATATTTCTCACCTTGACCAACTGTCCTGCCTCACATCCTTTTCCATGTTCCCCTCCCACACCCAGTATTCTCTCTTCATGTGCTAAACCCAGACTCAAGCAGAATGTACTTCTCTCCCAGAATGCACTTCTGCAACTCCTTTGACTCTGCCTATGCCAGCCCCTCTTCTTAAGCCTTACTCCTCCCTGGTTAGTTTCATGAATATCCCTCCCATTGCCAAGGATATTCCGTAATCAAGCCATACCCTCTCCCCACAGCCCAAGCCAGCTGCTTCCACCTCTATGTTCCCAAAACTCTGTGGTCACAGATCTGTGTAGCCTTTACACTAAAGGACAAAGTCTAGCTACTTTCCTAAAGGACTCTAACTGCCTGGGCTTGAATCCTGACTCTATTTATTAGTGCTGTGATCTTGGCTCTTCTGTGCCTCGGTTGCCTTATCTGTGGGAAGGACAGTAATAATTAGACATGCCTTCTTGATTCATCCAACACAGAATTATCAACTGTGTGCTAGGAGATGCACGGTGAGCAAAATAAGAGTTCTTGCTTTCATGAACTTACGTGGAACAGAGAGCCAGACAATTAAAACCAAACCTAACCAAGCACTGTCACCATCCTAAGCTGAGAAAGAAGACTCGGTAGGCAAAGGTTCTGGCTGTTTTAGGAAAGTCTCTCCAGAGAGGTGCTATTTGATCACAGGTTTAAGTATGGGTTGAAAGCAGCAGGGCCATGCAGAATCCAAAGGGAGAGCATTCTGAGCAAAAGGAATTTCACATATGAAAGTCCAGAGGCGGGAAAGGCAGGAATTTAGGGGTGGGGTGTGTGTATGTGTGTCTCTCTGTGTGTGTATATCTGTGTGTGTGTGTGTGTGTGTGTGTGTGTGTGTGTGTGTGTGTGTGT
>NW_026596073.1:14692608-14704610 GCF_907164565.1 Psammomys obesus | reverse complement strand
TGTGTGTGTGTGTGTGTGTGTGTGTGTGTGTGTGTGTGTGTGTGTGTGTGACAGACAGGCTGAAGGGCCATTGAGTGAGACTGAGTGGAGCACAAGTGACTTCTTATTCCCAGCACCACAACTTTCAGATTTTTGTTGCCTAAATCTTTCTCCAATTTATTTTCCCTTCTCCTCGTCCAGGATCTTCTCTTTTGCTCCCAGATGCCTTTGCAGTCTAGCTGCTCCCAAGAAAGCCTGAGGGTGTCTACTACGCTTCTTCGGTGACTGGTGGCCACGGTCTACGGAGCACGTCCCAGAGGTGTTGCTCGAAGGAGAGTCACCTAGAATCAACGCCTGCTCCACTTCCTACGTTGTATTACACACTTGCCGCACCCAAAACACCAGAGACCCAGACAACCACATTTCTGGTCTACGTGTCTCATCCCAAGCTGTTCCACTTGCCCTATTTTGGCCCAGTTAATTCAGTAGTCGAAGGTTGCTTTACAGTTCTCTTCCCTCCCATAATTCCTTGGGCACTACCTCAGAACGTCTACAGGACTATGTTCCACGTCCTGCCTGTCATCCGTGAAGCCTGTTTACACTTCTGTCTTTTTAACTGGATGCTTATTTTCTTGAAGGCTCTTGATCATGCATTTCTCCCAAAGCTTGCTCTAAGTACTGGCCAACACACGAAGACTGTAGTCTCTCCTTTCTCACACTGGTAGCTTCAGTCCTCACCCCTAAGCTGTTTTGTCTCAGACCGTACCACATAGCTGCCCCTGTAAGACTTTACTCAGGACTTGGGTTTTAAATGTGGCCTGACCATTTCCAAGATTCTTTCAACAAATTCATCCATTGTGCCGGTTGGAGTAGGAATGGCCCCATAGGCTCATAATTTGAATGCTTGGACATTAGGAAGTGGTGCTACTTGACAGGGGCTAGGAGGTGTGGCCTTTTGGAGCAGCTGTGGCCTTGTTGTAGGAAGTGTGTCCCTGTGGGTGGGCTTTGCCAAGCCCAATGTCCTCTCTTACTGCTGCCTGTGGATCTGGATATAGAACTCTTGGCTCTTTCTCCAGTATCATGTCTGCTTGTGTGCTGTCATATTCCTGCCATGAGGATAATGGGCTAAGCCCCTCAAACTGTAAGGCAGCCCCAATTAGATGCTTCTCTTTATAAGAGTTGCTGTGTGACCCCTTAGCCCAGTACCACACAGCCTGGATGGGGAGCAAGCCTGAGACGACCCCTGCCCAGTGCAACATGGCACAAGTGGCATAGCACTCCTGATCCGACCCCATATACAAAATGAGCAAGTAAGTGGTGGAAAGATGGAAGAGAAAGAGGAGAAGGAGGATGAGTGCACAGTGAAGAGGTAGAACCGGAGACTTGAGGGTAGAGAGCAGCTGGGGATGACCTAAGGCCATGGTGAGGTCCTGATGAGAGCTGTGACCAAGGGCCATGTCTGGTTCCCTGCAGCAGTGGGGGGATCTGTTATCACCAAAGACCAGGCTGGTGTCTCTGGGCTGGGCTTCTATCTGGGGCCATGTTGATGTCTGAGGGCTGTGCAGAGTTGACCCCACACATCATCTGGCATCATGAAGAGCTGGCCACATTCCTTGCCAGCTGTAGCAGTTGGGAGAGCACCCTTACCCTTGCCCAGGAAGCAGAGTAGAGCTGGACCCGGTTGTGGGGTTTTCAGGGTTTGCGTGTGGGAGAGCTGGTGGGCTGACCAGCTCAGACACCCCCAGGCTCAGATCCAGGGCTTTGACTTGGCCCACCCCAACACCTACCCCGTCTTATGGAACTGCTGGAGCACATGAGGGGGCTGGTCCTGCAGATCCCAAAGCTGCAGGATCTCCATGACCAAGGACACCAACAGGATAGCCTAGAGGATTCCCGATGAGGATCCAGTATGGATAGTGTAGCAGAAGCCAGAGGCGCTGAGCCAGACCGATGGCTCATGGTGATGAACATTCACAAGTAAAGAAATATGAACAAAAGGTTATACTGTGGGACACACTGTGACACACTACAGCTTCCACATGAGATTTTTTTTTTTCCTTTTGCTGGAGAGGAAGGCGGGAATGAATGGACAGGAAGATGAGTGGAACGCTGACTGACCTCAGGGAATTAACTCACACAGCTTAGAAAGCCTCATCCCTCCCTAGCCAGAAAAGAGGCAGATGTGCTCTTGGCCACGCCTGGGTTCTAACCTTACCTGAGTTGTGGGATAGATTTGTGGATATTTGCTTCCCCAGCTGAGCTCATTGAGTTCTGGTGCCCTGTGTCTAGCTCTGTGGTTGTTGTTTGCGACACTTGAGTCAGAGGGAGAGGCTAAACGGGAGAACAACGCCCATTCTTCAGGTCCCCAGGCATGTAGCCATGTTACTCTCCTGGCACTTGAGCGAGCTGGCTAAACCACCACAGTCAGCGAGGCCCTGACTGTGAGGCATCCTCCAGAACTCGGACCACAGAGAGTCGCCGGCATGCAAGCCAGCTCCCCCAAGGTTGTTTACTCAAAAGCTCCCTCTGAGTTATCAGGGATGGGCAGGTGGACCGAGCTTAACCTAAAACAAAAGACCTCTCTGCCTCACCATGGGTATTTAAACCACCTTTACTTGTGCAAGCAAATTCAAAGCAGGACTAAGCAGAAGGGACATCAGTTTAGTATTTGTTTACGCGACTTTACACTGCCGTGGAAGCGAGACACAACAGAGTTTACGTTGATGCCATGTAGACCTCTAGAGAACCAGATGTGGTTTGCAAGGTACCTTGTAACTCATCCCCTCTAAGCTACGCGGCCCCTCCCCCCTTTTCTGGCACAAGTTTGAGAAGCTAACTGCTGTTTTCTATCAGCCGATGCAACAGATGGCTGGCATATGCCTGCTTTGCTAAACGAAATGGGCTCTGCAGTTACTCTTTGATCCCAAGTGGCAGGTCCACAACACAGCGTAAAAGGCCAGGGCAGAGCAGAACTTAACACTAAAGGTTTAAAGCCGTCCTTTTGAGACGTGTACCTCCCTTTAAAAAAAAAAAAATCGTGCCGGCGGTATGTAAACATATTCACATTCCCTTCTTGAAACTGCGGGACAGGGGTCAGAACACAAGGTCTTTCCCTCGTTTGGCGATGTAAAGGCACACTAAAGTTTGATGGGAATACCAAGATAGGAAGCCGCTGAGTTGGAGGAAGCTACTCAAACCATCCTAAGTCCGTTAGGGGGAGATGGAGGGATTTAAACAATAGTGTTACCACAACCGTGGGGTTGCAGAGGGGTGGGGCAAGGGCCTTTGAAGACAGCGAGGTTGCTCTTGAATAAAAAGTCACCTACCCGCTGCCATGCTTTGTTTTTTGGCAAGGGGAAAGCCCGCTTTACTGAGCATCCTGCATCCTTGGGAGGCAGCCACTCCAGCGGGAAACTCGAGACTGCAAACTGCAGCTGAAACTAATGGAGCCGGTGTTGCATCATCTCAACTCCGCCTTGGGAGCAGAGGCCCTCTGGCATGCTGCAGCACTCGACTGATGGAGTCAGACCATCCAGTTGGTGCTACTGGAATGTACCTGTACAATCATTCTGTTTCTTTAAAAAAAAAAAAAAATTAGTCAACATCTGAGTTGGCTGTCGGAGAAATGGCCCGGGTTTCGTTCCTATCCCTTTTAGTGGTGCTTTCCTCTTTTCATAACTGAAGTTGGGTGTGACTGCCCGAACTCATTCACAAAGCAAGTCCAGGCAAGGATTTCCTGTTTTCTGTGTACTTTAGCCATTATTTTTTTAAGCAGATTTCAATGGTTCAAGACTGGCTTTAGCTGATAGGGAGCTAATGGGGATCATTAATTCACTCATCATTAATGCTGCATGGAAGAAGTGCTTCGTTTGATACGCTGCAACTTCACCGTATGTATTGTCTATTCCTGTTGCTTTGGGTGGTGCAAGGGACTAACCCCAAAACTTTGCATCAGGTTCTTGCCTACTGAATTACTTATCTAGCCCAGTATTTTCTATTCTTGATGGCCATGCATAGCAACAAAAGAGGAGCCTGGGGAGGTGGCTTAGTATATAAGAGCATTTGCTGAACAAGCATGAAGGCCTGAACATAATGCATGTAAAAAGCCAGGTGTAGCTGTGTGTGCTGGGTGGGGACAAGGATTGCTACAGCAGACTGGCTATCAGTCTAGTTCCGGGTTCCATGAGAGACCATGTCTCAGGGGAATAAAGTGAATAAAGTAGAGGGTGACAGGACACCCAATGTCCTCTGGTTTTCACCCATGAGCCCATGTGGGCACACAGCATAGGCACATAATAAATAAAACCACAAAGGAACATGTTGCTGCAGTCTGGCCTGATAAATTCAAGTCTTCTAAAATAAAGGCATCCACAGGACAGCAGACAGCAGAAAAATACTGTGAAAACGAAGCTACGCTGCTGCCTTCTAGTGCCTGTATGAGCTGTACAGACTCTGCTTCACCAAAAGCTTTCTCTAAGACCCAGACATGCTGGCCCTGATGGCTAGAGCTTTTCTCTGTAATGCAGGTGATAGATTTGAAGCTCTCATGGGCTGGTTGTCTTCACCCAACAAATTTCTAGTCCACGGACAGCAATTTCGCCCCAGGCCTTCCTTGTCATCCAACTAAGAAATTCAGACTTTTGGCCATAAAAAGAATGGAAACTCAATGCTGGTGGATTAGCATGAATCTGTCAACCTAGCTCCCCTCACACACACCCCCAAAAAAAAAAGAAAGAAAAAAGAGAAAAAGAACAAGAAAAGACTAGAAAGGAAAAAAGCAACATAAAAATAGATGCATCCCAAAATAATAATGAATAAACAATAATCCTCATTAGCTAAGTTCTAGATCCATAATGCCCTAATACTTCTGCAGGTAATAGGCTATGTTCTCATTAAAAGACCAAGTCCTTCTCAGCCTCATGCATGAAGATCTACTCATAGGAACTATGTCAATAAAACATTTGGCCTTGTGCCAAATTTGTTCATGTGGAACTCAGCATCAACGTCCTAGAGTTCAGATTGGTCTAACAAAACCTCCCATTAAAAGTTTTACTTGAAAGCCTTGGGGTTTAGGAAGTGTTATTTTCCAAATAAAATGTTTAATTAGCGCCTAATTTAGAAAACCGAAATGGTTGTTTATGGTCTCTGCCTGTCTCAAATTTAGAAAATACGAATAAGGCACAGACTCACTGAAAAATAACAACTGTTAAACAGTTGTACACAGCAGTAAAGGGTCTTTCCCCTTCGTGACTACAAACCCTTTAAGCCCAAGCCCTTTTCAGTGGAAACTCTTCTCAGCTGAAAGCCTTTAGAAAAGGCAGGCTAGAAAATGAGTGTGCTATATATATAGAGAGATTCCTACCCACCCGACCAACCAAAAGAAGAAAGGAAATCCAGGTAGGATGATTTGAGGCAGGGAAGGAGTCCGCAAAAGCAGGGTTTTGAGGACCTCAGAAGATGGTGAGACCACATGAGCATTAGTGAGATCTTGGTCTCTATGGATGATTGCCCATGAAAACACCACTGATTCTGCCATTTTCTTGAGTGGTAGGTAGTATAGGAACCATGTGGGATAATAGATATTCATCAAGTGTTTGTAACTTAGAACATCACACGATTCTGAACTCGTCCAATACGTGTTTAAACTCATCCATTCCCGCACATCGAATATAAAATTAGCTTTTAGATGAGAGACCAACCCATGCTCACAACTGGGATAACGAGAGGTCACAGCACCTTTTAAGGCAGTGCTCATGCCTTAAAAGACTGGAGGCTGATCGAACGGATTCTCCTGCAATCGCCAACCTGCTTGTAATGGAATCAAACAAAATGTACTATTATCACAGGCTAATTTGTTATTAAAAAAAAAAAAGAAGAAGAAGAAGAAAGAAAAAACAATTCCCAGGGCCTCAAATGATGTCTAGAATATGCATCACTTCATCCTATACTGCCATGATCTCTGAACCTCCAAAGTGACTTTTTGGCCAAACTTGTGTAACAGTTGTTCATAGCAATTTTCTTAATATTTGTTTCTGGAAATAAAATATCCCACTGAAAAGGCTGCATTTGAGTCTTCCTCCTCCACCGGCTGCAAGTCTCCTGCATACATCAGACCTAAGAGTGCCCAATCCCCACACACTGAAAGCACTTGCAGAAGATGTGATCAGTTCTCTGCAAAAAAAATAGTGCTCACTTGAACTTCTCTGAAGTTCCTTGAACTTTTCTGAAGTTGAGCGTGGGATATACTTTACATGGCTCATAACATTTCTGATGACTGGACTCAAAATTTACTAGAAATAGGTTATTCCTTATTTCTTTTACTAGGTCTTGTATCTTTAAAAAAAATACTTTGTCCACATGTTGCTAAAACAGCTAAGGCTTAAAATTTAGTCAATCAGATATATTTCATTTCTGCAGTGTTGAAATGTGTAAGTGTTTGATATCATTTGGATTAAATAACTAGATGCTAGGGTGAACTTCTCGTTTTTCATGTTTTGATGAGGTTTGGCTTTAGCTATGCATGCCTTTCAAAATACTTAATTGATACTGAAGTCATTACTTTTTCCTATATTCAAATTTCCTTGGCATTAAAGGTATGATGCTGGAATCACACTATTTTAGGGAGCAAAATTAGTTACATTTAAGTAAGATTTAAAACCACATATCTTTCGGCATTGTGAGTTCTACCTAGGCTACCCTCAAATTGCATGGAATGACCTGAGTCATCTCTCCACAGAGAACAAAGTAACTTGCTTGAGGTGATAATATTGTTCTACTTAAAGAGATAAGCCATACATTTAATCAACACCTAAGCAGGAGAAAATAAATACTAGAGACTTCATCTTTAGCTAGTTCTACTACTTCCTCTAAGCCCCCACAAGACAACTCTGAGATTGCTGACTACACAAATCTGTTTTCTATTCAGTGAGAGGCCAATATTTGTGAACATGCACTATTAAAAAGCAATAGAGAAGAGAGCATGGAATTGAAGCCTTCCCTTTTAATGCCTTAGAACACGCATGTGCATTTGTGTGTGTGTGTGTGTGTGTATGTATTTGTATGTTGGGGTTGGCAGTTTCTACCATTCTACAATGATGCAACCCTTTCACCTGTTGGGGTGAAGGCTGAAAAATTTTCTCATGCTTTTGGAGGATCCATTATTATGAAAAAGTATCTTTAAAATATAGACTGTTGAGAGCAATAGCAAGTGGTCAACCACCAGCAAACAGATTTGGTGAAAGAGAAGGAAACCATTAGAGGCCAGCTATTCATTACTGATTTCACAATATACCGAACTGAATTGCACATAAAATATCTATGAGGAGAGAACTGATGGCAGGAAAAAGAACAACAGAGGCTCCAATGAACTTCCCTATGCAATGGGGCCGTAGAATGTCTGACCTAGATCTACCAAACATCGGCTAACAAAAACGCATAGCAATGAGAACACTAAAGTCTGGGTGGGATCTATTTTTAAAAGAAGATTTTTTTTTTTAAAATACAACATGCTTGTGGATAAAAAGACAGCTGAAACGGTCATGCCTGCACTGTAATAGGCAATTACAGGGAACCAACGTGGTTTCCTGATTTAGCACAGTTGCTTTTTATACAATGTTTTCTTGATTACATTCCACTTGAGAATGGCTATTTAAGTAATTTTAGAATTAAGAAAACCTGAAAATATGCAGTTAATTATAATTACAATGGTTATTAGGGTAAGGCACATTTTTTTATCAATTAATGAGCAGAATTTATTACTTACCACTTGTCCTCTAGACAATTGTGCCACAAAAAAATGAAGTCGCACATTCTATTCTTCCCAAATAAGAGGACCTTGATACTATCATGAGGATGATGTATAAACAGTAGCACACACAGGTGATCACATGTTCAGTACGAAAGGGAATGGCTCATTAACACAGATTTTTCTTTCTTTTTTTCCAGAGGAAAGCATTTTGAGTGGCCACTTTAAAAAAATCAGTAATCTTTATTCTTCATAGTTTTATATTCCTTTTGAGTCTCTGAACGTCTCTACCAGAAATTACAACATTCACAACACTCAACATATCAGCCTTTTAAAATGCACGTCAAGAAAACAAAACTTATTTTGTTGTAAAGTACAGATAATGTTACAAATGATTATTACTTGGTATAGAAAGTCTTAATATTCTGTTGTTTTTTTTAATATCAATGATTACCGAAGCACAGTGATATGAATATTTAGGGTTTTTATAGTCAAAACCTCAAGACAGAAAAATCTTATTAAAATGGTGATTGTAGGCACATCGTTCTTTAGATTCTTCCATTTACTTGGCAACTTTAAATACGCTGGAAATTAATTCCTTATTTGCTTCGGCAACCAGACAAGAACTTGCCTAAGACTGTAAATGGTACTACATCACATAGCATTATTATAGAGTGGAAATCCCAAAAGAGGAATTTTCTCCGCCTCTCTGTTATCAGAACTCACCTGTCCTGCAGCCTGCCAGGTGAAATTCATGGAGTGGATATTAACAGGAATAGCTGGCATTCTCTGCTGGGCTTTCCTGAAATCATGCGTAAAGGGGGCCATTTTCCCCTCTGAGACAATCAGAATATCTTCTTCAAATCCTGTTGTGTAAATAAACAAAGCTATCAAACTAGATGCACGTGGAAGGAACGGGCATTTCATGCAGAAAACAAAACCCGAGAGAACCAGCGGCGGTCCCTGCCTTACAGAAAGCACCTGCCTGCGGTACCAACGGAGTCCCCTCTCCTCCCTTGGTCCTTAGAACCGAGCTTGCTCGCACAAAGTAGAGCTGACCGGGCTAAAGCTGGGTTCCTGCAACAGCTCTGCAGTCAGGACCAGCACCAGCAACAGCAGGGTTGGCAAGTCGGCTTTTTTTTTTTTTTTTTTGAAAGAAACTCCCAAGCTTCCAAATGGAAAATACTGATTTTGAAAGGAGGACGCAATCACCCTCGAAGTTAAGTTTTAAAACTCACTCGGTGTCTGTGCCTCTGTTCTAAAGGAGAGACTGAGGACGGGCTGAGAAGGTGCAGACGCCTTACCTATGAGCACCCTGGCCTGATGGGCGTCAATCCACAGGTACAGGCTCTCCTCGGGCGGCTGCCCGGCGTCCGCTCGCAGCAGGAGCAGGCAAGGTAGGATGCTCCAGAACTTGAGCGCCAAAGCAGAGAAAGCGCCTCTCCGAGCCATGCTGCTCAGGATCTCCTCGCCGGTGGGGCAGCTCCTGCCGCAGCGATCCAACCTGTGCTGCTTGTGAAGTTTGCGCCCTGGCTGCAGCCGGCGGGGCTGGAGCTGGTCCCACTCAACCAGCTGGGCGTGCAAGTCTTCAGTCTCCGGGGCGAGTGAGCCCGGGGGAGAGCGGGAGAGGAGGGGGTGGATGCGCGGCCGCGCAGAAGGAGGGAGCCTGGTGGGGGGGGGGGGGGGACCGCGGAGACACGAGGCTGGCGGAGCTGGCGATGCCAGCGCGTCCCGCAGCGCCGGCGGCTAGAGGCTCACGCGCGGGAGGGAGGAACCGCGGGGAACGGCTGGCACCGGCGAGCGCGGAGAGCGGCCGGCGAGGAGCAGGCGGCCGCCACTAGGGGGCGCTGTCGGGCCGCGGGGGCGGGGCCGCGAGAGAGCACGCTCGCTCCCTGAGCCAGGTGAATGGAGCGCGGCCTTAGGCGATGGGGACACGACCGAGAAACGCACCCAGAGGGACTTCTGGGGCGTCACTCGATCCCCCTGTCGCCGGGAGAGGGAAATGTGGGGGTGGCGGGGATGCGGAGACCGGAAAGGGCTGGGCTCGACCGGGGGTCGAAGATTCAGCCCGGGGCTAACTGAACGCACGCAGTCCGCCTTTGCTTTCAGACTGCGTCTCTGTGTGCCTGCCTGCTAACTCCGTCTTGTCGAGCTGACAGTTTGCACCCTCGGGGGAAGTTAAAAACGAGACTCCAAGGGTTTGGCGGGGCTATTGCAGGCGCTGGTCCTCCCAGGGCGTTCGTTTCTGCACTGGACAGATACCCAACAGGTGGCGCGGTTTGTCTTCTCGACAACCCAGGTGCACGCAGACTAGGTCCCTAGGTCCCGGATGATACCTGTAGCTGCACTCCCCACCCTCCCCGCCCCATGAGGACAGGACTCCCCTTAAAAAAAAAATGGTTTTGAAAATAATAAATTGGAGACGCGTGTCCAGTCCCTGAAATCTTAGGAGTCTGTGGACAAGACCAAGGGTCTTGTGGGAAGAGCGCTTAGCTGGCAGCGGCTTCCAGCGTTACCTACGGCGGGGGGTAATGACTCCTTGAATGTGCAGAGAAAGAGGGATCAAACCGTTTTTCAAAAAACAGAGAAAGTTTTCAGACTCAGGAAAAGCTTTGTTTTGTTTGTTTGTTTGTTGGCGCCCACTGGCTTTTCAACAAATGCCCCCAAGAATCTAGGCTCTGGAGCTGGGTCCTTTGCAGAGCAACGGGTTTCTCTGCAGGGAAAAGCAAACATACTACAGACAGAAGTCGGACTCCGATGTGCGCGCGTTCATCAAATGTTAGGTTATTCTGTAAAGGGGATGGGGGCGGGGGAATGATACACAGAGGACTTCCATTGTGACTGTGAACTCCACACGGAGCTTCATTTTTAAAATACTTTCGGTGTTTATTCCCTTTCGGGTCTTTTGGTAGCTGTTGTTACTAGCCTGGATTTACTGATGGGGAACTAAAGCTTTAAAAAGTCCGGTAAGTCGACGGCCGATCTTCAGCTGGTGAGTGACAAGAGTCAGAATTCAAATCACGGTGGACCGCGATCGGGCGCTCTGACCGCAAAGCCCTTTCTCGCAAGGATTGCTCATTGTGAGCAAGTCACAATTAGGACGTTTGCCTCAAACGCTTTACAGCTACTCTTCCTTTAAAGCAAAACATTTAAACCGGTTGTAGCGGCACACGCTGTAACCCGAGCGCTAAAGAAGTCGAGGCAGGGGCATCAGGAGCTCATGGTTAATACTAATCTACCTAGGAGTTGGAAGCCAGTCTGGGCTACCTGGGACCCTAATCTCAAAAAACGAAACATCTGTCCCCAACACTTTATCTTACTTTATTGCTACAATGAATATTCATTTGTACAATGTTTCACTACATTAGGCGAACTCACAACCCTTTCACATCGTAAAGCCAGCGTCAGTCAGTTACAGGTGATAATTTCGCAACACAAGACATTTTCTCTGACTTGGAGTGTGGGATTTTCGTTGAAGATTTTTTCTCCCCTAGTATTGCTCAGACCTCTATGGCTCTTGGTGCAAGGACGCCCTCTACAGGCTGTTCTTGTCAACTACTAGCTGAGAAGCTGAAAAAGGAGTAAATCCTCTCCTTGGAGAGGAGGATTTTCTGCCTTTGGTGTTGAAACAGCAATCTATCTTGCTATGAGGACATTCCCTCGAGCCTTTTGAAAATTGTTTTGTTTGTTGTGGTGGCAAATGCCTGTTATCCCAGAACAGAAGCTAAAGCAGGATGGTTTCAGTGAAAATGAGGCCAGCCTAAACTACTAGGGAATTCAAGTCCAGCTTGGGCTACAGAGAAAGTAGCCTATCCCATGTCATCATCATCGTCAACAGTCGTCATCGTTGTCGTCGTCAGCAGCATCAACAACAACTGTTTTTTGTTTGTTTTTTTTTTTCTGTTTATTTCTCCTCCAGCAGGAGACATTATATTGTATCTAATTTTAGAGGCATACAAAAACGTTTTTCAAAATTATTGGTGCAAGGGAGATGTCTAAGCAGATGAGAGTCAAGCTCAAAGAACTGAGCTCATATCCCTGGCAAAAATTAAAAAGCTGGTCGAGGTAGTGTGCTCGCTGAGGCAGGAGGATGCCTGGGGGCTTATTGGCTGCTAGCCTCGCTCTGGGTTTAGTGAGAATTCCTGCCTCAGGGAATAGAGTGAAAAATGATACGGAAGGTTAGCTGATGTCCTCCTCGGTCCTCTGTGCATGAGTTACACATGTGTACATGAACACACACACACACACACACACACACACACACACACACACACACACA
>NW_026596073.1:14660664-14692598 GCF_907164565.1 Psammomys obesus | reverse complement strand
ACACACACACACACACACACACACACACACACACACACACACACACACTTGAATCTAAGCCAGGCATGGTGACACATGTCCCCTTGTGGTTTCAGCCCTCTGGAGCCTAAGGAGGAGGAGCCAGAGTTCATGGCTAGCTTGGGCTTTGAAGCAAAATCCTGACTCAGAGGGGAAAAAAAAAAAAAAAAAAATCTGTGATTGGATAACTTTTGGGTTTTAAGAAAGAAGGAACATACTTTGTGATAGTATATAAAGTCAGCTATTTTTTTGAACAGTAATAGGATTTACCTTTATGGAAATTCATCCAAGAAGTGAATCCTCCTCCCTTTTAAATCAAGGAGGTTTTTCATATAGAGTACATGTGTCTTTAAATTTTTCTAGTAAAAAAAATCTGATCACATGGAATGATGAATGTTTCTAAAGTACAAGGAGTAGTCATGGTGTTTACCTTGCAGATTCTCCCGAATATTTTCCGGTGTGGCATTCTTCCTTTCCTTGTGTGATTCAGCCTTATCATATATGTTTGCAGCCTCCTTTATTTGTTCATTAATTTATTCACTCGTTCGATAAGATTTACTAAATTTCCACTGCTTGACAGACACTGCCCTAGAACAGGAAGGCCAGAACTTGACCCCAGCCCTCAGAGCACCAGAGTCACGTTACTGACAAGCAATGCGCCCCCATGATACAGAGCAGAATACAGCAGCTCCTAACAAAACTTCAAAGAAGAAATCTGGCATCCGGAGTTCCAAACATTGTTTCATTTATCATTCATCCAAAACATTCTTAGGGTTTACTATGTACACTGTACAGGCACACAGGGATAGGAAGGCAAGAATGATTTCTTCCTGAGTAGCCTTTATGTAGCTGGGTCCTAGCTAGAATTATCTTCCTGGCTATAGGTGTTGGGGTGGAAACTGGGCATATGAATTATACCTGAGTTATGCTTGCAGCATGCTACTGTGGAAAGGAAGCCTCGAAAAAAGAAATAAAAAAAGAACCAAGTATGCATAATTTAGTTTTTAGAAGACAATACACACTACGTATATTATAATACAAAGACTAGACTTATCCATCAATCTGTATTCACATTTATTCCTAATACCAGCTGGAAGATTATATACCATGATATTTCCAGTGGGTGTCTATGAAGCATGTGAGTGGGACTAGAAAGTGATTTTTCCCATTTTGCACATGTAGCACATTCTTAATAAGCTGCTCTTGAAGTTTAAAATAGTTTTAAGAAGAGAGAAAGGTGGTTTCTTTTGTGCTCCAGCCAGACTCTCCTCACGTAGGCATCTGTCACCTGCCCAGGCTCGCACCTCCTCCTCCAGACTTGATCAGCCAAGAACTCTACGTCACCACACATGACAGCTCATTACCGAAGCAACCCAGCAAGCACCCCCTCACCACCCCACGAACATCCTTGCTCTGCTTTTCTCAGCTGAGGCCATCGCCAGGCAACCTTGCTTTCCACAAATCACATCCAAAATGTCCTGTTCACCCATGCTGTTTCATCCCTATATTTAACAAAACCATTATGATAAGGGAGGAAATAGAAAACAATTTCACTGCCTAATATCAGAGGAATAGTAGAATAAATTAGGATAATTTTTACATGGAATGTTTCCCCTTTTAAATATGTTTTTGTTACTTAAAACAATTCTAAATTTAAGTATATTTTGAACATATTCTTTCCCTCACCCGGGTCCTTCCAGGTCCTCTCCTCCTCCCAACCAACTGAAGTTGAAGCACTTTCTCAAAACAAACAAACAAACAAACAAACACCCCACCAAACTGTAACCAAATAAAAGCATGCATGTGCACACCCCCCTCCCCCCCCACACACACACACTGGAGTCCACTATATGTTGATCTACTCCTGAACCTGAGGCCTGATTGTTCTGGAGTTGTTGATGTATGCAGTGGCACTCTATTGAAAAAAAAAAAATGATTTTCCCCTCTCTCTGCAAGTTATATGCTAAAGTGGAAGGATTCGGTTTCCCATTCATCGTCAGCAAGAAATGTCTAAAGTAAACTAAAATAAATGCCAGTCCTCACATTACAGTGCCACCTGTGTTTACTAAAAAGAAAAAAGGGAAACACAAAACTGGCTTTCTTAGACAACAAGAAGCACTGTTCACACTCCTCAAGAAATGACAGAGAATGTCTCCTGTGTTTTTATTTTTTTTTTATTTTTTTTTATTTTTTTTTTATTTTTATTTTATTTTTCTTTTTAGTTACATTTTGTTAACTCTGTGTCCCAGTTGTATCCCGCTCCCTCATTCCCTCCCCAACCCCACACTCCCTCCCTGGTCTCCTCCCTGCCCCTTTCCAAGTCCCCTGATAGGGGAGGACCTCCTCCCCTTTCATCTGACCCTGTTTTATCAGGTATCTTCAGGGCTGGCTGCAAAGTCCTCCTCTGTGGCCTAACAGACTGCTCCTCCCCTGGGGTGGGGGTCAAACAGCCTGCCCTTGAGATCCTGTTAGAAATAGTCCGTGTTCCCCTTACTTTGGAAAACTACTTGGTTACTGAGCTACCACAGGCCACATCCGAGCAGAAGTTCTAGGTTATATCCATAGATGGTCCTTGGTTGAGTGTCAGTCTCAGAAAAGACCCTGTGCCCAGATATATTTGGTCCTTGTGGAGCTCCTATCCTTTCCATATCATACTAACTTCCCTTCTTTCATATGATTCCCTGCACTCTGCCGAGGGTTTGGTTATGAGTCTTAGTGTCTGCTTTGAAACACTGCTAGGTAGAGTCTTTCAGATGCCTTTTGTGATAGACTCCTGTCATAAGTTCAATGCACATCCCATTTGTCTTTCTAAATGAGGAATAATCACCTTCGCCTGTGTCCACTTTCTTGATTATCTTCTTTAGGTGTGTAGATTTCATTATGTTTATCATGTCTTGTAGGTCTATATAAGCGAGTATATACCAAGTTTGTCTTTCTCCTTCTGGGATACTTCACTCAGAATGATCTTTTCTAGATCCCACCACTTGCCTGCAAATTTCATGATTTCTTCCTTTTTGATTGCTGAGTAGTATTCCATTGTGTAAAAATACCACAGTTTCTGTATCCATTCCTCCGTTGATGGACATCTGGGTTGTTTCCAAGTTCTGGCTATTACAAATAAAGCTGCTATGAACATGGTTGAACAAATGTCCTTGTTGTGTACTTGAGCCTCTTTTGGGTATATACCTAGGAGTGGTATAGCTGGGTCTTGAGGTAGCACTACTCCTAGTTGTCTGAGAAAGCGCCAGATTGACTTCCAGAGTGGTTGAACCAGTTTACATTCCCACCAGCAATGGAGGAGGGTTCCCTTTTCTCCACAACCTCTCCAGCATGTGCTATCACTTGAGTTTTTCATCTTGGCCATTCTGATGGGTGTA
This sequence comes from Psammomys obesus, assembly GCF_907164565.1. Lineage (NCBI taxonomy): Eukaryota > Metazoa > Chordata > Mammalia > Rodentia > Muridae > Psammomys > Psammomys obesus. The sequence goes on along the minus strand of NW_026596073.1, from coordinate 14,689,203 downwards.
AGGTGATATCTCAGGGTCGTTTTGATTTGCATTTCCCTAATGGCTAATGAGGTTGAGCATTTCTTTAAGTGTTTCTCTGCCATTCGACGTTCCTCTTTCGAGAATTCTCTGTTTAGCTCTGTTCCCCATTTTTTAAGTAGATTACTTGGTTTGTTGCTTTTCTGCTTCTTTAGTTCTTTATATATACTTGATATTAGCCCTCTGTCAGATAAAGGGTTGGTGAAGATTCTTTCCCAATCTGTAGGCTGTCTATTTGTTTTGATGACAGTGTCTTTTGCTTTACAGAAGCTTTTCAGTTTCATGAGGTCCCATTTATTGATTGTTGCTCTTAGAGCCTGTGCTGTTGGTGTTCTGTTCAGGAAGTTGTCTCCTGTGCCAATGAATTCTAGGCTGTTTCCCACTTTTTTTTCCAGCTGATTTAGAGTATCTGGTTTTATGTTGAGGTCCTTGATCCACTTGGACTTTAGTTTTGTGCAGGGTGATAGATATGGATCTATTTTCATTTTTCTGCATGTAGACATCCAGTTGGTCCAGCACCATTTGTTGAAGATGCTGTCTTTTTTCCATTGAATGGATTTGGCTTCTTTGTCAAATATTGAGAATTCATAGGTGTGTGGGTTTATTTCTGGGTCTTCTATGCGATTCCATTGATCCTCCTTTCTGTTTCTATGCCAATACCATGCAGTTTTTATTACTGTTGCCCTGTAGTACAGCTTGAGATCGGGAATGGAGATACCTCCAGATGATCTGTTGTTGTACAGGATCGTTTTGGAGATTCTGGGTTTTTTGTTTCTCCATATGAAGCTGAGAATCTTTTTTCAAGGTCTGTAAAGAATTGAGTTGGTATTTTGATGGGAATTGCATTGAATCTGTAGATTGCTTTTGGCAGGATGGCCATTTTCACAATGTTAATCCTACCAATCCATGAGCACGGGAGATCTTTCCATCTTCTGAGATCTTCTTCAATTTCTTTCTTCAAAGACTTGAAGTTTTTCTCAAATAGGTCTTTCACTTGCTTGGTTAGAGTCACACCAAGGTACTTTATGTTGTTAGTGGCTATTGTGAAGGGTGTTGTTTCCCTAATTTCTTTCTCAGCCTTTTTGTCTTTGGTATACAAGAGGGCTTCTGATTTTTTTGAGTTGATTTTGTATCCTGCCACTTTGCTGAAGGTGTTTATCAGCTGAAGAAGTTCTCTGGTTGAATCTTTGGGGTCGCTCATGTATACTATCATATCATCTGCAAATAGTGACACTTTGACCTCTTCCTTTCCGATTTGTATCCCCTTGATCTCCTTTAGTTGTCTTATTGCTCTGGCTAGGACTTCAAGTACAATGTTAAAGAGATATGGAGAGAGTGGGCAGCCTTGTCTTGTCCCTGATTTCAGTGGGATTGATTTAAGTTTCTCTCCATTGAGTTTGATGTTGGCTATAGGCTTGCTGTATATTGCCTTTACTATCTTTAGGTATGTGCCTTGTATCCCTGATCTCTCCAAGACTTTAAACATAAATGGGTGCTGGACTTTGTCAAATGCTTTTTCAGCATCTAAGGAGATGATCATGTGGTTTTTCTCCTTCATTTTGTTTATGTGGTGGATTACATTGATGGATTTCCGTATGTTGAACCACCCTTGCATTCCTGGGATGAAGCCTACTTGGTCATGGTGGATGATATCTTTGATGTGTTCTTGGATTCGGTTTGCAAGTATTTTATTGAGTATTTTTGCATCAATGTTCATAAGAGAGATAGGTCTGAAGTTCTCTTTTTTGGTTGGATCTTTGTGTGGTTTAGGTATCAAAGTGACTGTGGCTTCATAGAATGAGTTTGGTAGTGTTCCTTCTGTTTCTATTTTATGGAATAGTTTGAGGAGAATTGGTGTTAGTACTTCTTTGAAGGTCTTGTAGAATTCTGCGCTGAAGCCATCTGGTCCAGGGCTTTTTTTGGAGGGGAGACTGTTAATGACTGCTTCTATTTCCTTGGGAGATATAGGACTATTCAGTCTTTCTACCTGATCTTGACTTAATTTTGGTAGATGGAATCTGTCAAGAAAGTTATCCATTTCATTTAGATTTTCAAATTTTGTGCCATATAGGCTTTTGTAGTATGACCTAATAATAGTTTGGATTTCCTCAGTGTCTGTAGTTATGTCCCCATTTTCCTTTCTGATTTTGCTGATTTGTATGGTTTCTCTCTGCTTTTTAGTTAGTTTGGCTAAGGGTTTGTCTATCTTGTTGATTTTCTCAAAGAACCAGCTTTTTGTTTCATTGATTCTTTGGATAATTTTATTTGTTTCTAATTGATTGATTTCTGCCCTTAGTTTGATTATTTCCAGCCGTCTGCTCCTCTTGGGTGTATCTGCTTCTTTTTTTTCTAGGTTTTTCAGTTGGGCCATTAAGTTGTTTGTATGTGATGTTACAGATTTCTTCTTGTAGGCACTTAGTGCTATAAATTTTCCTCTGAGCACTGCTTTCAATGTGTCCCATAAATTTGGGTATGTTGTGCCTTCATTTTCATTGAATTCTAGAAAGTCTTTAATTTCTTTCTTTATTTCTTCCTTGACCCAGCTGTCATTAAGTAGTAAGTTGTTCAGTTTCCATGTGCGTGTCGGCTTTTTGTTGTTTCTGTTGTTGTTGATGTCCAGCTTTAGTCCATGGTGGTCAGATAGTATACAAGGGATTATTTCAATCCTTTTGTATCTGTTGAGGCTTGCTTTGTGACCAACTATATGGTCTATTTTGGAGAAGGTTCCATGCGGTGCTGAAAAGAAGGTGTACTCTTTTGAGTTTGGGTGAAAAGATCTGTAGACATCTATTAGGTCCATTTGATTTAGGGATTCTGTGAGTGCTTTCATTTCCCTATTTGGTGTCTGTCTGGTTGATCTGTCCCTTGATGAGAGTGGGGTGTTGAAGTCTCCCAGTATTAAGGTATTAGGATCAATGTATGATTTAAGCTTTAATATTGTTTCATTTACGAATGTAGGTGCTCTTGTATTTGGGGCATAGATATTCAAAATTGTGATGTCCTCTTGTTGGATTTTTCCTTTGATGAGAATATAGTGGCCCTCCTTATCTTTTTTGATTAACTTGGGTTGAAAGTCTATTTTATTAGATATTAGGATGGCTACTCCAGCTTGTTTTCTGGAACCATTTGCTTGAAAAACATTTTTCCAGCCCTTTACTCTGAGGTAGTGTTTATCTTTGTTGCATAGGTGTGTTTCTTGGATGCAACAGAATGTTGGGTCCTGTTTCCGTAACCATTCTGTTAGCCTGTGTCTTTTTATTGGTGAGTTGAGTCCATTAATATTGATAGATAATATTGACCAATGCATGTTAGTTCCTTGTGTAATGGAGTCGATGATCTTACCTTGTTTCATTGCTTGTTTTCTTTTCATTTTTGTTGGGACATTATCTGTATGCCCTGTTTTCTTGGGTGAATTCGTTTTCGTTGGATTGGAGTTTTCCTTCTAGTATCTTCTGTAGGGTTGGTTTGCTGTATAGATATTGCGTAAATTTAGTTTTGTCATGGAATATTTTGTTTTCTCCATCTATGTTGATTGAAAGCTTTGCAGGGTATAGTAGTCTGGGTTGACATTTGTGATCTCTTAGAGTCTCCATGATGCTTGCCCAGGCCCTTCTGGCTTTCATAGTTTCTGATGAGAAGTCTGGTGTGATTCTGATAGGTCTACCTTCATATGTTACTTGGCCTTTTTCCCTTGCTGCTTTTAATATCTTTTCTTTGTTCTGTAGATTTAGTGTTTTGACTATGATGTGACGTGATGTGTTTCTTTTCTGGTCTAGTCTATTTGGTGTTCTGTAGGCCTCTTGTATATTTATGGACATCTCTTTCTTTAAGTTGGGAAAATTTTCTTCTATGATTTTTTTGAAAATATTTTCTGGACCTTGGAGCCTGGAGTCTTCTTTTTCATCAATTCCTATTATTCTTAGATTTTGTCTTTTCATAGCATCCTTGATTTCTTGGATATTTTGTGATTGGAATTTTTCTGATTTTACTTTTTCTTTGAGAGAAGTATCAATTTCTGCAAGTGTGTCTTCAGCTCCAGAGATTCTCTCTTCCATCTCTTGTATTCTGTTGGTGATGCTTACTTTTGTGGTTCCTGATCTTTTCTCCAAGTTCTCCAGCTCAAGAGTTTTCTCACTTTGTGTTTTCTTTATTGATTCTAATTCTGTTTTCATGCCTTGCACCATTTCTTTTATGTGTTTGAATTTGGATTCCTGTCTCTCTACGATGGACTCTATTTCTTTGTTCATTTCCTTTTTGTATGCCACTAATTTCTTCTCTACTTGTGCCTCTATTTGTTTGGCTATGTTTGCCTGTGTTTCTTTAAGGGTTTTGTCTATTTCTTCTTTCTTTACCTCCAATTGACTGGCCATCTCTTTGAAAGATTTGTTCATTTCCTCCTTATGAGCCTCAAATAATTGAGCAAGCATGGCTTTAAGGTCATTTTCCTGTGCTTCTGATGAATTGGAATATCCATCGATTTTGGGGTTTGCTGGTGAAGTCATGATGTCCTGATTTATGTTGGAAATGTTCTTTCGCCTACCCCTGGCCATTGGCTTATCTGAGACCTTCCCTGTTTGTTTTTGGATTCAGCCGATCAGACTGGTACTGTCTCTCTCTCGAGTCTGGAGAATTCTTCAGGAAGTTGGGAGAGGTCCCGTGTCCTTAGCGTATGCTGAGGACTAGCTGTACCTGTGGGAGGAAAGTACGCAGGCGCAAACAGAGGCAAATGCCATCGTGCGTGCGTGTGTGTGTATATGTGTGTGTGTGTGTGTAAGTGGGTGTGGGCGTGTGTCTCGAGGGACAGAGTGATGGCTAATGTTGAACCCTTGAGTGTGTGGGAGGGGCTCTGCAATGTATATGTCGCAGGCGCTAGTGATGATCGCAGTGCAATTTCTGGCATTAACTGCCTTAACTCCTCAATTAGACCCACAGAGCAGGAACTTCAATGTTCCAAGTGCCCCTCTGTTTCCCAAAGTGGGTATATGGGTGGGAGGGGGTTCGATGCCTGGCTTCTGTTTTAGAAGAAGCCAGGATCAGTGGAGCTGCAGATTCTCAAGGGTGCACTCACTTACAGGCAGGACACTTGGCAGAGATCGGCGTATCTGGGCTCTCTGCTCTCTGGTTTGGCCCTGCTTCTTTGATGTGCTCCGCCAGTTCCGTGCTGCTGTCACTGCCAGGTTATGAGGTCTTGCTGCAGCTGGAGATTTCAGGGTGGTCACGTCAGTGGGAATCGGGGTAACCAGCCTTTCTGTTCTCTGGTTTGGCCCTGGTTAGTCTTAAACTGGAGGGCTGATGTGCCCCACCAGCTCAGTGCTGCTCCGCCGCCAGGTTAGAAAGTCCCGCTGTAACTGGGGACTGGGTTGCTAGTCCAGATGCTTTCTGGGAAGTCCTGGGGTCTCTTTACTGTGCTCTCCAAGCTTCGGAGGCCCAGCGCCTGGTGTGTCTAGCTTGTATGGCGTTTCTGTCTGGTTTTGGTGAGTATATAGCGTATTCTCTGTCACTGTGGTATTGGGCGGGCCGTACCGTCAGTGATCGCGATCCTGCGGAGCTAGTATGGCGTCTAGCAGACTCGGGCCCTGGGAGGATGGTGCAGCTGCCGCGCGTGAATCTGGGGCTCCGAGACACAGTACTGCTGGCCTTTGCCGATAAAGGACTTGGGGCTCCGCCTCAGTGGCTGCAGGCCCCAGGCAGTTAGGTCTGCGCTGAGAAAGGCGAGTCCGCTGTGCCGAGGAGGAGGGAGGTCTGGGGGAGGGGAGTGCCGAGAGATCAAAGGATCGTTTCTCACCTTCCCCAAACAAGTCCCTGGGTGACCCGAGACCAAGGTTTTCACCTCCGGCGATGTTCCCTGTTGTTTAGAAAGTCTCTCCGTTGTTTCCCTGGCTTCAGAAGTTCTTCCACTCATCAACTCAGAACTTTATCTCTTCCACAGCTCGGAAACTGTGTGTGCTAGTCGCCATCTTGGCTCCGCCCCCCTCCTGTGTTTTTATAAGGCCTCTATGACAGCTCAGTGCTTTAACTCAGCTATTAAATAAAGTATTGTTGGTTTCGTGTGTGTGTGTGTGTGTGTGTGTGTGTGTGTGTGTGATTCATTGTGTGTTATGCTTTCTGAAATAGCTTTGGTAAACTTTAACATGTAGAAATAGTTCAGTTATTGTGGGCAATTAAAATAGTTAAGGGGAGCCAGGTGTGGTGACACACACCTGTGATCCCAGAATTTGGGGAGGCAGAGGCAGATGTATCTCTGTGAGTTCATGGCTAGCCTGGTCTACAAGGCAAGCTCAAGACAGCCAAGACTACAAGAGAAACTCTGTCTCAAAAAAAAAAAAAAAGGTTAAGAGGGAAGATTATTGAAAATTATTATTCAAATAATAGGTATCAAAATGATAAATTAAGCTACACAAGTAAGCAGAAGTAATGTAACAAGTAATCACTGGCTGATACCTGTACTGAAATCCTGAAGTTTAAACCCAGTGTGCATAGTTTTCTAAAAGCAAAACCAAATAAAAACTCGGGTTAAGGTGTTTGCTTATAGTAACTGACTCTTGAATTGGGTGAAAATCAAATGACTTGAAACATAAAGACAAAATCTTTCTTTGGTAATTGTAAACTGGACCGTGGATTTCAAGGAGGGATGAAGGCAGCCCCAGCACCAACTGCAGTATTCCGACGTCTATAACACACAAGAAATAAGTGCATGTCTCCTACGACAACCGCTCGTAGAGGCGTCTCCGATTCTGCCCACCCTTAAACTTGGCTGTTTCTATGATATATGCATCTACGTGGGAGGGAAGGGATTTGTGGAGGTACCAGTAAAACAGGACTGGCTTTGAATAGCTCAAATGGTAAGCCTGCACGTCCTCTGTCAGCTATGATGCTATTGTACCTCTCTCCCCATGGAAAACAACCAGAAAATAAGACAAAACGTTCTTCTAAAACATTGTCCCAAGACATTGGACAATAGATAGTGCAATACTGTAAACCTTAATGAGAGAAACAAATCATTCAAATCCAATGATTCTAAAGGCACATTCCTGTTAGAATGTGAGGTGATGAAATCCGCAGAAAGCAATTAAGTCTCTAAGGAGAGCAAGATGGAGTCAAGGTAGCTAAGAGTTCCATAACAAAAGCCTTAGAGAAGCTATGTGAGAAAAGCACTCACTCAGTATTAGTTCACATATCTTGATGTAGTAGCCCATTCCCAGGTTGCTTAGGCACCTGTGATGTCATCATTGGTCTCAGCTGCCAGGGGGGGAGTATAAAAAGACCCTGCCCCTCTTTCTCCCTCTCTCCTCCCCTCCCTCTCCTGTCTTGCTCTCTCTGCTTTTGTTTCTCTGTCCATTCCCCTCATCTCTGTCCTCCAGTCTCTCTCTGTCTCTCTGCCCTCATGGCTCACCCAGGCCCTAACTTTCTTCTGCTTCCCTAATAAAACTCTTTCCTATCAGATCTGCTGTACACACATCATTTTTAAAAATATGTCATAACAGGATAAAAGTTCCCGTGCCTCAATTTATGGATACCAAGCTGAGAATTCACAGGCAGAAACATTACACGGCTGCTTATGCCTGGGACGATAATATGATGAAAACTCCTTGGGTCTTCTTCAGAGCTGGGAGGGACTGAATTCTTAACAAGAGACCTCACTGAGTACCTGAGGCACTGGGAGAGTCCAGGAGAACACTTTCTTAGTGGTAGGGTTAGATAACCCTACAGTAAAGCTTGTTACTCTAGGCTCACTCTAGCAAAACTTCAGATTCAAAAGGAGCTCAGTGGGAGAGCGCTTGTCTACAACTTGTAAAGAAGGCCCTGGGCTCAAAAAGGTAAAAATAAATAAATAAATAAACAAACAAACAAATAGATAGATAAATAGATAAATAGATAAATAGATAAATAGATAAATAAATAAATAAATAAATAAATAAATAAATAAATAAATATCAAGAGCATTAAGTTTGTCTGCAAGTAAAGCCATTCCCCTGAAAATAGACTCAAAGAATTTCAAGAGGGCCAGAGAGGGGCTCAGCAGTTAAAAGCACTCCTATGCTCATGCAGAAAAGCCTGGTTTGGTTCCTAGCACCCACTGGGCAGTTCACAACTGGCTATATAAACTGTGGTGCTGATTTTTTAAAAAAGCTTCTATGCTAAAAACTGCAATCTCTGAAGTAAAAATTTAAAAATTCTCATCGAATGAGTTCATTCGATGTAGATTAGATACATTAAGTAGATTAGATACATTAAGTATCACACGTACTTAACATCATTTTGTTTAGTTCTGTTTTTGAGACAGAGTGTTTCTTTGTAGCCTTGGCTGTCCTGGAGCTCGCTCTGTTTGAGCTGGCCTCAAACTCACAGAGAATCCAACGCCTTCTTCTGATGTCTATACACACACAGAGAAAACACCCAGACACTTAATATAAAAGTAAATAAATCTTAGAGAGACATTAAAGACACGTTGTTAAATCTAGGCATTTAGAGCCTAACATTTACAGGGTTCAGTCTATAATAAAGTAGTTTGTTATGGGAGGAAGCAGGAAAGCTAGCGCACAGAATAGATCACAAGAAAATCGACAGAAAAATCTTGAGAAAATAGCAGAAACAATGGGAGTCACAGGTGAGGACTGTCAATCACTTTTTAAAGTACAGTGTGAAATGCTTGAGGAAGACAAGTACAGTAAGAGAGAGGGAAGACATGGAGACTGGAGATTATACAATTAGAACCTCTATCATCTAAGTCCCTTAGAGCAATGGTTCTCACCCTGTGAGTTGACACAACTAATGTGTTCACAAATAAGCTGTGGTGCTAATTCTTTTAAAGCTTCTATACTAAAAACTGCAATATCGGAAGTAAAATTGTTAAAAATTTCATTGAATGAGTTCAAGAGTAGATTAGATATATCAAGCATCACAAGTTCATACTTGATATCGTTTTGTTTCGCTTGTTTTGTTTTTGAGACAGGGTGTTTCTGTGTAGCCTTGATTGTCCTGGAGCTTACTCTGTAGAGCAGGCTGGCCTTGAACTCAGAGGTCCTCCTGCCTCTGCCTCCTGAGTGCTGGGAATAAAGGTGTGTGCCACCACCCAACCACACTTGTCATCTTCAAAAGTCATTATAGCCTTCCAAAAATATATGATCGTGAAAATCTTCATGTTAGTGCACAGAAAAAGGTCACTAACTGTCGGGAGCCGCTCCCCGCCATTACGAGATGGCGCCGGCTTCCTGCTTCCTGGTTCTTCTTGCCAGCATTTTCGCGCTTCTTGTCAGCATTGCCCTGCGCTTTGCGCATGCGCAGCTTTATGTTGATGAGGGTTTAGGCTGCAATCCAATTGCCAGCCATATACTGATGAGGACTCGAGCAGAGCGCCACTTACAGACGGACAGGTCGCCTTGCTGGCTATTTAAACGGGGCGCTGCCAGGGGTTTGGGTCCTTCACCATCTGCAAGAAAGAGCTGTAAAATAAACTTGCCGCTGAAGAAATCCTCGGTTGTTGTGTCGTCCTTATCGGCAAAGGCCGCGCGCGACAAGTGGTGCCGAAACCCGGGAGCCGCCGAACTCCGGAGTGGAGGATCGCTTCGAAGGACCCCGACTGCTCGTCGAGTAAGGATTCAAAGTCAGTGGCGTGAGAACCGCGGTACTTTTCTGCAAGGTATGATTGATTGGATGTGGGGCGGATTGTTTGTTGCCTGCTGTTCCATTTACATTTTGTTTTGCTGTCTGTGCCTTAATTGCGGGAAACGAGATAAAGTGTGTGTTTCTCCACCTTGTGATACAAACGGATTGTAAGCCTCAGGTAAATAACTGAGCCGTCCTTCCCACTCCTGTAGATAAAGGAAGCATGGGAAATCATCCAGTAAAGCCGTTTTTAGAAGCGGTGCATGTATTACTTAAGGAGAAGGATTTAAAAATTTCGAGGTATGTGCTCCGTAATTTTATTAAGGAAGTGGATCGGGTGGCTCCGTGGTTTCAAATATCGGGCGACCTGACTACAGGTTGTTGGGACAAGTTAGGCCATGACTTAGAAGAAGAGAAAGAGAAGGGAACATTGAGGCCAGGGACTTTTCCTATCTACAAGTTGATTAAATCATGTTTGAAAGATGAGAAATGCAAAGACAAAGTGAAAGAAGGGCAGAAGGTGTTGGCAGATCACCAAGATAGTCTATCCGAAGCAGAAAAGGGAATTAAGACCGGTAAATCCCCTAAGGATGGGACCAAAGAAGATAAGGCTAAAGCGCCGAAGGCGCAAAAGCTAGTTAAAAAGTCAAAGAAACCAAAACAGACTGGTAGCAAGGAAAAGAAGAGTGGTGCCCCGCTATATCCTAGTTTAGCGGAGTTTCAGAATTTGAAAGTCGCCTCGTCATCGAGCGAGCCGGAGTCTACAGAGAGCGAAAACAGCTCTTCTGAGAATCAACAAACTGATGAGGGGTCAGGGCTCGACCCTGAGGAGCAGGCAGAGTTGGATGAGGAAGCAGCTAAATATGAGGAAGGGCGTTACCGCCCGGATCCGCCACCATATGTGGCCTATGCTGGCACTTCCGGGTTCTCCATGCGGAAGTCAGCCACTGAAAAACCCAAATCTGCAGAGACAAAATTTTCCCTGATATCAGAAAAAGAGAGGAAGCGGATTAAAACCGCGTTCCCAATCTGGGAGGACGCTCAGAATAATAGACATCATTCTCCTTTAGATCTTAAACAGTTGAAGGCATTAGCAGAAGCAGTCCAGACATATGGCGTCAGTGCCTCCTTTACAGTGGCGCTGATAGAAAGACTGGCTGACAATGCCATGACTCCAGACGATTGGTACAATACTGTAAGAGCCTGTCTGACTCTGGGGCAATATTTAGACTGGAAGTCCATCTTTCACGAGCTGTGCTCAGCTCAAGCTAATCAGAATATAGCAAATCAGAGGCCACAATGGAGCTACGAGATGCTTACCGGCCAGGGACAGTGGAGGGCTAATCAGCACATGCTTCCAGTGGAGGTGTATCAACAAATAAACAAAGCAGCAGTAAGAGCTTGGAAAAGTCTCCCTAATAAGGGGCAAGTAACAGGGAATCTTACAAAGATTATTCAGGGAGCGACAGAGCCTTTCTCAGACTTCGTTGCCCGTATGATGGAGGCAGCAGGGCGTGTCTTTGAGGACGCAGAGGCTGCCTTACCATTTGTGGAGCAGCTGATTTATGAGCAATGCACCCGTGAATGCAGGAACGCTATTACACCATGGAAAGGAAAAGGGCTGAATGCCTGGATGAAGGCTTGCAGGGAAGTTGGAGGCCCGTTGACAAATGCCGGGATAGCAGCAGCCGTTTTATCTGCACAGAAGGCGGCCGGCATGAAATGTTTTAAATGTGGGAAGATGGGCCACCTTAAGAGGCAGTGCAGGGCTCCAGACAACCCTGTGAGAGAAAAGCAAGACAAACAACCAGAGACTTGCCCCCGATGTAAGAAAGGGAAGCATTGGGCTAATGAGTGTAGATCCATCAAGGACATACATGGGAGGCCACTTCCGGAAAGATCAGAGGAAACAGGACAGTCAAAAAACGGGAAGAAGGGCCCTCGCCCTCAGGGCCCGAAAATATATGGGGCGATCGGTCGCGAGGCACCCCAGTCCAGAGAGTTTGTGAGAGCACCGCGATCCGAAGGGCAACTAGCGGATCAGCAGGACTGGACCTCTGTGCCACCACCAGAGCAGTATTAACCCCTCTAATGGGTTGTCAACCGATCCCAGTCGATTTAGCTGGGCCGCTGCCACCAGACTCGGTAGGGCTCATAGTGGGACGGTCATCTACTGCTTTGAAAGGGCTGGTAGTACATCCTGGGGTAATAGATCAGGATTTTGAAGGACAAATTAGAGTGTTATGCTCTTCCCCAAGAGGTATCAGTGCTATTTCCCCAGGAGATCGAATAGTGCAATTGCTGGTCTTGCCAAGTCTCCATCAGTTATTTCCTGGAAAAGAAGAGGCCCGAGGAGAAAAGGCATTTGGCTCCTCGGGTGGGCAACATACCTTTTTGTCTTTACAACTAGACCAACGACCCATGATGATTTTAAAGGTTAATGGCAAAGAATTTAAAGGGTTATTAGATACTGGTGCTGATACTAGCATCATTTCCACCTCCTGGTGGCCTGCTGAGTGGCCTCTCAACCAATTTTCCCAGTCTTTACAGGGTCTGGGATACGAGGAAACTCCCTCGGTGAGTGCAGCAACATTGCACTGGGAGGATCCCGAGGGACATCGTGGCACATTTACACCATATGTTTTGCCGCTCCCCATTAATCTTTGGGGTAGAGATGTCTTAAAACAGATGGATTTCAGGCTTACTAATGAATATTCTGTACAGAGTCAAAAAATGATGAAAGATATGGGATGTGTTCCAGGAAGAGGCTTGGGAAAAAATCTACAAGGAAGGACCAGTCCAGTGCCAGTGGAAAAAAGGCAGGGGAAAGCTGGGCTGGGTTTTTCTTAGGGGCCATTGAGGAGTCGATTCCCATACCTTGGGTTACAGAGGACCCGGTGTGGGTTCCTCAATGGCCACTTACCTCTGAGAAGCTGGCAGCAGCTAGGGCGTTAGTGGAGGAGCAGCTGCTCGCTGGCCATGTAGAAAGGTCTGTATCCCCTTGGAATACTCCTATTTTTGTTATTAAGAAAAGGTCAGGGAAGTGGAGGTTACTCCATGACCTCCGAGCCATTAATTCGCAGATGCAGCTTATGGGCTCGGTACAAAGAGGACTACCACTACTTTCAGCCTTGCCAAAATTTTGGAAGATGATTATAATAGATATTAAGGACTGTTTTTTCTCCATACCCCTGAATAAAGTAGACAGAAGGCGTTTTGCCTTTACTCTCCCTAGTGTTAATCATGAAGAACCAGATCAACGCTATCAGTGGAAAGTGTTGCCACAGGGCATGGCTAATAGCCCTACAATGTGCCAACTATATGTTGATTCAGCAATCCAACCAGTACGTAAAAAATATCCAAAAATAAGGATTTGTCATTATATGGATGATATTCTTTTGTGTCATCATGATAAAACTCTATTGTCTCAAGCCTTTTCTTTTTTATCCTCCTCTCTTTCACAGAGAGGGCTTCATATGGCTTCTGAGAAAGTACAAGAGGGAAAAGTTGGGCAGTTTCTTGGGTCAATTATTACTCCTACAAGTGTTACACCTCAAAAACTTACTATCAGAAGAGATGGGTTACGCACCCTTAATGATTATCAGAAATTGATGGGGGATATTAATTGGATTCGACCCTCATTAAGTCTGACAACAGCTGAGCTCAGACCCCTGTTTGCTGTTTTGGAGGGCGATGCTGCCATTACTTCGCCCAGGCAGCTTACCCCAGAAGCTTCTAAGGCGTTACAATTGGTTGAAGATAAATTAAATATGGCTTTTTTAACTCGCTTTGATATAGCTCAACCATTTCAGCTGTGTGTTATTCCATCCCCTCAACAGCCCACAGCAGTGTTATGGCAAGATGGTCCCTTGTTGTGGGTTCATTTACAAGCGTCCCCTGGTCAAATTCTGAGCCATTACCCCACTCGCGTGGCCGAATTGGCCATTAAGGGACTGCAATTAGCCATTACTCATTTTGGCATGGAGCCACAATTAATTATTACTCCATATACTAGTTATCAAGTACAAGTGCTATGTTCTACCATTGATATATGGGCTATTTTAAAATGTTCATATTCAGGAAAAATAGATAATCATTATCCTAAACATCCCTTACTTCAGTTTGTGACAAACCATGCTTTTATCTTTCCAAAAATCACTAGAAATCAGCCCATTGATGGAGCTATTGATGTTTTCACTGATGGGTCCAGTACTGGGCTTGGAAGCTTTGTGGTTAATGGACAGACGGTTCAGAAGGTTTTTCCTTATACCTCCCCTCAATTAGTGGAATGTGCCATTGTTGCTGAGGTTCTGAAGAGATTTTCAGAGCCCTTGAATATAGTTTCGGACTCCCATTATGTGGTGCGTGCAGTCCGGATACTAGAGACAGTAGGGTTTATTAATAGTAAAAGTCAAGTGGTACAGGTTTTTACTGATATACAACAGTCTATTAGGCACAGAACAGCTCCTTTCTTCATTCAACACATGAGAGCTCATACTCTGCTGCCTGGACCCATGGCAGAAGCTAATGCCTTGGCAGACAAGGCTACTAAGCAGATTTTTGTCTGCAAAGACCCTCTACAGGAGGCTACAGCCTTCCATGATCTCTACCATGTAAATGCTAACACTCTTAGATGGAAATTTGGGATACCCCGGGCCTTGGCCCGGGATATTGTCTTGAAGTGTAATAACTGTGCAGACTTCAGATCACCACCCGTAGTGGGGGTTAATCCTAGAGGATTGCAACCGCTTCATATTTGGCAAATGGATGTAACTCATATCCCAACCTTTGGAAAGTTAAAATATGTCCATGTTTCTATTGACACCTGCTCGGGAATAGTTCATGCTACTCCTCTCCCGGGAGAAAAGGTTGCACATGTTATAACCCACTGCTTAGAAGCGTGGGCTGCCTGGGGCAAGCCCATACAGATTAAAACTGATAATGGGCCTGCATATACATCAAAAACTTTTCAACAATTTTGCTTGAAGATGAGTGTTCGCCATATCACCGGCCTACCCTACAACCCTAGAGGGCAAGGTGTGGTGGAACGAGCTCATTCTACCATAAAGATGATTCTCCAAAAACAAAAAGGGGGAATAGGCCCCACTGCTATGGGACCTAAGACTAAGATTTCCCTTGTTCTATTCACTATAAATTTTTTAACTTTGGATTCTGAAGGACGGTCTGCTGCAGACAGACATGTCAGTCACAGAACATCAAATGAAACAGTGAAATGGAAGGATGTTCTTGATAATCAATGGAAAGGACCGGATCCTATTTTAATAAGATCCAGGGGAGCTGTTTGTGTTTTTCCGCAGGATCAAGAAAATCCGATTTGGGTTCCAGCGCGGCTGACCAGAGTGGTCAAGCAAGATGAGCCTGATTTTAACCCTGATCCTGATCTTGAGCGGAGTGCAGATGAACCTGGAGGTGGAGACCCAGGAGATCCGCTGGGGGATCCTATCAACATTCCCACGACCAATGCCAGTCATGTATGATGCACAAGTCTTCCCCCGTTTCTTTACCACCAATGACTCCATTGGGCTACCATATTTGCCAATGTCTCAAGACATAGCCCCAATACCAGACAATAACACCCAGCCAAATGACGGCAGTCTTTGTTTTACAACCAACCAGACTCGTGCTGATCCATGCATAAAGTTAGGAAATTTTTCCTTTGCCAAGCTAGAGGAAACATCTACGGCTAATGCTACGATCCTTTTTGGATGGTGGCCAGCATGCGGTTCAACAAGTGCAGCCTGCACTCCAACGCATCAATCTCAGTATGCCCCGTTCTGCATTGGCCGGCAGGGGGACTCTTCAACCATTTTCCCATGGACAGGCTGTCAAAGCCGTGGAGCACGTTTGCTCAAGAGTGGACATTTTTCTTTTTCACCGATGGAAGGACATGGTGACTACACCGAATTAAATTCCTGGGATTACCATGGTGTCAATCCTTTTGACACTTGGTTGTTGTGTGGTATCGGTGGCAGTTGTTCAGATCTCTCACCTATGATCACCATTCTGGGTGGAGCAATAGTTGTTGCCGATATACATGAGGACAATATGACCATAGCAAAAATTTATAAGACAAAATCGGTGGTGCCCACCCCAGTTTGTGTTTGGCCTCCATTTGTTTGGATGGTTTGTAATACTAGTGGATGTTTTTATACTTTGTGCTGGAATGCTAGTGAATTTGATTTGGCTACTATAGCCCGCATGCCCCGTTTTTTACCTATTCCAGTGAGGACTAGTAGTTCTTTGGCTCTATTTCGTCAAAAGCGTGATTTTGGTATCACCGCAGCAATAGTGGCTATTATAGCCACTGCGGCGGTTGGAGCCTCCCTGACTGTATCAGCCTTAGCATTAAATGGCCAGGTTGCCACGGCTCAAACCCTCAATAATTTGTCAGCATCAGTTAGTGAAGCGATAGATATACAGGCTTCCATGAACAGTCAGTTGAAAGGAGGATTAATGATAGTTAATCAACGTATTGATTTAGTTCAAGAACAGCTAGAGATTTTGTGGCAGCTGGCTCAGTTGGGATGTGAGGTTAAATTACCCGGAATTTGTGTAACTTCTGTTCAATATAATAATTTTACTAAGGCTGCAAACTTATCCATAGAATTATCTCGCTTGCTGCAATTTAGTTGGTCTGCTGAATTTGATGAGCTAATGAGAAAATTACGCCTAGCCATTGTGCAGATTAATTCCACTCGCCTAGATGTTTCATTTACTCAAGGAATGTTTGATTGGATGTCCTCTGCCCTCTCCTATTTTAAGGAATGGGTTGGTGTGGGCATGTTTGGAGTGATGTTTCTCGCAGGTTTGTTCCTCTGTTTTTGGCTGCTCTGCCGATTTAAGAGACAACAACATCTTAAAAATGTGGCCATGGTGCAGGCTATGTTGGCTGTAGAGCAGGGAGCATCTCCCCAAGTTTGGCTTAACATGCTCAATCGTTGAGACACTGTCTGAACTTGTAGCACTCCTGACGGGCACAAGTTCCCATTGCACCAGGATGCTGTTCAAGACAGACTTCTGCACCTCCCAGGGCTCAGGTTCCCATTGCACGGGACTCAAGGTGCAGAGGGTCTCTTACACTGTGTAAACTCCTTGATCGCTGATGCTGTTGGCTCAGCAGGCTGATCGGTAACCTCATGGTGTGTTATTTTTCTGATTGAGATGGCCTTTAATATATATAAAAGGGGGAGATGTCGGGAGCCGCTCCCCGCCATTACGAGATGGCGCCGGCTTCCTGCTTCCTGGTTCTTCTTGCCAGCATTTTCGCGCTTCTTGTCAGCATTGCCCTGCGCTTTGCGCATGCGCAGCTCTATGTTGATGAGGGTTTAGGCTGCAATCCAATTGCCAGCCATATACTGATGAGGACTCGAGCAGAGCACCACTTACAGACGGACAGGTCGCCTTGTTGGCTATTTAAACGGGGCGCTGCCAGGGGTTTGGGTCCTTCACCATCTGCAAGAAAGAGCTGTAAAATAAACTTGCCGCTGAAGAAATCCTCGGTTGTTGCGTCGTCCTTATCGGCAAAGGCCGCGCGTGACAACTAACTAGGAAAACGTAGTATTTGAAAGTATCTAAACGATGTGATAGAAAGGAAAAAAGGCTTCGGGGTGGGGACAGTGCTCAGCAGTCTGTAAGACAACATTAGCCAGATTTTCTTATGGATGATTAGTGTTCCAGAACAAGGGAGGGCAAAAGAGAAGCATTTGTTTAAGAAGAATGTCAGAAATGTTTCCAAAGTTGATGAAAAGTGTAGAGTCATAGATCCAAGAAACTCATCAAATCCCAACAAGAACGACAGAAAGTAAATATTCCAAAGCATATATTACGGGAATTATGGAAAGTAAGTGAAAAAAATCTAAAAGCCAAGTAAAGAAAAGAAGGAAGAAAGAAGGAAGGAAAAAGGGAAAAGAGGAAGGAAGGAAGGAAGGAAGGAAGGAAGGAAGGAAGGAAGGAAGGAAAGAAAGAAAGAAAGAAAGAAAGAAAGAAAGAAAGAAAGAAAGAAAGAAAGAGTGATTGATTCTTTACAAGCCTAAAAATATCTGCTTGGCTGAAACAGGTTTCACGGTGCCAATGTAAACTTAAAAAAAAAAAAATCCAACTAGAACTCTATATGCAAAAAGCTCTTTGAAATAATAGCATGTAATGACTTGGGGAAACTTGTCACCAGAAGACCTGAATTATGAAAAAGAATTAAAGAGAGTTACCACAGAAGAAGGAAATGATACCAGATGGAAATCAGACATGCCAAGCAGGTGGGTAAACACAAAATATCCTTTACCTTTTAGAAGTTTCTTTAAAAAAAAAATGAGCTCTTTAAAGTAAAGAGGAATAGAGGGCATTGTGACTATATGGTGTGTTACAGTTAAGGATGCAGTGAGGGTAACTGAGAGCGCCAAAAGGAAACAAAGGCGCACGCTTTTGCAAGGTCCTTGACAGGATGTGACACAGCACAATGCTGCATGCAGTTGGAATGTGAGCTAAAGGATATTTTAAATCCTGGGAGAAAAAAAAAAGAGTAAAGCTCATGACTGAGGTTAAATGGAATACTAAAAAGCATCTAATTAGTCTAATAGAAGAAATAAAAACAAAACAGACTAGACACGACAGACTAGACACGACAAAAGGCTGGGGTTAAGGGTAACAATATTGCTGAATACATGAACTTTGAGTATCTATACATTCCATTTTAAAAAGCAGCGGTAATCAGATTAAAGTTTTAAAAATGAAGACTCAGCAATATCATCTATAAAAAAGGAAAAAAATCTTTACATTATTATTATCATTGTTAGCATTTTTGTGCGTGTGGTTGAGTGACTTTTGGAAAGGTTGTTTGTTTGTTTGTTTTTGTTTTTATGGCAGAGTCTCACTTTGTAGTTCAGGTTGGCCCGTAACTTGATCTGTAGCTGAGCTGGTCTTGGATTCATGATCTTTCTGCTACAACCTTCACAACGCTGGAACCATAGGTACAAGCCACTACACCTGCTACAAATAGTATTTAACTATTTTAAGACTCGTGGTCCGATTCCTTCCTGTAATCCTAGCACTCGAGAGGCTGAGACAGGAGTATTGCAGTGAGTTTGAGGCCAGCCTGGACTGGAATGTGAGATTCTGCTTCAAAAAAAAAAAAAGAACAGAAACATAAAAAGCCTCAGGTGAGTTAAAGGTTACTCTCCACCCAACACAATCCATAAGGAAACTGGAAGAGCTTTCTTAATACCAGCCTAGAGCAACTTCAGGATAAGAAATTTTAACAGAGACAGTTGATAATGTAGGGAGGTGAGTATCTGGCAGTTTATTATGCTAGTCACTCTGCTTTTGTATATGCTTGTCAATTCCTTTTCATACAATCATCAAAAATTAAAAGGGGGAAAATATGTGCTCAAGGAAACCAAAAAGTAAAGTGTGGAGGAGGGTAGAATCAATGTAACTGTCTATTCATTTTTATATATATAAAAACAGATTTTTACTGTGCTTCACATTAACAGCCACACGCTCTAGAGATCAACTCTTCCCTTTTTTTTTTTTTTTTTAACTCTTACCTCCCTTACAATGATTATGATAAATGCATTTTTGAAACAGTACTTCAGGGCACTGAGGAAGGTCCACTCTCTCGGACTATGGATACTGGTTCTAGAAAGCTGAGCCGTTCAGCTATTGGGGTTTCCAGGGTCACCACATGTTGAAGTATTGTTGGCAGCTCATACTTCATAAACAAGTGTTCCCCTATCTTCCTTTCTTCCTTTCCCCCCTTCCTTCCTTCCTCCCTTTTCCCTACCGTTCTTTTTCTGCAAAACAAAGAAGCAATTTGAAACAAATGGCCCATCACTTACATAACAATACAGCACAAGAGAATCTCCGCACATGACATTTAGCAGACTACAAAATATTTTTGTGACTAAGCTTTCTTCCTCTCTATCATTCTCATAAGGGTTTCACACAATTTATTGCAGTTAGATATTATTCTTGGCCTTAGACAGTTTTCTGTAGATAAGTACTATGCTATAATAGCCATACGTAGAAATTAGAAACAAAAATATATGTATGCATATTCTTTTCTAATTCATGAGATATCACCTAAATCCCCACCAAGGACTGAAAGATAACATGTTGTTGAAAATGAAAAATGAGCGTTGGGCTATGTAATGTTTATTATTAGTCCTAAGATTATCACGGCAGTGTTATCTAACCCGATATGACAAATAATAAGACACAGACACCTGTTAGATTTTATAATTGCCTCATTTACCTTGGGTCAGGCAGATATTTCACCTACGCTGTCTCAATAACCTCACCATCCACCTCCCAGCCCCCATCCAATGCCACCCACCTTAACCATCCTCATCTGGGCTACCTTCCATCCATCATCTTATAAATACTTGCTTTTATTCTTCATCTGGGCCTTTCCACGCCATTATTGGAGTTCTTCCTCAGCCCACATGGTTTCTTCTCCACACTAACCCATCGTGGCATCCTCCTTCCTCCTCTCTTCTCATCCATCTTTCTCCTGTCCTCAGAAGCCCAGGAACCTTAGCCACGCCTACCCCATTCTGCCCTGCCCAGGTATAGACCATTTAGTTAGTCAACCAATAAGGTATAATGACTTAGGCAGGTTAACAAAATAAGAATAGGTGTAACCAGATCTTGAGGGCCAGCATCAGAACAAACCCCAACAATAACAATAAGCAGATTTTTACCAAATATACTACATTAGGCAAACAGCATTTTGTTATAACTTTAATACCTTTCATTTTAATTAAACAATACATAACACATTTGCATGATAATATGCCAGCCAACATTTATTTGGCAAGTAGCACATACCAGGCATTTTCATGTGTGCTGGTTTGTTTTATCTAGTTTCAGAGTGTTCTACGAGGCGTCGTATGACTGGACTGCAAACATTTTGAAGCCAGGGAAGCGCTTAATGTCAAAGTCGGAAGACATCATTGCTGCACTGTTTAAAACCTGGAGAAGCTTCCTCTCCCAGCCAGGGAAAAGCCTTTTCTTTTCTTTCCTTTTCTCTTTTTTCGAGACAGGGTCTCTCTCTACATAGCCCAGGCTGTCTTGGAACTCATTCTAGACCAGATTGGCCTCGAACTCACAGAGATGCCTTTGGCTCCTGAGTGCTGGGATTAAAGACGTGCACCACTCTCTCTGCCTGGCATTTGGCTCTTCAGGTGTTTCCCCTGTTCACATAGGCAGAGCCTGTCCAGAATGCACTAGAATTACCTGGAGCTCTTAACACCTTGCTAAGGCCTATTTCAGCCTGGGTAAGCCACCTGAGCTGAACTCCAGGTCAGGGGAGCCACGATGACTCTGAAACTCTGCTCTGTAGTATGAACACCAGGCTTTCTCCAGCACACACATGTCTCTTAGAACCACAGCCCACCGATTGTCTTCGTTTACATTTCCCTCACCGCTCACACCACTACAACCACATGGCTGTGACCCTGCAACTTTTAGGATGAGCCCCAACTCATGGCCTCTGCAGCGTCTTCTATTCCCTGTGTCTGTAACACTCATTCCCCGGGCATTTGCCACTCTTATTCCTTCACAGGGTGACCTCATCCATCTTACGCCATCTTACGCCAAGAATCTGCTGGCCCTGTGAAGTCATGCCTCTTTGTCGGGGGTCTTCTGGCACCTTGCTGCCCCCTGAATTTTGGCATCTGGCTTGACCGGACTACTGCCCGGATACAATAGTGCGTTCCTGGCTGGCCTGGGGCTTTCATAAGATCACCTTCCTGAAATACCTTAAATCCTCCTCTCCTTCAGGGCTTCCTAAGTAACTCTTCTGAGGAACTTTCCAAATTACCATTATTAGCACATCTTGGTGGGCCATCCTGTGATTTCTAGTCACTTAGTAACCCTGCCAAAGGCAATTACATTCCTTTCGCCCTGCCTATGTAAAGGATATACTAAAAATAATAAACGGAGACTTTGATCAGAGATACTGTCTTGGTCTTCATTTCTCGTGCCCTTGTCCCCTTTCTTCATTCCCACTCCCCCATTCAGGATCTCCGGTGACAGACCTGCGGGACAGGTCACCTCGTCACTGCTCTGGTTCTTCCTTTCCTGCTTTATTTGGATGGACAGCCTTTATCTCGATCCGTCTTTTCTGTAGGCAGTTGTTCATTCTCCCTTTCTCTGATCTCCTATTTCCCCACCCACAAAACTAAGTTCTTCAAGCGGAGCTTCCTTCTGTTCTGTATTCTCAGAGCTGAGGACACTAGCTTGCCCTTGATTTAGAACATGCCTATGGAAGCTAAGAAACTAGAAACAGGCCATTGGTGAGGGTTTCAAGGGTGGTTTTAGGGAGGCAGAGATAGTATGATACAGTAGGAAGAGTTAACACCAGGAGAAGAAGGGCTCCAACAGGTAGTGAGTCATGGAGCTGGGGAACAGGAGGCGGGGCGGGCGCGAGGGAGTCTTAACAGGAATGAAGTGTGGATGAAGAAGCTACTTGGGAACCTCGGCTCTTGCGACCCAAGTACAAAAATATAATGAGAGCAGATAGTAAAACATGGATGTTATGAAAGGACAGGGATGGGTGCGTGCTGGGAGCTACAGGTTTAAGAGGGAAAGGGGACAACGGGAAGGGAGTGGAGGAGCAAAGGTAGGTTAAACAAACCTAAGGATGTATGGAGAAGCCTTATGAAAACCCACTAGTGTATAAGCTAATCCAAACATATATTTTTCAAAAAGGGGGTGAACAGGGCTATCCCATGTTAGTGAAGAATCCCATTACCAGAAGACATAATACATTAAATGTAAGTCTCAGTGCTAGGCATGGGTTACCTCCTACAAAACTGGTTTTGGGGGCCCAGAGGTACCTTAAACAATACAGGCTATTTTCCTTGCTCTTGGTTGCCCACCAATCTACTAGACAATAAGACACAACTGCTGAAGACACCACATACTCTGGTTACAGAGCAGGAGTCTCTCTTCCTGATGGCTGGCTTTCCTAGTGCTGGAAGGTGCTATGCAAGCTGCTGGTGAAGAAAGGACATCTTAACAAGTGCTGGCCCCTGCATGTTATAATACCAAAATGCCAGGCAAGATATGTCCACGTGCAACAGTGGCAAGACTGCTTATGGAGTAAAATCTGCTTTCTTGGTTGGGTTTGAGGACTGCTCCACAGGAAGAAATCGTGCCTGGTACCACAAATGTACTAAAAAATGTGACTGAGGGAAGTTATAGGTCCTAAGAGCCTATTGGTTTTGTTTTTCTAAACGGTCAGCTAGCTATTTTTTTTTTTTATGTCAACTTGACACAAGCTATCTGAGAGGTGGGAAGATTAATTGAGAAAATGCATTCCTAAGACCAGGCTGTAGGCAAGGCTGTAGGCAATTTTCTTGGTTAAGGATTGAGGTGATGAATGAGTGATTAATGGATGCTTGTGGATGGTGGCCCTAGGTTCTATAAGAAAGCAGGCTGACCAAACCATGGGGAGCAAGCCAGTAAGCAGCACCCCTCCATGGCTTCTGCATCAGCTCCTGCCTCCAAGTTCTTGTCCTGTTTGAGTTCCTGTCTTGATGTCCTTCAGAGATAAACTTATGTGGAAACATAAGCCAAACAAACCCTTCCCTCCCCAAGTTGTTCTGGTCATGTTGTTTTAGCACAGCAATTGTAAACCTAAGACAGTCATGTTGTCAACCTACCTTCTAAACATACATATTTTTTTCCACAGATTTGTGCCACTCCCATCCTTGGACAGAAGAACTTCTCATTTCACAGGGTGTCATGGATAATGCAGATTCATTACTGGTGAAAGTGCTGGAAAGAGCAATTGCGAGTGCTCAGCCATAGATCCAGCAACTATAGCAACTTCACATCTGACCAAGGCTCGAGTGCATCAAAGAAGATGGAGCAGAAAGAGCGCAGGAGCCAGAATGTGAGAAACACTGTCATCTGGACCTAACATGGCTGTCACACACACAACCTCAGAGTGGCTCTGGTTATCTGTACAAGTTCAAACCATCTGTCCATGGAGGAGGAAGGGCTTCTCAGGTCCCACCCTCATTGGGGAGCTATTGGTAACTGATGGCTTCGGGACAGGGTATGGGGTAAGTAACGATAACTTTTCTTAAGGGGTGTGGCCATTGGGAAACATAGCACTAATGGGCTTTACTGGGTTAAAAATGCTGAGACTCATAACCAAACCTTGGACAGAGTGCAGGGAATCATATGAAAGAAGGGGGAGTTAGTAAGACCTAGAGAGGACAGGAGCTCCACAAGGACCAAATATATCTGGGCACAAGGGTCTTTTCTGAGACTGTTTCTCCAACCAAGGACCATACATGGTTATAACCTAGAACTCCTGCTCGGATGTAGCCCATGGGAACAGGGACTGTCTCTGATTTGAACTCAATAGCTGGCTCTTTGCTCACCTCCCCCTGAGGGAGGAACAGCCTTGCCAGGCTAAAGGGAAAGATAATGCAGCCAGTTCTGAAGAGACCTGATAATCTGGGGTCAGATGGAAGGGGAGGAGGACCTACCCTATCAGTGGACTTAGAGAGAGGCAGGGAGGTGATGAGAGAGGGAGGGTGGGATTAGGAGGGAATGAGAGAGGGAGCTACAGCAGGGATACATAGTAAATAAACTATAATTAATATAAAAAAATAAAAATGTAATTAAAAAATACAAACACATAATGAAAATACGAATGCATGATGCAAATGTTTTAAAAGCACAAACACACGTGCCACGTGGAAAGGCAGTATGCAATGTTTCACGTTGTCTTCACCCCTGTACTACTGAGGCAAGGAGGGGTCACCACAAGGGACAAAACACAAACACACTTTGAAGTCTTAGCCTGTCATCTGTTAAAAGTGTGGTTTAATGCTTCAAACAGTTTTGCCATAAGACACAACAGAAAATTAAGCCACAGGGCCAAACTATTTACAAAGTAGGATTGCTTTCTGACTACAATAAGCTAACGCTACTGGACTTCAAGGCGGGTATTAAAAGGTCTAAAGAGAGGGGTAATTGCTTCCAAGAAAGAAGAAGAAAAAAGATCACATCCCATAAAATGTCCTCAGTGAGACTGCCCCACCCCTGCCTGAGGCAACTCAAATGTCAGGACTACCTGTTGGAGGGGAAGACTCTCTTACCCTTGGCCTAAAAGCTTGGACTTCAGAGGTTTCACAATGGGAGGATGCACCCTGAGCTTCCCGCTAGCTGTTCTGTAAGATAACCTACTGCATAGAGATCTGAAGGTCACCTTTGTCAAAAACACTGACTCTTCTATTCAACTTCAGCTAGCTGACGGATGACTAAACTGTGAGAGGAGGTTTGGCGGCTGTGCCTTCATATTCTCTCTGCCTCTTTTGTTTTCTTAACCCATTGGACAGAGTCTGTTCAGCTTTGCATGTGGACACATTGAGTATTAGGTAAGTGTTTTAGTCAGAGAGCACTGTAGTTCAGAGTGGTCTAACACCTACTGGAGCAAAAGATGTGTGTGTCTTCTGCGCTGGCCTCGTGCTCCTCATCAGCTCAGGCACCTCATCCGCTCATTCTTATCGTAAGGACAAGAACAAAGCAGGGGGCCGGTTAGTTATGGGAGATGATGACACAAGCTAGAACTATCCTTAAGCAGTTCCTGTGACCTTCAAAGCTATGCTCAAGAAGAACAATGTCTTTCGAAATCCTGACTGTGACCAATGGACAAACAGATGGCTTAGTCCACACCACCGCAACAGAAAAGCAATCAACATCAGCTGCCCACTTTGGCGAATAGCATCCCTTCAGCAGTCCTAGCACCTTAACACCATTCTGGAGTCCCAGTAAGGAAGCCTGTCTGGCTTGATCTTGTTTTTTCTACTGTTTCTGTCTTAAGGCCCTGTTGCCTGGTATCTCTGGGATGTAGTTTTTTTTTTTTTCAACCTAATTTTTCTAAGTTTATCTCCCTCCATTATACTATAAATTCAGTCTCTGCCACCAAGCATCCTGCTACTCATTTCCACCTGCAATTCTACATCTGTTGTCATGGTCTTTCGTTGCTTTTTTGGCTGTGAGCCTAGCCTTTAACGGCTGAGCCATTTCTCCAGCCCCTTTTGTTGCTTTTTAACTCCACCAAAACTTCCTCCTAAGTTCCCCTCAGGAAGAAGGGGGTGCGGGCAGACCACATTTCCCACTACCAGGTTTTTATTCTCCACACAACTCCTTTCATGTAAAAATAGAAAAAATAGGGCCAGAATGATGGCTCAGCAGCTCTTCCAAAGGACCTGAGTTCATGTCCCAGCACCCATGTTGGATGGCTCATGACTGCCCTTAACTGCAGCATCAGGCAATGTGATTTCTGGTCCCCATGAGCACCCTTACCCAAGAGGTGCACACACACATACACACACAGACACATACACATATGCACACTACATAAATAAATAAATACAACTATACCTTTAAAAAGCTGATATCTGTCCATCTTAAGTGACTCTGTATTTACAGCAAAGAATTTGGTTCACCCCACATTCCCCACCATCTGACTTTCCTACCAGGCTTGAGGTCCCTGCTGTGCTCTCTCAATACTTGTTTTCTTTTCCCCCTCTCACAGAATCATCTTTATTATTATTTTTCTACTCATTTTCTCATTAGACACACTTTAACTATTTAACTATTTCTTTACTTAAAGCATCTGCTTATGACCCTTTCTATTGGGTCCTCCTTGCATTTTTAACTCCTTTTTTTTTTTTTTTGAGACAAGGTTTCTCTGTGTAGCCATGGCTGTCCTAGACTTGCTTTGTAACCAGGCTGGCCTTGAACTCACCGAGATCTGCTGCCTCTTGAGTGCTGGGATTACAGGCCTCCCTCATCATGCCCAGCTGCATTTCCATCTCTTTGATAAGACACTTTTTTTCCAAATAAAAATGGCAGTCCACCTTCTCTGAGATGATAGTTTAAGAAATATGGTGACAGATATAGAAATAATTTCTCTCCAATTAAAGATTTTCTTCAATTAAAGATGATAGTTTAAGAAATATGGTGACATGTATAGAAATAATTTTTCTCCAGTTAAAGAGCAATAAAGAAGGAAATGAGGTTAAGTGGCTTGTCCATAATAAAGTGCCTGATTCCTAGAATTTAAACTAGATCATTGGTGCTATCTTTATTTCTTAAAATGTTGATGAAAAAGAAGTTCTGGGTTAGACAGAAATTGATGTGGCCATTTTCCAGTGGAAGGTACCAGCACTGTGGCTCTGGCCCTTGTTTAACTGTGAGTTAACCTAAGACTTTCCATTATATCAAACTATAAGGAAAACTAAAAAAAAAAAAAACCTTATGCTGAGAAACTGTATGTTTCATTATATGAGTGTATTAGTTTATATAAAAGCAATGCTTTTGAATAACTGAAGTTTAGGGAAATATATTATTCTAGCCAAAAGTCATATAGCATATATGAGGAAGCAGACAATAAGCATGCAGGCTCTGTTAGAGTTACTAACTGCTAAGCCTTGTGGCACCCCTGTGAAGTGAGAGTTACTAGCATTTGCATTTTCTCATCAAGGTCATAGAGTCAAGTAAGTGGTAGAGACTGATGTTCAAGCCAGGTGGACCGGGGCCAGAGTGTGTGCTCTTAATACATTTGTGATACGAAGAACCATCTCTCTTTGAAACCCCTGCCTCATTTTGAGGATTTACTCTCTGCCAGACTACCTGAGTGCCTTCCTAATTGAGTTCACTTGTTCTTGCTGCTATAACAGAGTACCTGAGACTGAGTAGAAGAACTTTGTTCTTTACAGTTCTGGAGGTTGGAAAGACTAAGGTCAAGATATGAGCAAGTTCAGTGTCTGGTGAGCTGTGCTCTCTGCCCAAGATGGCACCATGAATATGGCATGCTTACGGTTTTTTGAACAATAAAAAAGGGGGAAGGGAAGATACTTGGTTTCTTCAGGTCACTTTATACAAATGTTTACTCATTAGAGAAGGGCTTTCATCCTACTTGATTTCTAAGGTGATTTCTAAGTTATCACCTGGTAATTAAGTTTCAACTCATGAATTTTGGGAGATTCAGATATTAACCTATGGGATATCTCATTTAATCTTTACAAAGTCCTGGCAAGGGGAGTAATGTTACTCACAGTCTATAAAGACGGAACCTAAGTCTCACAGACATTAAATATCAGCTCATGGAGCTAAGATTTGAAACTGTTGTATTCACCACATCAGGTTACATGGTGAATATATAAAATACACATTGTCTTTACTCACTGTTCTATGGCTGTGAAGAGACACCAGGACCATGGCAACTGTTATAAAATCAAGCATTTAATTGAGGGTTGGCTTACAGAGATGTTTAGTTCATTATCATCACAGTGGGAAGCATGGCGTTACCCACAGCACTGGAGCAGTAGCTGAGAGCTACATAGATCCACAAGCGGAGAAAGAGCTCCTGCAAACTAGAAAAATAATGACTCCAATGGCAAAGTGGGTAAGAGCTAGTCTTCCCCATTAAGTTGTGTGGTCAATAGGCTTGTGTTTACAGATTAATCTCATTTGCGGGTTCTTGTGGTGTTGTATTGTTTTTGTTTAATTTAAATCGCTTTTGAGAATTTCACATTCAAGAACATGCTGTTTTGTTTTGTTTTGTTTGAAACAAGTTCTGTGAAGCTTAAGCTGGCCTGGAACTCTCAGTTCCCCGCCTCAACTTCCCAAACACTAGGACGACTGTTGTGTGTTACCATGCTTGGCTGACAGCTCATTTCAAATGAACCGATACCAGTTTTTATTTGTAAATGGGGACAGACTTTTAAAAAAAAAATCTTCAGAAAAATTAGCAAGATTTCTGCTAGGCCAGCGGTCTGAGCCACTGCTTGTAAAAGTGTCATGAGTTTGGAGGGCTTCTTCTTCTTCTTCTTCTTCTTCTTCTTCTTCTTCTTCTTCTTCTTCTTCTTC
>NW_026596073.1:14620280-14660654 GCF_907164565.1 Psammomys obesus | reverse complement strand
TCTTCTTCTTCTTCTTCTTCTTCTTCTTCTTCTTCTTCTTCTTCTTCCTCTTCCTCTTCCTCTTCCTCTTCCTCTTCCTCCTCCTCCTCCTCCTCCTCCTCCTCCTCCACCTTCTCCTCCTTCTCCTCCTCTTTCTACTCCTCCTCCTCTTTGAAAAACAATGTAGTAATAAGAAGCCTGTCAACACATTGATTCAGAGATTCTCCACTTAGAGATTGGACACTCACTGCTCTGGCCACTGCTCATCTTCTGCTTCTTCTGCCGGTTAGCGTCATGGGCTCCCTTACTTTTAGCTTTAAGCTGGATTTAGTCAATGAAGGCGCTGAAGAAATGCAGCTCAGAGGGGAAGAATGGAGATTTGACTTGTACTGTTCTGACCGAATGTACTTACTCCCTTTTGCACCCTCAGGCACAGTTCTACCAGAGGCTTTGTTTATCTAAGCCAGCGGTTCTCAAACTTTAGGATGCCGCATTCATCTGGGAGCCGTTTTTTCCCCTGAGCCCTAGGATGATTTTGGACCCAAGAATTTCCATTTCTAAGCAGTTCTAAGTTCTAGGTTCCAGTTGTTGCCAGTGCGGCTTGTCTGGGACACTAGACCCAGAGCAGCCCAGCTTTTAAGGCTCAGTTCCCTTTGGAGCAAACGCTCTTCCTCGCTTACTCTCCACCTCGCTTACTCTCTCTCTACCGGCACCTGCTTCATAGCGCCTCCTTTAGGCTCAGGGTGGTAAGGGCCTAGTGTTTCACCATTCCTTGTAAAAGGAACTTTATTTATTTGCCTGCTTCTGTTGTTGTCTCAGAGGATTACTGCCTCTGTCTGCTAACCTAGACTTAGGCCTGGATGTTTCTAGCCTCCTTACACTCTAACCTAGGCCTATAATGTTTTGCCTCAGACACTTACTGCGTAATAAGCTCACCCTTTCTTGTTCTCACTGAGCTCATAGCTGGCCGGTTCAACACAGCTGTACTGACTCAAACTCCCCTCCCAGCTGACTTATTCAATCGGGCTTCTCTCTTAGCCCCTGAATTGCTTTGCTTGCCCTTAAACTAGTTCCAGCAATCTCCTCTAATCTCTTGGCTCTTTTCGTCTTCACCTGAGTTCTCTCTCTGCAACCTGTCTCTCCATTACTGTCATGGTAAAACTGCACCCCCCCCCCCCCCGCCTTGCCCCTTAAGAACCTTCTCTTTCCTCTCTCTTTTCGTGAGAGTTGGCAAATCCTAGTCTGTCAAATCATTTTCTGATTTGTCCCTGTTGTGCCCAATTCACGAGACCCGGAGAAGACTGCCAGGAGGCAAGTTGCAAAACACATGAAGACCTTTTTATTACAAGCTTGAGCTAGGACCCACACCCTTACTACAGTGGTTGAAAGTAAAGCCCTGAGCTCAGTGTAGGAGAGTGAGTTATAGATTTCAGTCCCTCCCAGCATGCCCCAACCAGGAGAATTCCAGCCTGGCAAGGGTTTAATGGTTGAAACACAAAAGGGAATGTTGCATTTTAAACTGATTGGCTGTGGGAAGGCACCAAAACCATTAATGGTCTGGTTTCCTTTGTTTGGCTGTCCCTAGGGGAAAGGGACAATCTGGGCTGGTTTCCTAGCAACTGTATCTCTAGTGATCAGGGAAGAATGCAGTAAGGCTGGTTCCCCCACAGGTAGGTAGTCATCTCTCCACATATCTGGCTGTTCAGACTTGTGCTTTAAACTTTTAACTCAATAACAACAACAACTTATTTTTAATTGTTTGGTTTCTTATCTCTATTTCTGCCACTCAATTAAATATCATTTTCTACAAAGTAACTTTAACTTCACTGTTTGGGATTAAAGGCGTGTACCACCATCCCTGGACCTAAGCTTTTCTTGATCTGAATTGCTCTATACCAGGCTGGCCTTGAACTCAGATCTACTTGTTTCTGTCTCCTGGATCAAAGGTGTATATGTATTTCAGCCAGATCACACAGACCTAGAAGATCTTTGGATGTGTGATCTCTTGCCAGAGCAGCCATGTTCTGAATTAAAATTCCTCTATAATTCCTCACTGATTACCATAGCTCTGCTCCTATGTTTCATAAACAGTATCTTCACTAAAGTCTCTTGAACTGAATATAACACTGGTTTTCTGCTAAAATCTGGTTGATGTAGGGATTTAGTCTAAGTTATCAAAGATACAGACATATTCTATGTGGGCAAGGGTGTTCTTTGCAACAGTAAAACTACTGGAAACAAGATACATGTTCAACAGTGGGGACTGATAAAACATGCAATTATGAATTACTAACTAGATAGCTGGCAAATGTTTTCATGGTTCAGTGTTTAAAGGAGAATGAAATAGAAATCCATTAGGAGTACCCCTAACTTTGTAAGTAGGTATGTACGTTGCATATGATTCAAGTTGAGGTAAAATTGGATAGAAAAGCTAACTGACAATGGATACCTGCTATGTGGTAGAGGAAGAGTTTATATTCAGCTATATTTTTCTTATTGAAAAATTTGAACTACTGATACATATCTAATTTAGATTTCCTTCTTTATTTACAACTCATTTCTGTACATACTAAATAAGAAACATAAATATGCTTAAATATGGAATTCTAACCATGAAACTATGTCCCAGCCTCCTTTTACACAACTATTTTTAAATATATAGATCTTACAAGTATTTACCAAGAGTCAGTTTTGGAAGAATTTGAAGCCTAGCGAGGCACATAAGACACACTGCAGAGTATTCGAGAATACACAGTTAAAACTACAGCACTAGAATTTGAGTCTGGGCTAGGTCATAACTGATTAAGTGGTCTGCAATTTTTTTTTTTTTTTTTTTGCAAGGGAGAAAGTGGACCTAAATTATAAAGCTGAATGAAGTAATCAGGGAACGCAGGGCTCTGTGGTAGAGCAAGTATGTGTTTACGGAGTCAAGGGTTAACATTAGCCTAACCTTGTAATGCTTGTCTAGTTCAGGACAGACTCACACATTGTTATCACCATGCCTGCATAATTATAAATTGTATCATGTTGGCTACATGTAGATAAATACTGAAAATCAAGAGCTGGTGGTTAAGACAGAGGTTGTATTATTCCTAGAGAGGAAATGAATATCCTTTACTTGGCTCTTAATTAGGTATTTCTCTAAAAAGGATTAGATGGCTTCTAAGGGCCTGCATCTCTGAAGATAGGGACTCTCTCTGGCTCCTCAGATAAGGGTGGGTAGGGAACTGGGGAAAAGAGGGAGGGGAAGAGAAAAAAAAGAATGAAGTTAGAAGGGGCAAGTGGGGGAGGGAAGGGAGGCATTGGGGGTGGGATTGGGAGAGATTGGATCTAAAAAATATTCATATAAAATAAAAATTTCAATAAAAAGAACTGAAAAGGTGTCCTAGAGATGCATTTATTTGTTATGGAAGGCCTGTGGCAGCACATGTGGAAGTTAGAAGACAACTTTTTGGGGCTGGGCTCCCCTTTCCTACATTAATTCTGTGGATCAAATTCAGACCATCAGGCTTGTACAAAAGTGTGTTTCTCCTGTGAGTCATCTTGGTGGCCTGCTGCTTAAGAATTTCGTTACTGGAAAGTTGATTACAATGTGGATATGAGATAAAGATGAAGTCATGAAGAACAATTATGTAGTCAAAACATAACAGTGGACTAATGGTGTGCCAAGTTGATACTGATGGAAGGATTTAAATCAAATTTTCATACATGATAAAATTGGAACATGAGACTGAGGAGTGAGAGCAACTGAGGTTTACTAGGAGACTTATGTCCTGTGTGCGTGTTGGGGACTGAACGCAGGACATCTCATTTGCTAGGTAAGAGATCTACCACGTGGCTATATCCCCAGCCCAAGATTTCTCGTTCCGACATGTCTTACTGCTGCATCCTGATAGTCTAGCTCTCTCCTTACTTTACTCTTATTGGATGTACTGTTTGCACAAATAACATTTGATCCTTTACTTTCCCTGTTATTTTAGAATATCTGCTTGTTGCACTCTCATTTTTCTTGCCACAAAGTATGCCTCTATGACCGGTCTTGCCAGTAATGTATTATTGTCCTGTAGTGTAACCACTAAATTGGACGGTCTCTACACTACATAACCTTGTGTAGTTGCCTGTTTGCAAAATCTCCAGCACAGAAACCCTCCAGCGTCTGTTTTCCTCACTCGTACTCTGAGACCGCCTTTCTCGGTGATAGAATTATAGAGCTAATCTCAACATCTACCAGAAAGGGTGGTAAAAGATATTATGAGTATCCTGCTTCAAATTTCTTCCACCAGAAACTATAGAGAGCAAGGAAAATCTTCTATGAGGAATAATAGACTAAAAAAAAAAAAAAAAATTAGTGAGATTCTGCTGAGAAAGGAAAGACTTCCTGCCTATGAAGTGGGAGTGAAATGTAACAAGCTGGGCGCTCAGTCATTACTTACTGTAGGGTAACTATGACTCGGTGTAATAGTTACTTTTGGGCTGTAGTGATAAAATACCTCGACAGAAGCAACTTAAGAAAGAGAGGGTTTTCTTTAACCTACAGTTCTATAGCAGCAGGGTCCATCATGGCAGGGAAAGTATGGCGTGGCTGGGGGGGGGAGTTACATATTCTTCTACACCCTGCTTTCAAAATTCCCAGGGGAAACCGAGAATGACACCTCTATTTAGTGAGTTCAGGATAAGACAGGAGCACACTGACCAGTTGTTTCTTTTGCTCTGTGTAGAAGAAACATACATCTGTCAGCTCCAGTTACAGAAGTTTTATATCACAATGTCCACTGTGCTAGCCATGGCTTTTGCTAGCCAGGTATAGTCTGCACAAGTCCAGCATGCTGGGGTCATCACATTTCCAACCATGGTGGCAGCCTCAAGGGGAACTCAAAGGCCCTTTTTAAACCCAGAAAGGGGGATTCCTACTGTGGCTACATAACTTTGATTGGGATTGGCTGGTGCCTGTCAAGGCTATGTGACTCTAGTCAGGACTTAGGTGCTCTTCAAACCGGTAATTAAGCAACCTTATCTTCCCCAGGCCAGATGTCTTGGCTGTTTCTGACTGATTGCCCTATTTCTGTGGTTTTTCCTGTAACTCTTTGACCTGTTCTGTCTAGCAAGGAAATGAAGCCTGTCATGGAGTTGGTCAGGCTTATTTAGCCAGGCTCTCTCATTTGATTGCTGTGTCGTTGTACCTGTGAAATTGGTTGGTTAGAAAATGTGGAAGGATTTGGATCTGTTTGCTAGAGAAGCCCTGTAATGCAGCAAGCTACACTTAACAGAGGATTCCGTTGAGAGTTCTAAAGTCAGGAATGTTGGAAGTAGTATAGGCGGTAAAGACTGTACTCAGGAAGTTTCCGATAGAATAACGACTCTACTGGAACTGCACTGGAGGCCATTCATTTACACTGTGATAAAGAACCCTTGTTCTCTGACTTGAAAATTGGAGTGAGAATAAATTCAAGAGTTATGGCTTTTTACTTTGCTGGAAGAAATTTCAAAACAGTATAACTTTTAGGCTGTTGCATTATTATTGCCTGATGCATTTATTTAATCAGGCATATAGTGAGAAATGGTAGCAAAAAGAGAGGCATAAAGATGTGGAAAATATAGTCTGGGGAGGAGAGACCTGGGAATGCAGTTCCAGACAGAGCAAACAGGAACGAAGTGGTGGTAGTTGTTGAAGACGTTAGCACCATTAAAAAGATACTTCTCAGACTGGCAGTGGTGGCAAGTGCCTGTGATCCCAGCATTCAGGGAGGCAGAGGCAGGCGGATCTCTGTGAATTTGAGGACAGCCTGGTCTACAGAGTGAGTTCCAGGCAGCCAAGGCTAGAGAAACCCTGTCTTGAAAGAAAAAAAAAAAAAAGATATTTCTCACTTTGTACTATAATAGAAGAGGTGGCCTATAAAAAGTTCCAGGATATAAAAAAGGGAATCCATTTGAAAGATTTTTTTTTTTAATTAAAAAAGAAAGAAGTGAAGGGATTCTACCGAGAAAAATGTTTCCCTTGCTTCAGCCATATTGGCACTAGAAGGCTAAGGCATGGCAGAACTACCCCAAGAAAGGTGATTATGGATGGAGCTGGCCTCAGAACTCCTGCATGGTTCATGTGTTGCTTTCTTTGCAGGCATGCAGAACGTAAGAGTCATGGATCTTGGAGACTTGCACCCAGGTGCCAGAGAAAAGCCTCTGAGGGGAAGGATGGTTAGAATGTCTGTGGGGAGTTTACAAGTGAACTACACATGAAGCTCTGAAGGCAATGCCCAAGTGTCAATAAAGACTCCATGCCAGGCCATGAAGAAGCTGGAAGCAAAAGCGAAGCCAGATTTACAGATCACTCATGTGCTGCTGACAGCAGGGCTGTGGTGCTGATGATGCCACCACAGGCCCCAGCTGCCGGATGTGGAACACCAGGACTTAATGCTAGCCCTGCTTGGATTCAGTCTTGCATTATCCAATCTTTCCATGCTGTTTCTCTGTCCCTCCTTTTGGAATGGGAACACTTACCATATGCCACTGTGTATTAGAAGTATACAACTTCGTTTTCTGTTTTAGAGGGGCCCTGTAGAGACTTTGGACTTCTGAACAATGTTGAGACCGTTACGATCAATGGGAGTGTAGAACTTAGATTGAATGCATTTTGCATCATGAGACGTCCATGAGCTTTGGAAGCCAGAGGCCGAAGTTCATTACTTGAGTATGAAATGATCACCACAGACACCGGTCTTGAGTTCTTGGTTCTCATCTTTTGACACTATTTTTAAAGCTGTGGAGCCTTGAAGAGATGCAGGCTGGATGGCAGAGGGAGGTGAGGTAGGTCACTGGCAGCCAACCACTGAGGATTATACCCACTCAAGTTTCTGGCCTGGGATTCTGCTTACAGACAGCAGCTGTCTCCCATCCTCCTGCCACAGATGGAGCTGCTCCTTCTGGGATTTCTCAGCACATGATGGGCTGAGACTGCTCAGAAACAATTAAGCCTAAACAAACCTTACCTTTTAAAGCAGTGGTTCTCAACCGTCCCAATGCTGCGACACTTTAATACAGTTCCGCCTGTTGTGGGGACTCCAACCATAAAATTATTTTCATTGCTACTTCATAACTGTGATTTTGCTCTGGTTAGGACTCACAATGTAAATATGCAGGATATTTGCTATATGACCCCCGTGAAAGGGTCATTTGACCCCCAAAGGGGTTGCAACCCACAGATTGAGAACCGCTGTTTTATTTAGTCACAGTGATGCTAAAGTACAGTTTCTTGTACTCATTATATAATTTTACTTCCCAACTCCACTTATTCAACAGGTTATTTTTTTTCCTTAATGGGCCTTGACACCCTGACTTTTGAAAATTGCTTATATGTTTGAATTAATTCCAGTAAATGCCATCATCACACAGCTGTGATTATCATGGCTTTGTAATGATTCTAAAGTTAGAAAATGTACTTGCTCTACTTGCTTTTTCTTTTTCCATATTGTTTTGGCTATTTTGGCTATTTACATTTTCCTGTGAACTTAGGTTAAGTTTAAGACTTGAATTACATTAAGTCTATAGGCCCACAAAAGAAGTATTTTGTCCTTTCCTTGTTTCTCTATTTTTATTATAGTATGTCTGAAATATATGATTTAGTAATTCTATTGTTTACATTTTGCTGAATCATCTTTGTTTTCTGATTAAAAAAAAAAAACACATGGTTAATAATGTCCAAAAACATTTAAAAGTAAAATCTATAATCACTTAGGTGCATATATAAAAACACCCTATATATTATATGGTTATCTTTTAAATGATGTCACTTAAATCTTTGTAATTTTTGTTTACTTGGCATGCAAATTTATACAAAAGACTTGTTTATAGTTTCACTACAATGCATTTTCAAAAATCTATATTTCTAACAAGTTATAAGTGTTTTTTAAAGATTTATTTATACTGTATTCTGCCTACATGTGTGCCTGCATGAAGAAGAGGGCACCAGATCTCATTGTAGATAGTTATGAGCCACCGTGTGGTTGCTGGGAATTGAACCCAGAGCCTTTGGAAGAACATCCAGTGCTCTTAACCTCTGAGCCGTCTTCCCAGCCCTGTAAATACTTTAGAATTGTGTATTTAGATTATTAACAGATAGCAAGTATATTCTCACAGTTACTTAGGCTTTTTTTTTAATTTAGTGATTTGAAGACATATTATATCCATTTAAAAGTTCTTCATAACACTGACTATCTATTTTTTCTTTTTATTATATTTTTATTATTGAAAACATTTTAAATTTAAATATATTTTGATCATAGTCTTCCCCTCCAAGTCCTTCCAGATCTTCTCCCTTTCCCTACCCACTCAACTTTAGGTTCTTTGCAAAAACCCAATACAACAACAAAATCTCCCAAACCACTAAAACAAAATAAAGCAAAAGAAAAGAGGAAAAAAAAAACCCACTAAACTGTAACCAAGTAAAAGCACACGCAAAAGTTGTGGAGTTCATTATATGTTGGTCAACTCTTCCTGAACATGAGGCCTGCCCTGGAGTGATTGATAGACCCATTGTCACTCCATTAAAAAAAAAAAACAACAACTATTATGGGTTTCTGTTATAACAATTGACAATTGCAGTGAGTCTGCCATTCTTTGAAGAAGATAGTAAAATCTGTGTCTTTTCCATTCCCTTCCTCTGTCCACCTCTTCACTACTGCAAACCATGAAGAAATCATCTAGGATTCTATATCTAGAAAATTAATTTTATAATGTTTATTAATAAATAATTAGTCATAATTATAACTCACTTTTTCTTTATTGTGATAATTAATACATGGAGAGTTCTTGGCACGGTTCCCAGCGCACAGTAATTACTCAATAGTATTTACAAGGATGACGGTGAGGGCTATCAGCACCCAGGGACTATCTCTCCACAGGCTTTATTTTGGTGAACTTATTAATACCTCTCACTAAGTCTGCTATCTGGATGATTTATGATTCTTAGTCATGGCTTCTAAGTCCCCTGGTTTATTTTCAAATTCTGCTACAGGTCACTGTCTAAATGTTCTGCCCAAGCACCAAGTTTACCACATGTAGATGAAGCTGACTCCTAACTTCCTAATTTCTGTTGATAAAAATAAGTGTTCTCATCGTTTCTGCCCTGAGAGCCTTCCAGATAGCGATGCTCCTCCTGTCTTCTTGACTTCGTCCTTCAGTATCCGTGAGCCCAGGACTAGTGTGCGGGTGCTTGCTTGGTGGTTGCCTTCTGCCCTCTCCTGTTGTACCTGTAACTCACTGCCGAATCCTGAGAGAACTTAAAAGAGCCATTTCTATTCACCTTCCTCTTCAGTTTTTTTTTTTTTTTCCCAAAGCCTTCCACCCCGAGTTTTCTAGACAATCAATGCCCATGACACTCGATGAATGCTGTGCCTCAGGGATTCCTTTCTGAAATCCTCTCTGCCTATCAAACTCCTGCATCAGTGTCCAGGATCTCCTTTAAAAGGTCCCTGTCCTCATAGCCTCGAGCCTGTCATCCCAGCATTTAAGAGGTGGTGTGGTGGTCTAGATGAGAATGGACTCCATAGGCTCATATGTTTGAATGATTGGTCCTCAGTTGGTGGAACTGTTTGGAAAGGATTAGGAGGTGTGGATTTGCTGAAGGAGGAGTGTCACTGGGGATGGGCTTTGAGGTTTCACACTCGATCACTATCCCAGTGGACTATCTGCCTCCAGCTTTCAGATAAAATGTTAACTCTCAGCTGCTGCTCCAGCACCATCCCTGCCTGCCTGTTGTCCTGTTCCCAGCCATGATGGCCGTAGACTCACCCCCTGAAACTGTAAGCAAGCCTTTAAATTAAATGCTTTATTCTATAAGTTGGCATGATCATAGCGTTTCTTCACAGCAATAGAAAACTAACTGAGGCAAAACATTTAGGCAAGAGATTGCTTTCAGTTCAAGGCCAGCCTGAGCTACAGAGTAAATCAAGACCCTGTCTCAACACATGAACAAGCAAACCAGCAAACACAACTCAGTGATAAATCTTTGATTAACATGACCTGAATGGAGCACCCCTTCCCTTAGGTTTCTATAACATTGCATACCTCTCTTACAATGACATTTTTTTTTTTTTTTGCTTTGGATTATAGATTTTTTAGAATTTCTTAATTTTTCACAAGATTGTAAAATACTTGTTTGTCCTGTTTGTTCAGTTGTAGCACAACACATTTCACAACATTGCTCTCCATAGATATTTGTGGAATTTTAAAAAGACTACATAATTAAAGACAAAGTGGTTTGTCTTTTAAGCGGAGGTGCTGTGAAATCCGCTATCTGTGTGACTAAGAGTGAAGTTACATTGGTACACCATAAGTGAAGGAAATGCAAACATATGACTCCAAACCCTATGAATATTAGCAGGATTCCTAACACAAAACTTTCTTAAGGTCTCACTGTATAAACCAGGCTGGCCTGGAACTTACTATATAGACCAGATTGGCCTTGAACTCACAGAGATTCATCTCTCTCTCCCTCTGAAGTGCTATGATTAAAGGTGGTCATTTTTCACATGAAATTTGCATAATTATTTTGGTACCAAAATCATATTCAACAAAATGTGAACAAACAAATGAAATTGCCTCAAACTAAAAAAGAAGAACAAAAGAAAAAGAAAAAAAAAGGAAGGAAGGAATTACTAGAGTGAGAAGATAATCCATGAAATGTGAGACACTGTTTTATAGCTATTTAACTTAAAAGATGATTACATTCAAAATCTATGTGGAACTTAATGACTCAGCAACTCAAAACCAAATGGCCAGACTAGAAATGGCCAAAAGATTCAATAAGTCTTTCTCAATTTGCCATGTACAAAGAAGTAGCTATTTGACATGGGCTACCTAAGCATTAGAGGGTGTTCTTAAATACTAACTTTTAAAAGGGGCAAAGGATGAAAAATTGACCTAAGAGAAGGAAAATAGTTTTGAGACACTTATCATCTTCAAGGCTTGTATTAGTATAGGAAAAAAAAGTGATAAAGTTATATGCTCTAGGAAGAGTATCCACCGGAGATTAGACAAGGAGTATGCCAATGCTTGTAATCCTAGCTGAGGCAGCAGGATGCTAAATTCATAGTCTGCCTGAGTTATATAGCATGACCCTACCTTAGAAACAAAATAAAGAAATTAATACATTGGGACATAATTTGTGATTGGAAACATGTATACTTTAATAGCTTGTAGAGGAATTTTCAGATCGTGGCTGCTCTGGCAAGAGATCACATCCAAAAACATTCTAGGTCTGAGATATCAGACTGGAATATAGACACACCTTTAATCCCAGCAGGCAGAGGCAGGCAAAACTCTTGAGTACAAGGCCAGCCTGGTATAGAGCAAGTTTCAGGTAAAGAAAAGCTTAGGTCCAGGCATTGTGGTGCACGCCTTTAATCCCAGCACTCAGGACACAGAGGCATGCAGATTTCTGAGTTCTAGTCAGTGCTGTTCAGGCGGTTCAGTTGAGTCAGTGAGTTGAGAGGTGTGCAGTGGAGTTGAGTTCATGGCAGCTCAGTTTAGTAGAGAAAGCTTAAAGAAAAAACAAACTAGACACAGATAAAGACAGAATGAGCCAGAGAGTGAGAAGGAGCCAGAATATTAGAACCGATTGCTAGAGTTAGTTAGTTTGAGGCCAAGCAGAGCAATTCAGTGGGAAACTCAGTTTGAGCCAGAACAGCTGATTTGAACCAGCCAGCCAGAGTTCAGAAAGAACTGGAAAGGGTGAGCTTATTCAGCAGTAAGTCTCAGAGGCTGAAAACATTCTAGACCTGGATTAGATTTATGGAGGCTAGAAGCTTCAAGAACTAGGCCTAGGTTCACAGACAGAAGCTGTAAGCCTTCTAGACAACAATTAGAATAGGCAAATTAAATTTACTTTAACAATAGCTTTTTTTATGGTTTAAACAAAAATTATACATATATATATATTGCACAAAATAAAAGATAGCAATTGAAATGTTTTCTTGGATATATTTTGACAAAAAGAAATCATGTGTATACTGTGTATCCAAGATAAAGACTTTATTATTATTATTATTATTATTATTATTATTATTATCCCCAAACATGCCCTTTGGTTGGCAATCCCTTCTCTGCCCCTCACCAAAGGCATTCTGCTTTTTTGCACCTATAGACTAATTTTTCTTTAATTTTTTTTACATAGGATTATAAATATTTACCCCTTTATGCTGTGCTTATGTAATTTAAAAGACTTTTGAAATATGTATAGATTAATGGGCATGTATAAATAGGTAAATACTTATGATTAATGAGTAGTTCAAATAAAGTTGTGTTTAGTGGTTCCACTAGAATCTATTTATACCTCATCCTGTTGCTAGACACTGGCACGACATTTTGCCTGCCAGGAATAAAGCTGCTGTGAGCATAGTCAAGTCTCTGTGTGAATGTCTGTTTTCATTTCTCTTGGGCAAATTCCCAGGAACAGAACTGCTAGGCTATATGTGTGTAACTTCCAAAATGGCATCCAAGGTGGGCCGCACCGTTTTACGATCCCTCCAGCAGCACATGAAAGTATTTACTGTTCCATATTCTTACATATCTTTGGTATGGCCAATTTTTAAAACTACCCATTCTAGTTGGCATAAGGTGATATTTCATTATTCCTTAATTTGTCTTATTATCCTAATTACTAACGATGTTGAGACTTATACAATTATTGGCCATTTCTATATCAGCTAATAAGTAGTGTTCAAATACTTAGCTCATTTTAGTTGGGTCATCCACCTTCTTATTGAACTCTAAAAGTCTGAGCTACCAGCTTTTTAGAAGACTTACGTACTGTGAATATCTTCTCCAAGCCTGTGGTTTGCCTTTTCATCTTAATAAAAGTGATGTTAAAATGATAGAGGTTTTTAGCTATAGTGGTATTTAATTTCTCAATTTATTTATTTTTGTTTTTGTTTTTGTTTTGAGACAGGGTTTCTCTGCATAGTCCTGGCTGTCCTGGAATTCACTGTGTAGACCAGCCTGGCCTCAAACTCAAGAGATCCTGCAGCCTCTACCTCCCAAGGAATTAAGAGCACGTACCACCACCACCTGGCTTAATTTCTCAATTAAAAAAAAAAGGGGGGGGGGAACCAGGGCTTTAAATACTCTAGCTTTAAGGAAACTCAAGCCACACGGCTCAGCTTTGATTTTAGCCTGTCTCCTGCTTACATACTTGACACCTATAGGGTGGATTTAGCATCCAGGAAAATCTTATCGGAGTCCAACAGTGGGATAGCTACTCCCACTTATGTTAACAGCTATCATTTAGAGGTGTGTGCTATGTAAAAGACAGTGTGCTCAATATTTTATATATAGTAGTTCATGTGGAAAGCATTGCTGAAGATGAAACTCTGCTAAGAGAGTAAAGGCACCTACATGCCATCAGGGACAAACTAGAACTTGGCTTCACAGTCTTTTGATGGAGCTGGAGAGATGGCTCAGTGGTTAAGAGCATTGAATGCTCTTCCAGCGGTTCAATTGCCAGCAATCACATGGTGGCTCATAACCATCTATGTGATTTAATGACCCCTTCTGGCCTGCAGGGGTATATGCAGATAGAGCACTCATGCATGTTAATTAATTCATTTCCTTTGCTGTTTAGAACAAGTTCAGTGGTCTTAGAAATAGTCACATTCTTCAAAGTGGTGGGGATGTTTTCCTATGCTGTTCTCTAAGAACATTGCGTTTTGGTTTTGTGTTTGGACGGGTTGTGCATTGGAGCTCCTATGTGGTGTGTGGTGTGTGTGTGTGTGTGTGTGTGTGTGTGTGTGTGTGTGTGTGTGTGATGTGATGTGATGTGATGTGATGTGATGTGATGTGATGTGATGTGATGTGAAAGAACATTGAAAGAAATTAGGCTCTGCATATCTAGTTGTCCCTGCATAATTTGTCAAAAAGACTATCCTTTCCCTACTGAATTGCCTTGGCAATTTTCTGAAGAATCAGTCTTTAATCTGTTCCATTGACCTTTGTCTCTGCATCTGCCTATACCACAGGGGATTGGCTGTGTTAGCTTCCGGCAGTATCTTCGATTGAGGTAGTATAAGGCATCTGTCTTAGGCTGGGTTTCTATTGATGTGAAGAGGCTCCATGACCACGGCAACTCTTATAAACGAAAACATTTAATTAGGGCTAGCTTCCAGTTCAGAGGTTTGGTTCGTTATCCTCATCATGGTGGCGTGCACGCAGGCATAGTTACTGGAGAAGGAGCAGAGAGTACGTCGCTTGATCCACAGGGAACAGCAAGCAACAGAACCTCTAGGCTTATCTCGAGCTTAGGAGACCTCCGAGCCGGCACTCAAGTAACTCACTTCCTTCAACAAAGCCGCACCTACTCCAGCAAGGCCACACCTTTAACGGTGCCACGCACTATGAGCCTGCGGGAGCCATTTTCTTCTAAGACATTACAGCATCTAGTTTTGTGGGTGATTATTTACTTTTATATTGACTCCAATAACCACCACGACCACGACCAAGGCCATTTATAGAAGGAGGAGTTGATTTTGGCCTGTGGTTCCGGAGGGTTAGAGTCCATGATGGTGAAGCAAGGGCATGGCATCTGGAGCAGCTGAGGGCTTGCTTGAACTGCAAGCAAGAAGCAGAGAGCTAACTAGAAACAGCTGGGGTCTTTTGTTTGCTGCGTTTTCTTTTGTTTGTTTCTTTTTTTTTTTGAAGACAAGGTCTGTCTAGGTAGTCTTGGCTGGTCTGGAACTCGCCAGACCAGTGGTTCTCAACCTTCCTGACGCTGTGACCCTTTAATACTGTTCCTCATGTTGCGGTAACCCTCAACCATAAAATTATTTTTGTTACTGCTTCATTACTGTAATTTTGCTATGAATCGTACTGTAAACATCTACGTTTTCCGATGGTTCCCCAGTAGTTCGGCCCTTGCTCGCGACTCACAGGTTGAGAACCTCTGCACTAGCTAGACCAGGCTGACCTCAAACTCTCTGAAATCTGACTGCCTCTGCCTCCTGAATGCTGGGATTAAATGGATGTGACACAGCGCCAGGCTGGCACGAGTCTTTTGAAACCTCAAAGCCCACTCCCAAGTAGCATAGGACATACCTCCTAATCCTCCCCAAAGAGCCACCGACTAGGGACTGAGTATTCAGATGCCCAAGACTTCTGAAGACATCTGAACCACCACAGGGTTCACCTCCCACCTTAGCACTAATCTGTGAACTGTAAAGACTTTGAGTTTCCATGTAAAATTTAGGTACAGATTATAAATACTCATTTTAGAAAACCTGTTGTGGTTTTGATTAGGACTGAATTGACCTTAAAGGCCAGCTTGGGAAGGATAGACATTTTAATAACATTAATGGCTTCCAATTTGTGAACACGATGAAACTCTTGTTTTAGTTAGCTCTTCATTCTCTCAGAAATACCTCACTATTTTATTTTTTAAGCTATTCTCCAGTATGCATGTGTATATGTGCGTTTGTGTTTGTGTGTGGGTAGGACCCTATGTCTCAGAATATAAGTGAGAGTCAGAGGGCAACTTGCCTGCCTGTTACCTATCTACTTCCACCATGTTGTTCCTGAGTATTGAAATGTTAAATGTACAGACATTATACATATTTTGTAAAATCTGTCCTTGTGTTTTCTAATTATATTGTGATATTTTAAAATTATAATTGACACAAAATTTAATTTCTAAAAGCAGCTCATTGCTTATATGGAGAAAAAAAATTAATTGACCCTCTTTTCTTTGGCCTTTCTGTATTTTACTTAGTTCTTGCCATGTTTTTTTTTTTTTTTTTTTTTGACCTTGTGGGTTCTTGATGATTTGCCACATACAAAATCACATTATTCCTTTTTAAAATTAATTTTCTTCGTACCAGGCAATGGGATTCACTATGCCTTTTGCGTACACCTGCATACACTGTGCTCTAATCTGTCCCCTATTTCTTTCCTTATTACACGTATGTTTTCATATATTTTCTCTGCTTTAAAGCACTAACTAGGATCTTCACTCCTCACGAGCACAATGTGTGTGCAGCCTATGGCATTCATCATTTATTTCCATTTTTTTTCTAGTGTGGCTTTCTGCAGTCAAGTAGGTGGAGAGTTAAACGCCAAATTTCCCAGACCTTTTTTTTTTTTTTTTGTGGCCAGAGTTCTACATTTGATCGGTTACCACCAACTAGATGCACCTACACACGCCTTGTATGCTACTGTCCTCATTCTCCTTTTAGCTGTCTACTGAAGACAGGTACAGCTGTAGGCCTGTGGCGGTCTCTGTGACACGGACTTCCGAGTTTCCTGGAGAGGAAACAGGCCTGCACTTCCTATTTTACAGCTACGGCACTTTGCTGGCTTTTCTTTAAACTTAAATAGTTCTAAGAGAAGGTTCTTGATTCCCTTCCTTCCTAACTATAGCAGAGGAGACAGTTCCCCAGAGAGAAGCGGTGTCCAGTGAGTCATTTCTGGATCTCAGCCTATCACCCACTCTCCTGGCATTTCT
This sequence comes from Psammomys obesus, assembly GCF_907164565.1. NCBI lineage: Eukaryota > Metazoa > Chordata > Mammalia > Rodentia > Muridae > Psammomys > Psammomys obesus. The sequence continues at coordinate 14,644,195 of NW_026596073.1, read as the reverse complement.
GGTGATTTTTGTAATGACCTAATCCTTTTTTTTTTTTTTTTTAAAGGCATGGTCTTATTATGTAGTCCTGGCTGGGCTAGAATTCTCTATATAAACCATGGTGGCCTCAGACTCTCAGAGTGCTGGGATTAAAGGTGTATGCCACCATGCCTGGCTAATTCTTGATATGAAATCTGTTTTAAGAAGTTCAGATTCTATTTCCATTATTGAACTCTGACTAAAACAAGTGATCAGGACAGATATTCAACAAAAGTCTGGGTAGCAAATTATCAGCAGGGATAAAGACAAATGGTCAAAAATAATAGAATTGATGGGGAGACAGGTTAACCAGGGTCTCCAAGAGAAGCCAGAGCACTATCCCAGTTACCATGGTACCAGAATACCCAGCTCACAACGGGCTTCCTGTTGAGGTGGGAATCTTCATCATGCAGCTCTTTAGGTCCCCCTTACTTCCTGCACCCCAGAACAAGCTTAGCCTCACAGAACAGAACAAAATAATCTCTGTGCTCTGAGACCCAGAAAGATTGTGCCTACACTCAAGACTAACCTACCTTAGCAATGACAATTAGAGGGATACAGGGACTTGAAAGTACTTTCCAACTTAAGCAAATTATTTGAAGACAAGCAGATAAGCAAAGGACAAAGCTGCCTTATGATATCCATATATTTATATAGATTATGTATTCAATATCTCAGGACTTAGAGGATTTTAAATGTCTTTTCCTTATGAAGAACCCTAGGTAGCTAGGCAAGAAATCCCTTTGTAGATTATTAACCCCCACCAAGGTTACTCACTGACAGGGTTCTAGATCCTGCGTCAGTTCTTCGAATGATGAGAGGTTTATTATTTAAGCAGCCAGCAAGCCCATTCCTCAAGTCATCAGAAAATATTTGATGTCCAATAGAAAAATACTTCTCCATAATTTTTCTGCCAGAGTGTAAAGTGCTTAATCTCTTGCTATTCATTTTAAAGTATGTCTGGCATCTCACAAGAACACCTCAGTTTTCCCGTAGGAAATTACCTCACTTCTATCATACGGGGTTTTCATTGGAGAAGACCTGTGGGGGTGTCTCTCACTGGGAACCCACAGAAAACCAGGCACGTGGCCTAGGCTTGGCTAGCTGCTCACTGTATTAGTCATTGTTCTGTTCCTGGTGTGGGCAAGCAGCTGGAGGGAGGAACAGTTTATTTTGGCTCACAGTTTTAGGGGTACCGTTCATTATGGTGGGGGAAGTACGATGACGTTTATGTGGCTAAGACTTCTCACATCTCAGCGCATCAGGATTCAGAGAAAAGGACAGTGCTGCTGTTCAGCTTGCTTCCTTTTGTCTATTTATTTATTTTTAATTGGGTCAGGACTTCATCCCATGGGAAGGTGTGGCCCCGTTTTAAAACATATCTTCTCTCCCGAAGTTAATATTCTTTCAAAACAAGATAGCAAACATACCCTAAGCCCTGTCTCATTAAAGTCCCACACACTTCTCAAACTGTAGTTAACAATGACTGCATTCAAACTGAGATTAGACGGCTATGTTCTGAAATAAACAGTAACCAAGGTAGCACAAGTTGATTTGGAAGCAGAAGGTACAGCAATCATCTCAACCAGATTGGGCAGGACCTCTGTGTTGAAAGAGGAAAGAGACCTCCAATTAACCCTTCAATTTATACCGCATTTTCTCAAGAGTGAGTTCCAAGATTAAAAATATCAACAAATGTATATATGATGAATCTTATTCGTTACCACGGGTAGATTTCACTTTAGCTGAATGAAAGTATACCAACTAGAAGGAAGCCATAAAATGCCAAGTGACTCTTCAAGCTTGAGGTTAGAGTCAATCTGTTCTCCTTTCCTAGTTAGTAAAACATCTTGTTCTTTTTTTTTTAATTTCTTTCTTTCTTTTTTATTTTTATGTACATTAGTGTGAAGGTGTCAGATCCCCTGGAATTGGTGTTACAGACAGTTGTGAGCTGCCATGTGGGTGCTGGGAATTGAACCTGGGTCCTTTAAAAGAGCAGACGGTGCTCTTAACCACTGAGCCATCTCTCTAGCCCCCAAACATCTTGTTCTTATACCATCTTAATGTAATAGCAGCTCATGCTTGGGAATTTATATTGCTAATTTCATAGGCATTTTTGAAATTCTATGTTTCTGACAGTTATGAATCTCTTCTTCTGTGTCACTGAGTCAAATGTCACAGCTAAGTGGAAGAGAGGAGAGGAGAGGACTGGAGAGGAGAGGGGAGGGGAGGGAAAGAGAGGGGAGGGGAGGGGAAGGGAAAGGAAGGGAATGTATTCCAGTGCTGCCCATGTGCTACTGTTATGCCCAAGTCTTGAGGACCCCAAAGACCACCAAGGAGCCAATTCCAATGCACACCCTTACACAGCATTTTTGGAGTGTAGAGCCCCAAGCTGGGGCGGGGGGGAAGGTTTTTATTGGCTATCACATGGTTTGAGAAATTACAGCTTAGCAGTTACACAATTGGGTGACATTCAGCAAGGGCAAGGTTGTTACAAAGTGATTGTGGCTAACTACCATTGAGCAAGCTATCTAGAGACCTAAGGAATGTTAGGTATTTCTGTGCCATGAAAGTTCTACCATCTTGTTGGTGGGCAGTCCAGCACAGATGTCCCACCCTGAGATAAGATACCTTCCCATTTTTTAAAAGTTTATTTTTATTAGGTATACAATGTTCTGCCTGCATGTCAATGTACAAGAGGGCACCAGATCTCATATATATGTATATATATATGGACAGGATCTCACTACACAGCCTGGAACTCACTACGTAGATAAAGCTGGCCTTGGACTCACAGAAATCCACTTGCTTCTGCTTCCGGAGTGCTGGGATTTTAAGTGTACACTGCCATGCCTGGTACACATTATCTCTTTTTAACTCTATGGAACACATTCCACATCCTAAATTACATCTCAAATGCAGGCACTTCCCTTTTCCTCGACGGTTGCCACTCCGGTTTACGCAGCTCTCAACTCTTGCCAGGATTGTTGCAATAACCTCTTCTGGTTTGTCTGCATGCTTCCATCATGCCTATTCTCTCCAGCTTATTCTCAGTGGAACTGCCATGGTGATATCTTGAAAAATGTGTTCTGACATGTGGTGTTCCTCTCTCTCCCTATAACCGTCACCATAGCCCCCAACCCACACAGATCTTGTCCAGCATCTTCTCAGCAACTGGAAGATTGTTCTTCCAGATTGTGTTATATAGAAAACATCCAACCAATTTTACTGAGTGAATTAGAACCTTCTTATTTTTTCAAATAGATACTCTAATCCCACAGAGGCTTTTCGGAGGGTCTTGCGGGTTTCTCTTCTGGCTAGCTTTTACACACCTTTGACTTTCAGTGTTCTTAAAATGGCACCGAAACCCAAGCTAAACGATTGCTTCTCCTTAAACTCTTCCATCCCCAGCTTTAGGCTTCATTTGCTTTTTGGCCAACATGCGGCATTGTTGAACTGTGGTATTTCCAGTGAGAAAATCCACATCTCTTTGCCCAGACACTGATATTAATTTGGATTGTTCCCTTTGCTCTTAGGCAGTTGGTGTTTTCAAACTATGTAAGGACAGACCCAAAATGATCTTGTTTCATAGAATTTGATTATTTTTGTTCAAAGAAATTTGCATCAATCTCTCTAATTGCCCAGTTTTGCTACTATGGCAACTCTTTTGCTTGTTCCTACTCTTTTTGAGTCATTACATTTCCCACCAAATCCCTCTTTACTTTTCAACTGATGTGTATCATAAGTTTTTATTGCATTTTTAGCCGAGGCTATTTTGATGTGCATTTTAATATTTTTCCTAATATGACTAATTGTAGGAAGAAAAGAAAAATTGCTTTCAGAAGACCTGAGCACTATCTCATCTGCTCCTTTTTTGGGCTTAAAGATGAAAATTAAACTCAATTTCTCAATTTTTATCATGTCTATGGGATGTTGATAACTCACAATTGTTATTCAACAACATGATTTTAAAGTTCTGCGAGATTACGGAAGTTCTAAAAGGGACCATTGCTAGAAAGCAAACTACTCAGAGACTCAAAATTGAATCATCACCAGACTAACTTTTCTTATTCTGTCAGCGTGTGTGTGTGTATGCATGTGTGTGCGGGTATACACAGATGTGTATATACGCTGGTACCCATGCTTGTGTGTGTGAAAGCCAGAGTACAACCTTGGGTGTCATTCTACTGACTTTCTTTTCTTTTTCTTTCTTTCATCGTTTCTTTTTCTTCCTTCCTTTTTTTTTCCTTTTTTTGGAGAGAAGGTTTCTCACTGGTCTGGAACTCTCTGAATAGGCTAGTCTGGCTGGGCAGGGAACCCCAAGGAAAACAAACATGCACCACCATGTCCGTTTTTTTGTTTTTTTACCATATGGGTTCTGATCAGCAAACCTTATGCAGAGAAGTCACACTTTTTACCCACTAAGTTATCACTTCAGCCCTGTGTCCTTTTTCTTTAGAGTAAATCTTTACTGTACTGAGGGTTGGTGTGTGAGTATATCTGGATTTTAGTCTCAATAATTAGTTACTTGACATTAGACAAATAATGTATTCTGACAGGCTTTGTTTTCTAAGCCTAAAAATGATAGGACTTAGGGACATATTAATATGCCCCTTAGCTCCTAGACTTTAAAAGAAATCTGCTGTGATTCACACAAAAATATTATGCCCCTTATTACACACTTCTTCTGGCTTTTATATTAGGTGAAATATTTGTGTTGCATTTCAAATAGGAGAGGTGCCATCCCTAAGAGAGAGTGTAGTCCCAAGGGAATTCTAAACTCAATCCTCCACAGACACCAACACGGTTTAGTTCAAGCAACGCCAGCAACCTCCAGCTAAAACTAGAACAAACTTTCAGCTTCCTGAATATTAATTTTGTAGCTCAGCTCTCTACCCCAAGACTGAGGTAAATAACAAAAACGAATGTCCTTAAAATGACCATCGTTAATCCATGGAATTTAAAACAGGCAGGCGATAGTGATCATTTTCTTCCTTAGGGGGAAAATGTTTCATTTGAACTTTTATGCAGAAAGAATCAAAATGCTAAGAAGAATAGTTAAGTGGTGACTGATGGAAAAGAATGGCAGATTGAGACAGCAAAATCATTTTTGTGCAGCTTTTTTTTGTGAAAACATAATTAAATATACAAGACAATTTAAAATATATATATATATATATATGTTAGTCAGAACCCTACTACTTTAAGTCAATGATTAAATGTTTTAAACTTTATTTTTGTCTTTATTATTATTAGTAGTAGTATATGTATGTGGGTGTTGGGTATGTCATGGTACCTATGTTGAGGACAGAGGACAACTTTTTTTTTGGCTTTCTCCTACCTTTACATGGGTTGTTGGGTTAAACTCAAGGCTTGCACAGTGAATAGTCAGCTTAGGGGCTGACAACTCAAGAGTGGTTTTGGGTTTTGGTCTTCATTTGCTTCCCAGAGGACAGATAACACGCTTCCTAAGCTTTGGTTTTTCTGTATCTAAAACTATCATATTAGTATTTTCCTCAGAGTGGATGTAAAGATGAAATGACATAATAACGGATTTTTGTAAACTATGAGACAGTGTAAAATTACTGCAATGAGTTGTAGAACTGGAAATAGCAGTCAAATCTGATGATGAGACCCGCAACCACTGTGCTTTATAGTGAAACCTTCTCCGTGACTTTTTGCATATGACTGAGGCAATTCACTCACATAGTTACAGTAGGCTATAAATACCAGTGGTGACATATGCGTGCTGTGGACTTGAATCCCGTGACTGCTCCTCACCTGTTTGAGCTATATATAGAAAAGCAAGACAGATGCTCTCACGACAAAACTTTCTTGGCAAATTCTCACACTAACACAAGCTAAGAATTTTGTCTAACATTTCTTAATACCATGTTGTTTTTCCAGCATGTTTATTCTGGCTTCTTCCTTAGAAGTGATAGCATTTAAATAGAACTTGAGCAATTAAAAAGAGAAATAAACACCAGGAATTTTGTAGATTAAAAACTAGCAAACGCATCCTTGAGGCACTTCACCGGGAGTTCTGATGATAACATCGATCTGGTATCTTGCTGCTTTTTTGATCTTGCGGAAAGCAGGTGATTGCGCTTTTATGCTTCTGTGCTTTTTTTTCCCCCCCTCCGGTTGCTACATGCAGCAACAAGATCAGGAGACACGGCAATTGCAAAAGCCTTTGTCTTCCTCCTCACCGCCTTACAGATTCCTTCCTCTACAGTGCGGTTTAGAAGTGTGGGACACCTTGCCCGGAGGCTTTCACTTTACCTGCAAAGATATCGGGGGAACTTTGAAACGCTGGGAGAGCTATTCTAACCAGGCTATACATCTCAGCTTCCGGCAGAGCCTCATAAGACTTGCGCTCCTCGCAACATCCGCTCAAGAGACCTTAGCAATCAAGAATAAGCTGACTTCCAAAGGCCCCCTTAAGTATACAAAGAGCCCACTTCCCTGCCCATTCCCTCTAGTCTTACTAACACAACCTCACTATCACCAACTCTATGCTAATGCCTTTCTGGCACTGTCTCCATGGCCTCATCACCTTTCCTCTTTCTGAGTCTTCTGTCTCAGTATTGCTGGGGACCACGTAAGCACCCCACCCATATTCCCTTCCTATTCAAATCTAACTCAGCTGCCACCTGTCTGCTTGTAGGCCTCCCCCACACCTTGCTTTACTAGGTTTTCTTTGGCACCAACCGCTTTTGTATAGATAATGTGCCATCACGCTCATCCCTCTTCTTGCAACCCTGGGCATTCTTTTAGGAATTAGAACTCAAAGAGTGGGGCTGAGAGGTTTTGTTGGGGATTTAAAAAAAAAATGTACACACACACACACACACATTTGTACATATGTGTGCGTACATCAATTAATCTATCTCACCAGGTCTCAGGAAAAACCTAAAGAAATTTCATATCAGCTTGATTTCTTTCAGGAAAATGTGTTGTTGTTCTTGAATTGAAGAGGTCTAAATTGTTAGACAGTTGCTAACGTAGAGATTTGTGCCCTTCTCCAGGAACAATGTCGCTTCTACACCAACAAATGGGATCTGCAGTCTTAGGGACCTGGCTAAAAAAATTCAGTTAGAGAGTTCCTTTGCTGGCCAGGCTCTTGGTTCCTCCCATCCTTGCTCCTCCCATGCTGGCTCTGTCCCCAGGCTCTCCTTTCCTCCTTACTATCCTCACTCTCAGTTTACCCCATCCCTTTAACGTTTACATAAATTCCTCTTGGATTGAATCACTGCCATCATTTAGTCCAGCAGACAGGATGAAGTAAAAGCAATGCTTCTCTCAGAGTCAGTCATTCCGGCCCCACATGATGTATTTTCTTCCAGCCAGACAGAAAACAACGCTCCCTGGACCCCAACCCATGAACGTCTATAATAAAATCCCCGCCAAAACCAGGGCCATAAAACAAGCCCCAGAGCATCAAGAAACGTGCTGCCTACGGAATTCTGGGAAGCAGCTAAACCCCAGCACAGCCCTGGAGCCTAGAGGCGTGGTTACTTTGTACTAATTTGCTCTCCAGGTAATTATTCCAACCCTGTAGAAAGTGGGCACTCACTCCCAGGAGAAGGTATGAATATATTCATAGTAGTTCAGCCCTTATGACCCCTCCCACCACTCCAACCATACTCAACTACCCATTAGTATATGAGGAATTAAATATCAACATAGGCTTTGGTGGGAACAGGCCATTTTCAAACCATGGCAGTTAGGTATGAAAAAAATCCAAATTTGCTACAGAAAAGCTTTCTGTTCTGGGAGAACAGCAAGCCAATGTCGTTCTTTCTTCCTTCTTTTTTTCCTTCCATTAACACATTTATAAATCTTCATAATCTGCAAAAATTCCACCAATAAATAGTTGTCACATGATCTGTTATTCCATTCTGAAACACATACTCAAATTTTGAAAATGAATCCTTAAAAAAATAAGCAATGCTTATAATAACATTATGAGCAGTAAGCAAATGTAGACACGATCAAAATGCCGGTCAGCGGATGAATAGATCAATAAAATGTGACATACCCATAGAACAAAATATTATGATTATAATATTTATATATATATAAAATCACATTACAAATCAAGGATTTGTTGTGACGTGGATAGATCTTGAAAACATTATGTCGAGTGAAGGGAACCAGGTATGACCCCACCTAACTTTTGATTCTACTCATACGGAATAACCAGAAGAGCCTTATCCACAGAGGTGAGAAACTGATAATGGTTGCCTGCAGCTAGGGCAGGAAGGACGTGGGAAGTGACAAAAATACTGTGATTTTTGGAAATGCCATTTGTATACTTTAAAATGCTAGTTTTATCCTTGTGAATTTCATTTCAGAAAACAAACAAACAAACAAACAAACAAACCTAAATCTAATGATCTGGAAAAACAGAACTATTGTTAGTACTAGGACCAGAAAGGACAGTCTTCTAGGAAATAAAGCATGAGTGTTATCTTTAATTATAATATTGGGTTCCAAAAATTCTACACCAATTTTTTCATTGAAAGCTGATGCCAAGATTGTACAGGAAAGCCGAACATAAATGCCTCCCCCATCAAACTTTTGGAAGCGATAGAGCCTAACAAGTTGAAGATTGTAGTCCCTATCAAGGATCTGGGTACAACTAAGATCCTGCTGTTCCTTCTTTAAACCTCAGCCAGTCTAGAAGCTGGAGTAAGATCCATTGGCAAATAAGGAGCAGGTCACAAAGGAGCATTGACAGGACCGAGCCTGGGAAGCCTCTCCTGGAGAAGTGAGTGTCCTGGCTCAGGACACTCAAACACCAAAACTACAACGAGTTACAGCTCCATATAGTTCCCTACATCGAATTATGCCTTCAGCATCCCCAAAGACAGGTTTGTGTTGTTATCTTTTGTGTGTGTGTGTGTGACAGGGTTTATCTGTGTAGTCTTGGCTGTCCTGGAGGTCACTCTGTGGACTAGGCTGCCTTGGAACTCACAGAGATTGGCTTGCCTCTGCCGGATTACAGGTGTGTGCCACCATGCCTGGCTGTCATTTGTTTTGTAGACCAAATGAGATCATGTTTAAAAAACTTCTTGTAAAACAGAAATTTGCATATTAGTATAATTGCCATAGCTTTTTAACACGTGGAAGTAACTAGCATGTAAACACCATACTTGGATGTCATTTTCATATACTATTATGTATTATTCATTGTTCTCATAAAAAATTTCTTAAATACCAGTTGTTTGCCAAGTAGGGAAGGCAATATTGTTAATATCTTAAGAGAATACATTGAGGTTTTGAGAACCTAAGATTTACTCTTGGGTATGTAACTTGGAGACTGGGGACCTTCAGTTCTTAGTTCATTCAAAACCCAAAGTGCCGAGAGGACCAAGAATTGTGGTTTATTAAAGTCGTTGATCCTCATTAATTCACTGTGTGATTGTTATATGTGAATAATTCTATTTCTGTCTGTGCCGTAGTATTTTGATTGTTGTTATCCAGAATTACTAGGAACCATGCAACTAAAATAGATGCACACACAATGACTGACTGACTTTGTGTTACTAACCTTTACTTTGTGTGTTGGGCATGGACACTTAGTCCCTAAGATATTTGTCTGTGGAGGATTTTTGTGTGTACAGAAATTAAGGCTCAGAAACATTAACTCATTGACCCAGAGTTACAGATGGGAATATAAGTTGTCCAGCAGTCCCTGCAGGGCTTTATTTAAAAGTCCATGACTGTTGTGGTAGAACCAATAGATACTGTATTAGTTACTTTACACAGTGCTGAAACAAAATGTCTGACCATAGGAGAGTTAGGAAAGGGAGGTTGGATTTAGTCTGGTTTATAGGTTGAGGCCAAAGTTCATGGCAGCCAATGAATGAAGCAGGAGCCTGAGGCAGCGGCTCCTGTTGCAACCATGGTCAGGAAGCAGAAAGTTATGGTTGGTCTCGGTCCACTTTCCCCATTGTATCCAGTCTTGAGTCAAGATGGGTCTTTCACATCAATTAGCCCAACCTAGATAATCCCTTAAGGGAAGGTTTCCTAGGTGATGTTTGGATCCAGTCAAGCTGACATGTTAACCCCCAGACACCTGGGATTCCTACCTAATGAACCGACAGGGTGGAGGTCAAATGTTGAACTAAGACGAAAAGCAGCAGAAGGGACAGGGCCAATATCCAGTTTTGTTAATGACAAAGTTCCCAGGTGAACTGCTTTGCTATACTAAGATACGGGTCTGGTAAGTTTTCGATAATTTGATTCCCCATTGCAGACTTAAGACATTTGGGCCATCCTAATCCCTGATTCAGTGTCAGACACTCTTGCAAGTGCTTAATAGTCATAGATTCAGGAACAATTGTGACATTGAAAGTCTCAGTGATAAAGGAGACGCAGTCTTCCATATGGAAGCTTTGTTTTGAAGACAAGGCAAGATTTGCTAGAAATCAAGAATTGAGGTTACTAAGTAGATTTCTGCTGGGTGTGGAAAAGCTAGTATTTGTGCTTTTGACTAACCTATTCTGCATAGAGGTTTTTATGTCATAGGGTAAAGCAACTGAGACAAAAATTATCGTAATGTTTCATACATAGTGCTAGGATTGCCTAATTGCTTCTGGGGCTCAAGTACTCAAAACATATTAGCTATGTCAGGATTTAAGAAAAAGGGAAGCACTCTTTACCAAAATTGGCAAATTTCTCCTCTCTCGGATTTATCTTGTATTTTGTGAACAAGAGGATAGGCCTTCCAGGTTTTACTATTATTGTCTTTGGGGGATAGTTTATCGACCTCACTAGGCATTTCCTCCAGGCCCCAAATTTTAAATCTCATGCTGTCACAGTTTGCAGTTCAGTATCTCATCCAACAAACGTTTACTGTGCTTCTGGTGTCGAAATTAACAGACACAAAGTTCCTCTGTACACGGAGTTTACAGCCAATGGGGCAAATATTTCAAAATAAATGAAAGTATTTATTAAGTATTGTTTGGATAGGTGCTAGGAGAGTAGCTGAATGGTGAGCTTGTCTTTTCTTCAGTTAAATGAATCACATGACAGGCTTTCATTTCTCCAAATGACAGCTCTGTAAGGTCATCATAGTTGAAGAAACAAGACAAAACACACAAAAAAAGTTAATTACATACACCCAAGAGTAGCTCTGGCTTTTGAAAACTGTATTCTGTGAACGATCTATTCCATTTCACCCAAAAGGAGAGGCGTCTCTGAAAAGGCATCGAGACAAAGTCACTTAAAAAAAAAAAAAAAAAAAAAAAAAAGAGTCAAACGGAAAAACAAAATGAAAAGGGATCCTGGAAGTCAGACGGCAAAACTGCCCACCCAGGGTCTGTCTCTGCCCAGGAATCCGAGCAGGAAAAGTATCGCCATGAACTTCAGGGCAGCTTTCCTCCGCGCGCCTGCAGCCGGGTGGCGGGAGCCTGGGAAGAGGTCAAGGTGTGGGTTGGAGAGAGGCGGCCGGGGGACGGCGTCGGGAGGCCCGGGGCGCGGGGCGGGCTGAGGAGCCCGGCATCCCGGCGGGGTCGGGGCGGCCACGCTGCCCGGGACGAGCCGCGCGCCGCTCAGGTGGCGCTTTCCCGCTCAGGTGAGCTCCTCCCGCGCCTCCCATTGGCCGAGGCGGCCGTGGCGCTGGAAGGGCGACGCAGCCCGGTCTAGTTCAGGGTCTAGGGCGGCGCGTCACTTCCGGTAGCGCGGAGCTTGTAAAACACCCTGGAGAGAAAATGGCGGCTGCGGCGGCGGCGGCGGCGGCTGCGGCTTCGGCGCCTCAACAGCTCTCGGATGAGGAGCTTTTCTCCCAGCTCCGCCGTTACGGCTTGTCTCCGGGTCCGGTGACGGAGAGCACTCGGCCGGTGTACCTCAAGAAGCTGAAGAAGCTTCGCGAGGAAGAGCAGCAGCAGCAGCAGCACCGGGCGGGGGGCCGCGGCCACAAGACGCGGAACAGTAATAACAATAACACGGCAGCGGCCGCGGGACCGGCGGCGGCGGCGGCGGCGATGGGGGTCCGGCCGGGCTCGGGGGACCTCCCGTATTTACGGACCCCCGCGGGCCTCGGCCGGCTGTCGGCCCCGGTTCCCGACAGCCCCCTGGGAGGACCCGGGGGCGCGGCGGCCGTGCCCGCGGCGGGCAGCAAGGTCCTGCTGGGCTTCAGCTCCGACGAGTCGGACGTGGAGGCCAGCCCCCGGGAGCAGGCCGGCGGCGGGGCGCGGAGGGACCGGGCTGCGCTCCCGGCCCGCGGGCTCAGAGCGCCGCCGGCTCCCCCGGCCGCCGGCGAGCTCGCCGCCGGCGGCACCCCGGGCGAGCGGAGGAAGCCCCACTCGTGGTGGGCGTCGCGGAGGGCGGCCGGCGGCCCCGAGCCGCAGCCCCCGTCGGGGAACGACGGGGCCGCGGAGGACGTGGACGACGAGGTGGCCGACGGCGACGACCGGGATCCCGAGGCCGAGGAGCCTCTGTGGGCCAGCCGCGCCGTGAACGGCAGCCGCCTCCTGCCCTACAGCTGCCGGGAGCACTACTCGGACTCGGAGGAGGAGGAGGAGGACGACGACGACGACGACGACGTGGCCTCCACCAGACAGGTATTAAAGGACGACTCCCTTTCCCGGCATCGACCCAGACGGAGCCATAGTAAACCCTTCTCCGCGCTGACTGCTAAATGTGGCGGCAGCCGGCAGGAGACTTCGGTTCAGGGAGGGGGAGGACTCGCGATGAATGACAGGGCGGCGGCCGCCGGGAGTCTAGACAGGAGCCGAAACGTCGAGGAGGCGGCGGCCGAGCCGGGAGGAGGGTGCGATCAAGCGGACTCCAGCCCCATTCCTCGATACCGGGCTGGCGGGAAGAAGCTGGCCCCGCTCCTGGCCCCGCCGCCGATTCCCGACATGGACCCAACCCTGGAGTCGCCCACGGCTTCCCTCCTCAAAACCAATAATCACACGGGCGGTGGGGCCTTCAGTGTGGATTCCCCCAGCATATATGCCAACAGCCTCCCTCCCAGCGCGGCCGCGGCCGCCCCTGGCTCACTCAGGATCAACCACGCCAACCATACAGGCTCCAATCATACCTACCTGAAAAACGCCTATAGCAAGCCGAAGCTCTGCGAACCTGAGGAGGAACTTCTCCAGCAGTTTAAACGTGAGGAGGTGTCTCCGACCGGGAGTTTCAGTGCTCACTACTTGTCGATGTTTCTCCTTACTGCTGCCTGCTTATTTTTCCTAATACTGGGACTGACTTACCTAGGAATGAGAGGGACGGGAGTGCCCGAGGATGGAGGACTCAGTAAGTATTTAAGTCAACTCTGAGGGCCACATTGTCAAATGCAACGTTGCTAGTGACGACCTTTACCTGCAAGAAATTTGTTTAACGCCGAGAACACCGCAGAATACATGCACGTCTTTTGAGAAGAAACAGTATTACCAATATCACAATGATATTTTAGGGCCGATTTTTAAGTTTTTCTGCATGGGGTATTGTTAAATTCGGAACAACTTACCGAAGGAAAAAACATTGCAAGCCTATTAGTAAAAGGCACTTGATTGTCTTAATTTCTTATAGTTCTAAAAAAATGGCAGATGCCATTTGCTCATGACTTTTGAAGTATTACCATTTTTAAGTAGTGCAATAATCCAGTGTTTTCTTTTTTTAAGTGCATTATGATCCTGTGCCGTGTTTTTGGAATTCCGGTACACACAATATAGGTAGTTCTCTAGTTTCCTTAAAGAGAATGAGTGTTGGGGAAGGCAGCAGGGCACGCCTCCTTTCACTTCTGAGCTCAGAGTACCCTCGCTTTCACCCTTGAAGAAAGTCCAGGAACCTGGAGTCAGGGTTACTCGGTGAATGACTAGGCAGGTGTGTGCATTCATTAAGCCAGCATCTTCCTCTGTACTGAGTAATCAAGACAGCAGTAATAGGTCAGATCATTCAAAGAAGATAACGGTTGTGTGACCCATGCAGATATAAGCATGAAGTAATTGTTGTGTGCTCTTAGATTGCATGGTCAGAGGGGGTACGGTTAGAGGTAGACCTCAAGCTGGACAAAACAAACAACATAGTAGAGACAGGAGAATATTTCTGAGCAGAAGGAGAGAGGACTTGAATGGAGCAAGAGACTTTCTGAAGGTTACTGTGGTTGGAACTTCCTTTTCTAAGCTAGAAAACCATGTTAATATTGACTAGGATGAGGTTTATTAAAATTGGACATAAATTAGTGTATAATGGACTATTATGTTGCTTAGTGTTTCTTCCTGTTTGCTCTGAAGATTTTTCTCCTAATGTGAATTCATAGTATTATGATTTGTACTTACCAAGCTGGTTCTATATATTTTATTCCACAGTTGTGTGACAGATGCAGTTTGCAGACTGAGTAGTATGAACTTTGATTTCAGTATAACCAAGTCCAATATTCTAAACAAATTATACAATATTGTTTAATTGCAGGGGTTGCAAGAGCAGTCCTTACTTTAATTGGCTCTCTACTGTGTCCTGGCTTAAACTTTGAGATGGGGGAAAAACACCATCCTGGAAATCAGAGTCAACAGTTAAATGACATTGACTGTACCTGTTTTTGCATCTGTTTATTTTTCTAACTTATATGTCATCCAACTGGCCCTTAACTGAAACCTAACTGCTTTACACTGAGCATCTTAGTCTTCCCAACAGCTCTCAGGGAAAGGCGGTACCTTTTTTTTATGGGCAGTGAACTTCAAGTAAGTTAACAAGTGTCCAGTCAAACATTTAGTAAGTCAGGAGACTGTGAATCGGTTTTAGATTGTTTTTCTAACGACAAAGCCCATTTTCTCAATATTTTGTGTGACTTGTAAAGTGTGTTATAGATAAAAGGGTACCTTAATTGTGCTTAAGAAAATAATAGAACATTTGGTAGGACTTCATGTGGAATTACTGATGACCCAAGTTATTAAAGGCCACTTTCATATCTGTTTCACCATAAGGTGAATGATTAATGCTTTGTTATGTAGAGCTGGATAAGAATGCTGGGGTTTCCATTAAAAACAAACAAACCTTACTTTCATTCATAAATATACTGGTACATGGATGTCCTGGATGGAAAAAACAAGAGGTAAGTAGTTGAGATGACATAGGGGTTAGCTGAAAGAATCAAATTCTTTAATTTCCCGAGCTTTATTCTTATATGCTAAGTGGTAGAAATATATGCCAACCTTGTGGTTGTGAGGATCAAATGAGATTATTTATTAAGCATAGAATGATATTTATTTAGAAGTTCGATGAAATTTGATGTATTTCTGGTAAATTATAGTATTTATGTAATGAAATAGTTATTAACATAGATTGTATTTTCTGTTTTTAAAAATGTTTAACATTTAATTATCATCAGTTCCATTAGATACACCTTAAAGCGATTGATGCAGAAGTTTGAGTCGAAGGATAGTGAATCTGTGGTAGAAAGACATGTCTGCTAGTTCAGGTGGTTTGGCCTTAAACTTAATTGCATTAGGGTTTTTAAGAGTGAATGTTTTTCACTCTCTATATTCTGAATCTCTGTTATGTTGCAGTGTTAGCGGTCATTGGTCAAATAGTATGTTTGAGTTTTACCTCAAGTAATAATTTCACTAGAAGGTTGTAGTTAGTTATATGTGACAGTACGCTCGTAGTAGTTATCATTTAAGTTACGCAATGTATAATGGTCTTTTAAATGTTTGGCTTTTTTTTTTTTTAAGTAAAAAGTTCTTAATTATTTTGGTCTTTGCAGTTTTTTCATAAGTATCTTTTTAAATTTCTGAGTTTGCTTTCATGTCTGTAGAGTTAGGTGACAGATAAGATGATCTAAGCTTTTTCCAATTCCAAGGATTAACATTCTAACTTTCAACTAATAGCAGAACAACTCACACATTAGCTTGCAATAAAATTGTCCCATAGATCAAATTATGACAGCTCACTAAAAAATAGAGAAAACAGAAGATTGCCTGTTGTAGATTCATGGTATTATTTAAAAGTCATTCTTCAGCTACAAAAGACATGATTTTTGTAGACAATTTGGAGATGAGATACAAAATGATTATAATTATCTATTTCCCTCTTTCTAACTTCATACTCATTCCTGTTAACTTATAACAGGAATATTAGCTCCTTTTAGAACTTTCTTCCTATTTTTAACATAAATATAGGTGTGTTCATTTTCACTCAGTATGTATGTAAGTTTTACTTTTAAGTGCCTACCATGCCAAGAATTTTTAAACAGACAATCGTGTTGAACAATATGTGAATACATGGCAGATGAAATCTTCAGAACCTATATTCCAGAAAAAAGGATGGACAGGTGAACAAATAAGAGTTTTAGTATTATGTTGTGCTAATCTTTGGCACAAGGAAATGCTGGTGTCGTTAGAGAGCTGGAGGGAGGCGATTATGTCATACTACCTACAGGTAGGCAAGTCTTTCTGAGGA
Organism: Psammomys obesus; assembly: GCF_907164565.1. Taxonomy (NCBI): domain Eukaryota; kingdom Metazoa; phylum Chordata; class Mammalia; order Rodentia; family Muridae; genus Psammomys; species Psammomys obesus. The sequence continues at coordinate 14,627,764 of NW_026596073.1, read as the reverse complement.
ACCAAGGTCATCAGAATTGCCTGGAGGATTGGCCATTGGCAAGAAGAGCACTCTGGCAGATACAGCAAGCTTGTGTGTTGAAGGGTCAGAAAGATGGCCAGTGTTTTTGGGACTGCATGTGAGGGAAATTGGCACATGATGAAGTCAGTCTTGGCATGGGTGAAGTCATGGAACAGTCTGAATTTTAAGTGACATCATTCTCTATGTGTTAACCAACTTGTATTTTCACTTAATATTGTATCATAGGTATCTTTTCCATATACTGATTTTAAGTGTAAAGGTATATTTTAAGAATTTCTCTCACCACAGGTCTTTTTCTCATCCTGTAAAAGTGCTAAAATCTGTGCTATCCTAAAAATGTTCAGTTCTGTGTTCTTTTTTACTGCTGCTCTCTTCTCAGTCAAGACGTTCATTCTTTCCTTTTGCGCTAGTCACTTAGTTTTGCCTACCCTTTCCTTCCCCCACCAGTGATTCTACTGTAGTCAATCTTCAAGTCACCAGTAGCCAACTTCCATTTCTCTTCTCTTGGGCTCATTCTGTGCATTGCCAGCTCCCTTAGATATATACTGAAAACCTGCACATCTCCACTCTCTCCTTCATACTTGCCTATGCTTCTGCTTTCAATATGTTTAGTTCTGGGAACTTATCTTCATTGCCTTCCTTTATACATATTCCTGGGGTGTTTTACCCAATCTCGGGTACTGTCTCTCAATTTTTATTCTCTAATAAACATCTCTTCCAAATGCTGTAATTCTGTTTGTTTATTACACACAAGTCTTAGCCCACCTGGCCCTTTCAGTACCGCCACCTTGTTTTTGCCCTTCTATTCCCTGTTTTGATAGTGGTGCTTCCATATATAGCCAGAGCTCAAGAGGGAAACTTGGGTTTGCCTATATTCCTTCCTTCCCTTCACCTTCTTACCATGTTCTTCCCTGATTGGTTATTTTGATGTTTAGTACTTCTAGTTTCTTTGTATTTTGAATCAGTCTTTTTTCTTGTTGTTTTGTTTTTTGAGACAGGCTTTCTCTGTATAGCTCAGGCTGCCTCTGAACTCTCCTTGTAGGCCAGGCTGGTCTCAAACTCAGATCCTTCTACTTCTTCTGCCTTCTGAGTGCCGGGATTGGAGGCGTGCACCACCACCACCTGGCTCAATCTTTGTTCCTACTACTTCTGCTGTTGGGTTAGTTTTGCCTGAACTCTTCATAGCCAAGAGGCCTGTGCTTCTAGGCCTTTCCAGCCTATTGCTGTGCTAGAGTAGTATTCCTAAAGCATACACATATATGCATGCTTAGTCTCTCTTGCTTCAAAATACTCATTGACTTTATCTCACTGGCCAAATTTAAATTTGATTAAATTGTCCTGAGATTATGCTTGCCCTGTTCATTCGTACTTCCTACCAGTCATTGTGTATATAATGGCATTTTGTGTCATTGCACATACTACCCCTTCTGTGGGAATTTCTTTTCCTCTCTGCTATTCTTAAAAGTTTGCTTTGTGAACTCAGACACTTCATCCTGTTTATCTCGGTTTAGGCCATCGCTTTGTGCTTCCTTCATAGTGTTTATTATACTGTGTGATGGTGAGAGCCCTTCATGGCTGACAGATTACCCTCCCTACGTTAATTTTGTCGTAGGTCAGGTATAGGCTTTAGTATTCAGTTTTGGGTCTGAATTTTAGTTCCCTGTCTGTTCTTTGACTTTACTAGAAAAGTAATGGTCTAATGTTAAAAAAAAGAAGGTGCTTTATTGATAAAGAGGGTACCTTTAAGCATTAAATGAGAATGTATGTCACATGTTCAGTGTTATTGAAAAAGATGGAAATCACTTTAGTATTCTTGGCATAAATTTGTGACCCAGTAAATGTTTGTTGAATAAGTGATCACATATAGTACCCAACACAGACACTGTATTTGTAGGTTCCACATCTGTAGATTTAACCAGCTACCAATCAAGAATATGTGGCAGAAATTTGTGTCTACACATTTACTTTGTTATTGTCTAAATAGTATGGTACAATGTTTATGTAGCGATTGACAAGTTTATATTCAGTTATTTACATAGTATTTTGCATTAAAAGTAATGTAGAAATGATCTAGAGTATAGAAGAGGATGAGTGGAGGGTCTGTATAAACACTATATGCCATTGTACATGACAGGCACCAGCATTTTCACATTTTCAGTCTAGGAATCTCATTGTTCATGCAAACTTGAGAAGAACTTTGAATAATAACTGAAGAGCTCATTGTCTATCTCAGTTATTTACTCCGATAAGAGTATATGAAAATAACTCATTCCCACAGAAATTTGGACTACATCAAGGTCAGTCATAGGAAGTGGTTAAAAACAGGTAATTATGTGACAAGTACCTACGCTTTAATAAATGTAGAGAATTCACTTTATCAGTCAAAATATCCAAAGCTTGAATTTCAGGTTTGGACTTAGTTTAGTAGATTAAGCAATGGAAATTCATGGAGGATTTAGAGCAGAGAACTGACACAGTCAAATTGTGTTTTTAAGAAGGATAATCAGGTGGAGTAGGTAATGGAGTGACAAAGTTAGTGAGGAGTAGTATAATTATGAGTGTTGTGAAACTTAGGTTGGTAATTGGGAATTGATATGGCTTAAGAGAATGTTTTGAAGTATGTTTGTTGATTGTTGTCTGTATTTCCTGTATTCGGAATCAAATGATTATTTTGTGATCATGAGCCCGAATGACTTATGAATATTGATACCATAGAAAAGAATTAGAGATGCAGAAGAGGGCTCTTGTTTGGAAAAGTTGTGGAATAGATAAAATGTGTTTTATTTAGAAGTGTTTTTCAAGTTCAAGTAGAACTATCCTTTGGATTACTGTAGAAACGTGATTGGCATAGAGAGACTGGTGCACTATGTGAGTTCAAGGACTGTTAGCTGAAGGGAGAACTAACTTTTCATATTCCCCTGTTAAAGCACAAGGCTGAATGTTACCAAGAAGTGTTCCACTTTGTGGGTTTTGTTTAAGAAGTATTTTCACTCGAGAGGAAAGATCTAGACTTCACTGAGTCTAGACGTTGATACCTGGTGTTGACATGGTGTTAGAACTTTTGAAAAAATACTTATTGAAATTATTTGTGAAGAATGAAAGCTAGCTGTCGTTTTTGAGAATTTTTAAAGTTGATTGCTTGGTAAGAAAACAATATTTTTTGACCTAACAATATTCCTATAGATCCTAGATGTTTGTTATAACCAGTTTGATGATTTTAGAAACATTTTAGAAAAAAGATCTGTGAGAGAGTCTTTATTTTAAAATTTCTCTGTAGAATAATCATAATTTAAAATTATAAACATCATTGAGAACTTGTTTATCTCCATGGAAGTAAGTGGTTTGAGGAAATAATGGTACAGGGAACCTGTGCACGGAAATTGGCATTTTCACTTATGAACTTTTACACTAAAGATGAGTTAGGCACTGCAAGGCTCTAGTCCTCATCGGTGAAGCTGAAGTGGGAAAGTGTAACAGAATAATGCCTGTAAAGTAAAGCCTGGTAGTGGTTGTCATAAAAATACAACCCTTCTGTGTGCTGTGTTCCACACAGAGGGCTGAGCACCCACTGATCCTCATGTAGGCGCTTCCCTGCTATAGGATAACAGACTGGGAGCTATCAAGGAACTTGCTGAGGTTCATGTAGGCAGTCCTGTGTGGGTGGGACTGAGCCTGCAGTAGCGATCAGTCACCGTGGTGAACTGCCTTTTCGCGTGTAAGTACATAGTATTCAGTTCTTCCTTAACCATTATCTGGAAGACTATGAAGAATATGGGTAGGTTATACAGGTTAGTGCCTGAGATCCAAGAACTGCTGAGAATAATCTGTGAAAATAAAGCACAAAATTATACTCAACTATGTGGAACCATTTATCTTCGCTTAAGATTTTAGATTCATAGATATACGGGTAAGGGATGTCTGCTGTAATACAAACTGTAGTACATAATATGTAAAGCTATAATAAGATACTTTCTCACTCTAAAACATTTATACAGTTGTAAACTGGTAGGAAAAGTAGTGGTCTTATGATATGGGTCTCCAGTGTAAAACTAATTGTTTTTAGGGTTTATCTTTAAGTGGTAAAGCAGTTACATAGTATGGTAATGATAAATAGTATGTGTGTTTTATCTTTTTAACTTAATTTTGTGTTGTCTATTTATTCTTATGTTTCTTTTACTGGAAAGGAAATGTTCTAAAGTGTTGGCAGGTATACTTAGGGTTTGGATACTATGCAACGTTGTTTGGATTGTATATTGTAACCTTTGAAACATAACTTCTAAAAAGTAGTTTCTGCAAATTTGAGTGTCTTATGGTAAAGCTTACCACAACATACACTCTCTATAAAGGAGGTGTTGGATGATTCCAGTGCTAACGTTAGTGTGGGCTGATCGTTCTTCCCACCACTTTTGGTGCCACAAGTTTCTCAAGTGGGGATTCCATCTGTAAATCACACAATTTTAATGTAGGTATTATTTTATGCAAGGTTTTAGAATTAAGCTTTTAATTTTTGGAAGAAACATGGAGAATAAATATTCCCCAAATGAAAATGCTCTAAGTCTGAACATTTACTGCTAAGTTCAAGATGTTCTGGAAGTATTTTTATTCTTATGACAAAATGTCTTTTTTAAAAAAGTTACCATTTCAAGTGTCCCTTCTTTCAGAATTTAAAGACTTAACTGATAAAAGGAAATATTAATTAAAACTTTATGTGTGGATACTTTAATTTTCATGAGAGTAGTTACTGCTATCCCTTTGAGAAACTGAAATGCAGAAGAAATAAAAAACAAGTGTCTTGGTCAGGGCCCTTCAACTGAGTAATAACGAGGCATTGCAGCCCCAGCTTGACTACATGCCACTCACTGTACTCTGGCTGTCTTGCTGCTGCTCAAGTGCTGCTGTGCTTGGGTACGAAGTTTTTTAGAACCCCTAAGCTTTAGTTTTTATATCTATTAAATGAAAGCATAGTAAAGGAAGCCTTATGCCCAGTGATTTTTATAGGGAATTGTACATGAATGATTTGAAGAAACTCGAAGTGATCTGAATTGTACTTCTAATACCGTAAGTTAGAATTCTCCAGCTAAGGTAGTATAATTTAAGAAACACTTGTATAGCTCAATGGCATGTTTTGCTAATAATGTTAATAAGTAATGAACAATTTGTTAAATTTATAATCCTTATCAGTACTTTTGAATTTGTCTCTTCTGCTCTCTGAGTAGATAAAGGGAGCTATTGTTTCATGTGATCTAATTAGTGTCTTCTTTATTTCCCAGAATGAAGAAGAACCTTTTATTTCTGTAGCTATATTACTGTGATACATCATAAAATACAATCAGAAGCTAGATTTTAACTGTGCTAACCGTGAGAAGGTCGATTTGCAAGTCAGAGGCATAGTACATTAATGTAAAATGTAGTACCGAATTCGAGCCAGAAAATACATTTGAGAATTTAGGTGGTGTTTTTCTCAAATTCTTTAGAGGAACAGAACTAATAGAATGAAGATATGTTATGAAAAGGAATTATGTGATTGTGGCTGGTAGTCCAGTAGTGACTGTTTGCATGCTAGAAAGGCTGAGGACCCCGCAGCTGCTCAGTCCACAAAGCCTTCAAGCGTCAGCAGTCTCTTGTCTGTCTCTGAAGGCTTGGAGGACACCTGAGCTGTTGGGATTTAGTCTTGGGTTGGAAGAGTCTAAGATGTGAGTTCCCTTGTAAGCAAAGAATGGCAGCAGTTGCAGCAGCAGCAAGACTGATGTGTTCACTAGCAAGGAACACTGCAGGTAGACAAAGCAGCACTGTTGTCACTTTCTGTCTGGGCTGCAGCCTGAAGGTGCGGCCACTTTAGGGGTCTTCCTCCCTAGTCATTCCTTACCGGAAAGACCCTTAGAAACCTGCCTTAGTTGGTTCTTAGAGTAAGCTTCTGTTGATATTTGCTGTGAAGTAGTACCTACTTATAAAGTAGGACCAGTATTCTTATACCAAAGTGTGAAGATGAGGTATGTTCCAGTGAATGGACAGTCAATTAAATGGGTGCAGTCAAGAAAATGGAAGGTATAAAGTGGATTTGGTAAGTATGATATTAAAACCGTACTGCCTAATTTGGAGGAATTTAAAGTGCATTAAGATCTCCAACTTTTGTAAAACATATGACAGTTATATTCCATTTTGAATTTGAAACATCAATGTGTTTTTTTTTTTTTACTAGAACCATTCAGTAGAAATACAGTACAAGTACTATATTTAGCAAAAACTTTTTAGTAGCCACATTAAAGCACAAAAGGAAAAATGAGTATACTGAATACTAATTTAACTTCACTTAATCTAGTATAACTAGAGTATCATTTTGACATTTCCAGTGTAGAAATTGCTGAGGAAATATTTTATGTGCTTCTTTGGAGTATACTAAGGATTCAAAACTCAGGGAGTCTGTCTAACATATAGTATAAATCAACAGACTAATGATATTTCAAAGGCTCAGTAGACACATGTGGCTAGTGGCTTCCTTACTGGAACAGCCTGTATTCTAGACTGCCTCGAGTTACATAATTGGTTTAATTACATGCAGTGACTAATTTTGGGATGATTACAATGTGCCATGCATTATGTTCTATTAAAATTTTACAGTTAATATTTCCAGTAATATGGTGTAGTAGTATGTTATCAATTTACAGATACAAATAATGAGATAGAGGTGTTACTTTGTTGAACAGGTATTCTGAATAAGTGTGGGATTTACAGCCATTCTCGTTTAAGTGGTTTACTGTATTTCGTATTTCAGACACAACCACTTAGGGTTTGGCAGAGAGGTGCTTGCTGCTCACTTGCATCCTGTGCTGTCTTTACTCCTGTGAGTTGACTTTCCTTATCTTAAGGCAACACATGCCTCTTAGCTTGAAGTGATAGTAGTACTCCCAGCTGCTCCCGTACTCTTATGGCATATTCCTCTATGCTTGCTTTCCCATTTCCAATTTAAACTGCTTTCTATTACTCTTGAAGCTAGACATAGGAATGAGAGGTGATCTTTCTGGTCTGATGGTTGACTGTAGTAAGAGGACACACTTACTTGTGTCTGTGAGGTCTGGGGTCAGTTTTTACAGGCCAGGCAAAACAGGAGTAACAGTGCTCTTGTAGGCTATAGGAGTACAGCTTGCTTGCCTTTCTGTTTTCCTTTTGCATTCTTCTTCCCTTTCCTTCTTATTTGTTGGTTTGTTTAATGTGTGTGAATATTTTACCTGCATGTGTATACCACATGCATGCCTGGTGCCCAAGAAGGTCAGAAGAGGCATCAGATCCATGGAACTGGAGTTACAGATGTTCATGATTCACCATGTAGGTGCTGAGAATTGAACCTAGGTCATCTGCAAGAGCAACAAGTGCTCTTAACTGCTGAGCCATCTCTCCGCACATCTCTAGGTTCCCTCCCTCCCACCTTCCCTCCCTCCTGGCTCACACCTTTGTTTTTTTTTTTT
>NW_026596073.1:14574119-14620270 GCF_907164565.1 Psammomys obesus | reverse complement strand
TTTTTTTTTTTTTTTTTTTATGAGACTTGTGACTCCTCAACCAGACCTGCTTGACTGGATAGACTTTTAAACTCCTTTACCCTCTCCTTTCAGTGTCAGTTCTGTTCCCCTCCTGATGTCATTGTGTAATGAGATGGCCGCTTTATAGGCCATTCTCATTCCTGCATATTTCTATTCCTGTTTGTCAGTCTTTATCCCTGTATTTTCATTGTACTACGAAACAGAAACAGACAAAAGCTAGTTATGTTTTTAGTAATATTTTAAGTACTCATGTTGTTATTTTGAAAAATGAAAACCAGATCCACATTGTGAATGGGTCTAGCAGCACATCATTATCACTAGTGCATGCTGAGTTGACACGGAGGAAGCCTGTGCTCATGGCTCACCTCTACAGGTCGAGACTCAGTACATTTGAGGTGTGGCACAGGCATCTATGTCCTCCTTTAGATAAATTCTGCTAAGAGGGATAATAGCTAGGAGAATGGGAAACAGAAACACAGGGGTGACAGGCAGACTAGCCATTAACAAAAACCATTACTTCAGTTACTCATATTTCCGAAAGATGACAAGCCGAGATTAAATTTGTCATTTTGTTTGTGTGATAGGAAAAAGATGAAGAAAGTCTGGGATAGAGCTGTTGACTTTCTTGCTGCGAATGAATCTCGAGTGCGCACAGAGACACGAAGAATAGGTGGTGCTGATTTTCTCGTCTGGCGGTGGATCCAGCCTTCTGCACCCTGTGATAAGACATTAGTTATACCTTCTAAAGTATGGCAAGGTCAAGGTATGTGCTTTTAAGCAAAAGCCAAAGATTTTATCCCAGTTTTTCAAAATATACTATGTTTAATTAGAAAATATTTGAATGCAAACATTCCCTTTACAGGTATACCCCCTAGTAAAATAGATAGAATTAGAACTGGTTGTCTATACTGTAATAAACACAAATGTTCCTTTGATCTTGCCTTTTTTGTTTAATGAAGCAACTTAGGATTATAGCTCTAACTGCATTCTTCTTGTCAAACACATAGAATCTTTGCTATGTTATTACAAGCATTGTTAATATGTATTCAATACATATTAAGTATGTGTATGGAACCATGACTTTAATATTCTGTGTTCTAGTTTTTATCACCTTCCTTCTATTTCTAAGACCCCTTTACCTGAGTATTACCCCTTACAGATGTCTTTTGTAGCTGTCATTACATGGTTTTCTAAATAGTATGTGTAGTTTCAAAAGAGGTGTAATAAAATATATAAGGAACTTTGAAGATTGGCTGTCATATGTGCCTGTATCTGCTCTACAAGAGAAGCATGTAAAACACTATATAAGAGAGTTATGAATAATAAATCTTTCCTACCAAATCATGTTTATTAATAGTTGCTAAACATAGTAGTCAGAGAAGAGGTAAGTGAAGTGTTTTAGAATTGCAATTTTAAAAATAGGGTCATTTCATTTTTTTCCCTCTAATTATTTTACTTTTAAAAACTATTATTTAATAGACTTTAATTATGGAGTTGCAGGGAGGGGTGGGGGTGAAGAGGAGGAGTTGAGGGAGGGAAAAGCATAACCAGAATATGTCAAACAAAAACTTTTTTTTTTTTTTTCAATTACAAAAATGTTCTTTACTGTTTGAAATACTAAGAGCAAATTATTTCCTTGGAAAGTTGCCTGGGGAGGGACTCTGTTAACTAGAAACAAAATAACTGATTTCACATGACTTACCTTTGTCTGGCAGCTGAGCTGTTCTTCAAGCTTTCACTGTGGGCTCTGACAGTAGCACCTTTTCCCTGATTTTTCTCCTGCTCAGATCTTCTTTTCTAGTCATGGTTGTCTCCCATGCTCTCTTCTACTTCTAGTTCCTCTTTTCCTGGCCTTCTAGGTATTGCTGTTTCTCAAAGCTGCCTTGTTTTCTTTTTTAATTTACTTTCTTATGCTGTGCTTTCATTTCATTTACATACAATAACTGTCATGTTTGTATCTTGCATTCATGCTACTGTCTTAAGTTGACTTTTGTACCCTGAAAAAAACTCATCTTCCTTTCTAGGAGATGAGCACTACACATAGACATGAGTGTAAATTCACTGTGTCTCTTTCCAAAGTCATTAGTATGGTTAATAGTACTGTTCCTTAGCAGTCATCCTCAGTCTTTTCTTTATCTCTTCTTATTCAGTCCTTGCACAGGTGTGCCACGTATCCCCCTAGTCACTTCTCTGTTGGCCTAACTTTTCCACGTCACTGCCGTGGCCCTCTTAGACAACAAATAGCCTGACTAGTCTTAAATTCACATTGCCTCATTGATTTTTCCACACAATTACTTTATTTATTTATTTTTTTTAATATTTAAAGATAGATCTTGTTATGTGACTCCTCTACTTAAATTGTGTGCTTTTGTATTACTCTCAGACATTGGGATACATATTCTACTTAATTTGTGTGCTTTTATATTACTCTAAGACATTGGGATACATTTATGTGACAACACAGTCTTGAATAATCTGACTTCTCCTTTTCCAGCCTCATCTTTCCTTTGTTCTATTGTAGCCACACTCATTGATTTTCAGTTACTTGAATATAAAATTTGCCTTCTAGTCTCAGGACCGTGTACAAAGGTCCTATCTCCACCTGAAATGTCCTGTGGACTTACCGTCCCCATCCCCGCTGCTTTAATGCAGTCTTCAGCTCTCAGAAGTGGTTTCACTTCTTTGGGGAAATCTTATTTTACACTGATGAGGTGATGTTATAGTCTCCTTCCTTTTTTTCTTTTTTTAAGAGTTTAGCAAACTCTAATCCCCCTTAAAGATAACTCTTTCTCCCACCGAACTATTGACTCTAGATACTAATTACTGTTTTAGTCCACCTTAACGCAGGAACTGGCTCATTAACTGCATACAATAAGTATATATTTTTTAATGAACTAAATGATTGTCTTTTAACAAAATTAAACAATTGCAAGTAATACAGTTAATTTCTTTTGTAGCATTTCATTTAGATAGAAGAAATTCACCACCCAATAGTTTGACACCATGTTTAAAGATTCGAAATATGTTTGACCCAGTTATGTAAGTATCACAACCAGGCACATGTGTTAACTTTTTTGGAATATTTGGGTATAAAATGCTTGGTGTTTCTATTATGCTGTGTGTCTAATTGAAAAGTTCTTTTTGTTTGTTTCTAGCTATCAGTGTTATGTTTTTTTCCCTTTTGTTAAATTCCGAGCAAAGGTTTGACTTATGACAGAAACAAGCATTTCTAAAATGCTTACAAATCTCTCTATTAGGTGTGAATCCTCAAAACAGATAAATGCATGCAGATAGATTAATAACAAATAATGCCCTTTACTAAATGCAACATTTATCTTATATGTAATTGTTCACAGTTTTACCTCAGTAGGCTGTCTAATCCTACAAAGATTTCTAGTCTCTGTAAAAACAAACAAAAAAAGAAAACAAAAGCCTATGTTCACACTTTTTAATATTTTTATTATACTTATTAATATAATATTTGAGAAACTTTTCTGACAACATAATCATCACAGTGCACATCCAGTGAATGGCAAAGTCAGGATCTACTACCTTAGAATGCATATTTACGTGTGTGTATGTGTGTGCGTGTTTCCATGCATGGGTCTCTCACTAAATTTAAGTGTTGTTTCTGTTAGGCTGTGTGTTCCGCAAGCTTTAGGGATCTGCTTGTCTCTGCATTCCACATGCTGGGTTATAGGAATAAGCAGCCATGCCCAGCTTTTTAGAAAGTTCTAGAGATTTGAACTCGGATCCTCATACTTATAGAGCAATAACTCTTACCCACAGAACCATCTTTCTCATATATTTTACTTATAGGTTGTAATCATTTTTGGAGTTGGTTTGTAAAAGCTATTGCTTAGCTGTTAATGATATGACAGATAAAATCTTCCTTTTTTTAAATTTTCTTTTAATATAATATATTCTTTAAGAATATATTATTTATATATATATATATACATACATACACACACACATATATATATATATATATATATATATATATATATATATATATATATATATATATACACACACATACACAGTGTGTTTTGATTATATTCACCCCTTATCCCCTCTCCCTAACTCCTCCCAGATCTACTCCTATTCCCCACCTCCTCCCAACTATCTGCTCGTGGTTATGGAGCTATCCACTGGAGTGGAGTAAACCTGCGAAGACCATGCCCTTTAAAAAGGACTGACTCTTCCTGCTCCAGAAACCATCAGCTGTCAATAGCTCTTCAGCTAGAAGAGGGGGCTTTTTTCCAAATCTGTGTTTTATGAAAAATAATATGTTGTGATCGTCACTGAGTTTTGATTTTAATGGTGGGATTCGAAGTAAGTAATACCAGAATGTATCAAATGTAGGAAAGCACTGTCACTGTAGACACACTCTCTGTTTTGCTTTTAGCAGTGCAATGATACTTCCAAATGGAATCTTCTGCATGCTTAGTAAGTAGGGAATCAGTGCCAGTCCAGCATTTTATTGTATTGGACAGATTTAAGGTGAATTGCTTTTGCTTTTGCTGTACCATCTGTGGCTCCCCCACAGTGAGACAGGTGAGCATGTTACTGCAGCACGTGTTCTGGAAGCTCTTGTCAAGGTGGCATGACTGGGCACCACGTTTGCCTGTGGCGCTTTTCTTCTGGGAAAGAGAAGCTTGGAATGTAGGGTTTATATTAAGAAATAAGTTAGGAAATTCGAAAATGTTACCCACAATAAAGACAATAGTATCAACTGTTACAACTCTAGTATTAGCATTAGCCTGGGGAAAGAGAGGAAACAACTTTCAAGTACACAGTACACAGACATCCACAAGACCTGAGCTCCTTGTTATGCACTAGTGTGAGACAGCGTAGGAGAGCGTCGTTGATGTTATTTCTCTTACTTTCAGGGAAATAGGAGATCAATGGCATTTGGCAATTCAAGAAGCAATTTTAGAAAAATGCAGCGATAATGATGGCATTGTTCATATTGCAGTAGACAAAAATTCACGTGAGGTAAAGTAGTGTCTAATATTAAGTATGGAATTTGGGATCTGTTGCAATTACACTAAAATTGTTCTGTCTCTGTTTTCTGTTCATGTCACAGGGCTGTGTATATGTTAAATGTCTCTCTCCAGAATATGCTGGGAAGGCTTTTAAAGCATTGCATGGCTCTTGGTTTGATGGTAAGAAATTTGAGTATTACAAAGACTTGGAAAGGATAGATTATGCCTGATTTCAAATAAACAAATTTTAGGTTATTTTTTGAATAATAATTTTAAATGATTTTATTTTGTGTTCAGTCTTTACCACAGTTAATTTTCTACAAATGCTAAGTGTAATTTTACAGATCTAAAATCCTGTTTTTATCTTACAACAGGGAAATTGGTTACAGTCAAATACTTACGACTAGATAGGTACCACCACCGCTTTCCCCAGGCTCTCACGTGCAACACGCCCTTGAAGCCATCAAATAAGCATATGAACTCTATGTCTCATCTGCGCCTTCGGACGGGCCTAGCCAATTCTCAAGGAAGTTCCTGAAAAGATTTCTTCACTCCTAGGACTGTTATTTAAATAGGAAAATTCCCGTTTGGCTTCCGTCTTCCTTTTAAAATGCTTTTTGTATGTAATATTTTTATTGCTGAAGACAGCTGTTTGAAAGTTACAGAAATCTTAAGGTTCCAAAGGGATTTAGCGGTGAGGCAGCAATGCTGAGTAGGTAGAATAATTGTTTTATTCAGTTTTTGGAGCTCAGTTAAGCCAATGCATTACAGTTGTGCATGAGGAACACTGGCTTTATATTAAGCGTTTCAGAGATGGTGGTTATATTTTTGCACCAAGAAGTGTTTAGATAACCACACAAGCATGGCGAAGCAGCTTTTTGTATTTCCATAATTTGTGAATTAATGTGAATTTTTGTATACAGTCAGCTGCATAGTTGCTTACAGGCTACTGTGGTAAAACTGCTCCTTTCCCACTTTAACCTTAGGTCTCTTGCTTGTAAGAGATTCATTTGCTGCAGCTGGAATATGGGGAAATTTATTTGGTTTTAATGGTTACATACATGTGTAAGTGGATGTTCATGTACTTAAACTGGCTTTTGTATATATGTATAAATGCTGATGGTAGTAAAAGTCTTGTTTTGTGAGAATGTCTGCATTAGCAGTAAAATAAGCTTTCTATTTTATTCATAATCTAATCTGTGTATATATGTGCATAGCTGTGTGTTTATGTACATATGTACATAGCCACACAGATATATCCATAAGGCTGTACTGTCATAGATGATCAAACAGCCAAATACCTGGAAGTATTAGATACATGTTTAAAATACCTTTTATAGATTTTATATAAAAGTACCTGAGTATGATTTTGTGTGAAAGTTCTGGCACCAGTTGTAATGAGTTCAAATTTATGTGAGCAATAAAGAAGCAATTGGCAGATACTGGAAAAATATTTTGTGAAAAGCTGTATTTATTATAAATCCTGGGGCTGTGACAGTACCATTGGGATTATGTCATATGACAGTCTGTGTATAGCTTAAAGAAGTGTTAGGCTCCTGTTCATGTCCAGTGTAAAACAGGGTGCATTGCTGCAGCAAAATGTATTAGATAAATTATCCTTAGAATGTTGGGCCATGAAAGTCTGCAGTATAGAAAATGCACGAGTGACCATTGGTTTGTGCCTCAGTGTTTGATTCAGTAAAGCTACTTTATTACTGTTTATGATTTCAGATCAAAATAATTACTGATCAAAGTTTAAAATTGGCTTTTTGAAAAATAACCTGCTGGATATATCATTGTCAGTCCAAATGAATATATGAAACAGCTGGAATTACACAAATCTTAATTTTTGTTTTAGGTTTTTGTTCCATTTTCTTTTTGTTGTATATGTGTTGGGTTTGCAGCATGAACTTGCACAGATAATGCACGTTTTTCTGGCTAAGTAAACATGATGCACACTATTCTGTAACAGAAAACCCTTTGTGCCTTACCTGTGTGCTTTTGTGGGCACCATGTTTATGAAGAATAAAGGATTTGTTATCAGAAGAGAATAAATTTTAAATTCTCAATCTATGTCTGAGATGCTAACATGTTAAAATATAAATATATAATATATAAAGTAACCAATCTTTCTGTATTTTATGTGCATCATAGTGATTTATTTGAGCTTAGTGACCCCATCTTGTAACCTGTTGCAAGAGTGAATGTAAAAAAAAATAGTTGTGGCATTTAAACAGGTCACCTTTTGATGCAGATGCATCTTTTTCTTGCTTCTCAGATATATTTCATGTAAACATTGTACATTTATTATTGTAATATATACTATTATGCAGCCTATTTTACCTGGAACTCTTTAAGCCGACCAAGAGTCCTCCCCGTAAGACAGATGGGAATGTGTATAATAATTAGGTATTCGAAAAGTTCTGGTTTGATGTATTCTGTTTATTGTTCTGTTTAAAAACGAAGGAAAACATTCTAATTAAAAATTTATTAGGTTTTTTAAAAATGTGTCTTTGTTTTAAAGAAACTTGTAAAGTGTCTTGTGTCTGTTTCTTTTTACTGGTGAACATAGGCTATCTTTATTTTAAACCTTTTTTTATGGGAGGATCTATGGAAGGATGCGTGTTTAAGGATGAGGATCGTAAAGTTAATTTTAATATTTTTAGGGTTCTTTTGGGAGGAAAGTCTCACTCTGTAGCCTGCTCTGGCCTGCACTGTGTGGCCTACGCTAGCCTGTACCTGACTTGTGGAACCTTCTGTCTAACAGCCTTTCACGTGCTGAGATTCCAAGAGTGAGCCAGCATGTCCAGTTGACAAGTTAATTGCAACCATCCACTTCAGCACATACTATGGGCTTCACTATGGCATTTTATACATGTGTATAATGTACGTTCACTCCCATTTACCCTCATTGTCCTCCTATTCTCTCTAATCCCAACTTTTGACTCTGCTTTTCTTTATAAAAATGTCTTCATTTATAGGTTTGGATCAAATGGTGACAAGAATGTGTATTAACTGAGTCACTGAGCACTTTAGTTCAGTTAGTTTTTTTAAAGAAAGAATTCTCAACAAAGAAAAAAAATTACACATTCTGACTGAAAGCCTTAGTCCATTATAAATCAATCACAGTCAGTTTTTTTAGTTGCTAGACCATTAATTTAGATTTTTCTTTGATGTTTTAATCAAATGAAAGGAAGATTTGACTCAGTCACGTGCTAGACTTCCAGATTGCTCACATGGTTGCACTGATTGACCCTGTTAGGGATTCAGAGGTGAAAAATGGATAGGCCAGTCCTGAAGATGTTCATATCTGGAGGAAGAGTATATAGTAAGTTAAAAGATACCATGGCTAAAGCATTATAATTATAGTATAAAAGGAAAAATAGGGTTCTGAGATGGAGAGATTCATACAGGAATGCATTTTTTGGAGATGCTTACGTGTGTCTTCACGGGTTAGATCCAAAATGGGGAGCCATGGGCTAAGACGGGCTCTAGCATCTGTTAGAGTCATCTTGATGCAAGGCTTTCCCTTGAGCTCTCAGGAGAGAGCATCTGTCCTTGTGATAGGATCGTAAGAGTGAGTGTGTGGAGCCCATGTTGCAAAGCCCATATTCCTCATACTCACTGGTGTGTGCATTCTTGAGTGTGTTGTGAATATCAAACCCTCATCTTAGGCTCCTTGGGTTTTTCTTATATTTACAGTTTGTAGAACAAGCTGTTTCTGAGAGAACAGTATTTAGATGTGCTGTGTGAGAAACATCTTTAATAATACTGACGTTGTAGTTTCAGTCCCTGATTTTAGTATCATGAAATTATAGGTCACCTCCATGGTTCTTTCACCCTTTTCTCCTAGACCTACCTCTCTGAATCACTTTTCCAGATGGCTCATCAGAGGATGCTGAACCAGGCAGAATGTTGGCAGCCGTTCTTTTGGGAGGATGCACATAAGCAGGTACGGAAGAGCCGAGAATGGTTAGACACTGGGATTTGTGATTCAGAGCAGCTGCCTCTCCTGGGTGCTCGTCTGTGGTCTTGTGTCCCTGTGAGGGAAACCCTGTGGACAGCATGATAGACACGTGTCATTGATTAAAGACCAATAGAACCTGTGTGTTTAGTTTTGCTTCTTTGTGAGTAGACATGAGAAAACACACACCCCTGAACTTGGAAAGAGAGAAATTTAGGTATAGAGAACACTAACAAAGACAAACCAATGAATCCGTGACCCCATACCACTACCATCTCCTTCTCTCTCTGTCTCTGTCTCTCTCTCACACACACAAACATGCGCGCACACATACTACAGCAGTTGTTGATGAATCACTGAGTTTGAGGTCATTGTCGGAAATAAACAAGATACCAGTCAGGCTATTGAAATCTCTGGTGTGACACAAGGTTTGAAATTGACTTTTTATGGAGTTCAGGTGAGCAGTCAGTGATTTGTTGGGTAAAGGATTTGAAGGATGAGATGAAATGGGAAAGATATAATGATTAATTAGATAATGAAGAAACCGATTTTTTGTTTGTTTTAGTGTGGAAAAATAAAAGTTTCTAACATTTAGACCTTATGGAACATACTAGATAGGAAAGATGATAAAGTGGGTTTATTTTTATTTCCTTATTTTCCTGTTACAGGTTAATAATTTATGTAATGTCTCAGTTTTCACAAACCAAAAGAATTTCCAATCAATTTTGAAAAAACAGACCATCTGTTATGTCATCAATGTAATATCCCTGTTTCTTAGTGGAGATAGCCTCTTGGTGATAGACTCCCATTTGTCTCCAGCCAGTAAGGCCCAGAGTAGAAATACTGCCCTATGTTTGAAGTCATAGGTCTGTGGTTGAAATAGAAGTTAAGTAAATTAAGCTGAATTCTCAGTTCTTCCGATGTCCTAGCCACGTTTAAGTACTCGGTTGCCACATGGGAGCAGTGGGCATCTGTAGTTTGAGTCTTGAGCAAAGTACACCTGTCCACTGTAGTCCAGTGCCACCCACGCGTGTGCTTCGGCTTGAACACGCCGTTCTCATGTACACTAAGCCTCGTCTCGTTTGGTTCAGCTTTGACTAGTTTTTATGTCTCCTCCATCACTTAGTTTTCTCCAGGCATGTTGGTTTTCTTTGTGTCCGTGCAGTGTTCTTCCCACAGTGAGACCTTCATGCTCGCTAACCTGTCTAAAGCACTTGCTGTCTTCCTTCATCTTTATCTGACCCCCTCATTCATGTTTGAGCTCCCATTTCACCACATTTCTCACCTAGCCTGACTGTCTTTTCATTGGGTTAGCTGCGTAGCATTTAAAGTGACTGTTGATCTGGTTAGATAGATCATCTTGCACTTCTTTTTCTAAAATTTGCCTCTCTTTGTTCTCTTTTCTCATATATATATGAAAATGAAGTAGAGAGAGGAAGAGGGGGAGAGAGTGCATGTGTGTATATGCATTTTTATCAAATGCACTTATGATTGTACTTTAGCTCCTTTTACCATCTTTCTGACCTTTTTGGTTTTGTTTGTATCATTAGGTTTTGTTTGTATCATTTATACACATCATAAATTTGTCACAGTCTACTTTTAATTCAAATTTTACTGCTTTGTATATAGTATCAGATCCTGTAGAGTATTGTTCTTAGATTTAGATTATTGATCAGAAGTCTTCCTATTTTAACATAAATTTTAGGGCTATGCATTTCTTTCCAAACATTGTTTTAGTTGCCTTCCATGAGTTTTGGCACATGGTAGCAGCCTCTTTATCTCAGTTTCCCTCCCCGTCACTTGCTTAGAAGTGTATTTCATGCCTATATAGTGGTGAACTCTGCAGATTTCATAATAAACTATGTCAACTGATGTAAACCATGCAGTTTAAGGACATACTTGGTATTACTTCCATCCTGTAAGATGTGTTGAGGCGTGTTTATGGCGTAGCACACGGCCGTTTCTGGAGAGCAGTTCGTGTAGACGTCAGAAGAGTGTGTTTTCTGCAGGTGAAGCCTCTGGGTTACCAGAGAGCTACAGATGCCCTTTGGCCGCCACTGGATCTGCACTGATTGTGTCTCTGCTTTGTCCTTGTGCTTTTCTCCTGGCCTAGGATTTCCTTTATTATCAGATCAGCAATTCATATAAGAAGTTGTTGTTTTATGTTTACTCTAGTTTCAGGAGAGACATATTCTAGCTGTCTTCTGTCATTACGTCCTTGGAAATCAGTTGTTAAACTGTTCCTGCGGTCCCATAGTCAGAACTCATTCTCGGCCTGTAAAGAAATGGCATTCTGTTCTTGGTGTTAGCACTCACGTGTTCAGTGGGGCTACTTCAGTTTAGATGGTGACTTGATAGGTAGACATCCTGGGAGTAAATCCAGCAAGAACTGTGGAAGAGCCATCTGGGAAGCTTTCCTGAGGGAGCTCAAGAAAAACAAAAAGATTTTCCTTGATAGAGTGAATACTACAAACTTTTTCTTCCTTTACAAGGGTTAGCACAATTCTAGTAAAGCTCCTATACGTGTGGATTAATATCCAGGGATTTTAAATGAAAGTCTAGAATATCAACTGGAAGAATGAAAGAGAAAGGTAGTATTTTTAAATTAAAATAGGATTAATAATGGAAGATTGTCTGTACTAGATAGAGTTAATTGGGTATATCGTTAAGGAAAACATACAGCAGATAAAGGAAGAAAATAAAATATCTTCATTGGAGTTGATCCTCATTTTAGCTTAAGTGACACTCAGAGTCACTTAAATCCATCTTAACCAAAGACTAGATTTTCATTAGAGCTTCACTAGTTTCATTAGAGCTTAACTTGGAGTGCTTTACTCTTATTACCAAAGTGTATGTGTGTGTATTAACAAGTTAGATTATAATTATGTTAACTTCCAGAATTTTTTCTTTTTTTTTTTCTGACAAAAGTATTTGGAAGCATAGGATTGTAATTTCTAAGTGTCAGATTTCTTCTCCCAAATCAACCGTATTTGGAAAATCCTAGAGTACATCAGTTTTTGTATAAGGCTGTCTGTTCATGTTATGTGGTGTTGCCCTTTGTCCTTCCCAGTTCTTTTGTGGTAACTGGACTAACCCTGCCATACTGTGGCCAGGCTTGTGGTTTAAGCAGTTCTCTGTCGTTTTTATTGACTTCCTGAGAGCTTACACGTTATAAGGGTGTCTTCATTGCACTTATGTCGTTGAATGAAATTGCAAAATACTGGAAAGCACATTTTATCAGTGGTCAGGAAGAGAGGGTGGGTCCTGTGAAACAGGACAGCCAGTAAGACTGACTCTGAAAAAGCAGTTTTGTGTTTCATGTAGTAATTACCAAGTAATGACCAAATAACTGAGCTAATATAACTAATAAACATTTAAGTTTTGAGGACATTCTGGCATATAAAAAGTCAATATATGATGGTGTCTTGTAAGACTAGTGAGAAAAGTGGGTTATTCTTTTTACTTTCAAGAAAAAAGAAAGGTCTTGTTGTTAGAGCTGTGGTATTATTTACTGTCAGGTTCTGTCTCCTGAGACTGTCTCTTTAGAGTGGCTCAGGTCCTTCAGTGTTTTGTAATGCAGATGATCTTAATAACCCCATACCTCCATGGCTGGGAGCTCCACACTGCTGCCTGCAGCAGCCTACCAAGTTCTCAGACTTAGAGTAAAGCATACCTCCTTGACTGTGTGGCAGAGAAGAATTTCAGAATATGTCCCAGTGTGAAGAATTGGAGTGTAGTAAGAGGTTTTTACCATTTAAGAACAGGCATTAGTAGGCATTCGTTGTGGGGGAGGGAGTATATCTAAGAGAGTCCCACAGTGTATCTTAACAGTGGCTTTTATGTGATTAAAAATGTATGTATATATGTATATCAGTGTGAGGTAATGCCAGATGTGTGCAGGTTTCTGAGATGGCCAGAATAGGGCATTGGGTTTCCTGGAGCTGGAGTTGTTGGTAGTTGTGAGCTGCCTGATAGGGGAATTGGGAACCAAACTGGGTCCTCTGGTAGAACAGCAACTGCCTTTAACCACTGACCATCTCTCTGGCACCCAGGGAATTTTAAGAAATTATTAGATGATAGGAAGTTTGTGGAGATTATTTTAAAAGAGTTTATTTTAAAAGCGAAAAAAAAATGACATATATAGTATTTATTTAAGTTCTATTCACATCTCAAAAATATGTCATAGAGGACACTGTCGTTTGGAAGTGGCTCCATTATTTCCTTTTATACTCAGGAATGAAAACCTGAATGATACTCAAGGTGTGGCATCTCGTAGGAGACCCTGACAAAGCTAGGGCAGGCTCAGTGAGAGCTAGGTCTTTCCCCAGGAGCAGATAGAGAGAAAGGAGCTGGTCCTTATCCACATCATGGAACGCTGCCACTCCCCATGTTCTCCAGAAGGCTTCAGGCAGAGGGAGTTTGCTTCACATGATGAAGTTGGTTGTTCCCTTAGGAAGAAGAAAGCATCAGTACCCTGGCAGAAATAGCCCTTAACACAGGCAACAAGAATTTATTTTTGTTAATGACAACACTGTTTGATTTCAATGTGTAATTCTTTATCACAATTGTTAAAAGGTGAGAAGCTGTTGAGAATAAATGGCATATTCGCGTAAATATGCCATTGGGCAAAAAATATTTCAGAATTAGCTACAGACAGAAGCCTGTTGAGTTACATGCTTTTTTACAAAACTGTGTACATTCATTATGTTCATTCCTGTAATTGTCTTCCCCCCTTTGTTAAATTGGTCCCCTCTGCTAGTTTATTTTAAGTCACTGCCAGTCTTTGGTAATGAAGCGTGGACAGTTAGAGTTTAATCATCTCAACACATTGGGAAAGCACCATATTTATTTTGGCATGAGTTGTTAGTGTTAGCAGGTAAATGAAGTCTTCCAGCACTCCCCAGATCTCTGCTGGGAAAGAGGGGGAGACAACGGAGGGCGTGGCCTCCGGAGTTAGAAGAGTGTTTTCATTTTAGCTTTAACCTGTACAGATCTGTGACTTAAGGCAACTTTTTATACTGTTGACAGGCAATAAGATAATTTTTAAAATTGTCCACTGCAGAGTGTCCCTTTTAGTATTTCTATGCTGAGGCTACTTCATTAAGAACTATTTTGTTTTTTCATTGTTATCCTTTATATTGTTCACACCTGAGAGATAATTGAAACTATATCAGCTCTTCAGGGCATCATTTTAAAATAAAATCTCAGTTGCAAAAAGAGGAAAGAGGTAAAATCCCAACTAGGAAGCAGTGAGATAGATGGGAGGCAGTCTCCCTGAATAGAAACACAGGCGTCATAAGCAAACAACATTGCTCAGTGAATGGTTCCAGAAATGTGCAGTACATAAATTGGGTTAATCCAGGAGCAGAGGGTTGGTTTGCATTATTATGGTAATTCATCAAATTTGACAAAGTAATAATATGGCTGGTCCCAAATATCTGGAAACATTCACTATACACACATTCTGTTCCAAAAGGGAAAGCAAATTAGAATTCTAGTTAACGGAATCTTCGGGAAGATACTTGTGGCAAATCTTACTGTAAAGACCTTGTGGGTTTCTGTTTTAGCCTTTTTGAGTTAACTGTTGGGCTTATTAAAATTTTGAATGCTCGGAAATTTTTTTTCTAAAACTTAAGCAGAACAAACTTTTTATCGCTGTCTTAGTTTTCTATTGCTGTGATAAAACAGCAATGACCAAAAGCAGCTTGGAGAGGAAAGGGTTTGTTTCCTCTTTCATCTTACACTTTGTAGTCCATCGTGAAGGAAAGTCAGGGCAGGAATTTGAAGCAGAGAGCATGGAGGAACGTTACTTACTGGCTTGCTCCCCGGGCGTACCTGCAGCTACTTTTGTAACCTCCAAGGACCACTTACCCAGGGATGGCACCCCCTACAGTAATTGGTCCCTCTCACATCTGTTCATGAGTCAGGAAAATGACCCCACAGGCTCTCCTAGAACTAATCTGATGGAGGCATTTTCTCAGTTTAGGTTCCTCTTCACAGATACCTTTAAAGCGTGTCAAGACAACCAAAAACTGGACAGTCGCGCATATTTTTTTTCTTTTGAAAGGAATGTATTCTCTTTGTAAAAGGATCTTTTAAATTTTTTAAAAATATTTTTATTTATGTGTATGTTTCCCCACCTTCCCTCGTGTGTCTGTGTGTGTTTATTTACATGCTGTGTGTGGGTGGGTGCTCATGGAGACCAAAAGAGGGCCTCAGAATTCCTGGAGTTGGAGCTACAAGTGGTTGCAAACTGCCCGGTGTGGATTCTGGGAACCAAATGCAGGTTCCCTGAAAGAGCATCAAGTGTTCCTAACTGCTGATCCACCTCTATCATGGATTCCATCTGTTGATTCTCTTTATTTTATTTGCCGTTGAAACACTATACTTTGCGTTTTCCTCATTTTACTGTTTTTCTCCAAAATACCTAAAACTTCTTGTGATAAGTTCTTTTGCTTCAAAAAGGTAAAACAATCAAAATTAAAATTTTCTTTCTTAAGGTTAGTAACTTTGCAGTCAGATACAAAGGATGGCAGTCTTCAAGAACGAGGGCAGTGTTGGTCTTTAGAAAGGTTTGGTCCCGCCAGAGTGGCGCAGTTGTGCATGCTGGTGGAAAAGATGACATCTTGAACATGGTATGCACAATCAGTCCTGTGCTGTTGTTGTACAATTCCACAGTGTTCTAAACACGGTGCTGGCATAACCTCTTCATCAAGCAGTCTTAAATTAACCTCACAGGACGCGTCCGTACCTTGTAACGCCGTCTCAGGTATGCGGTAAGTGTTCCTAGGAGCCTGCAAAGGGCAGTGGCAAGAAGTGAGCAGGAAAGACCCCACTATTTCTATAAGCAGGCATGTGAATTGTGGAATCCTAGACTCAGGTTTAAAGAACTTAAGCTGCTCTTTCTCTTAACTATTGTGAGGTCTACATGGTTTAACGCTTAAATTCACCACATTTCAATACCACACTAACAAAAAGCAGCCTCTTGGTTTTCCTTAAGGTTGTTTCAATATATTTAAAGTACTAGTCATAAGATCGAACCTTCTTATTTATAGATATTTGTGAGAGGAATATTGCATGCATAATTAACATGTTTAGAGGCATTGATGTATTTTTATTGTGCCCAGATAAACATAGGTTCTGTATCCCTCTTATAAGTTGTATATTTGTATGTATCTCTGTATTTATGCTATATGGTGTGGGTGCTCATGCAGGCCAAAAGAGGCATCAGATACCCTGGAACTGGAGCTGTTGGATTTTGTAAGCTGCTTGACTTGGTTCTGGGAGGTTGGGGGGACAGCAGGTGCTCTTAACTGCCCACCTGTCTCAAGTCCCAACTCTTTTCATATAGTAAAATATATTGTACTCTGAAACCAGATTCATAAATTCCTCATTACTTGGAATAATAAAACTGTATTCTGATAAATTTAATATCCTGGTTATCTAGACATAACCTTAAGGGAAATAACTACCTTTTTGAAGAATACAGTAATCCTAGTGTTCAGCATACATAGAGCTCAGTGGATTTCTGAGGAAGCAACTCAGTCTTGTAGTGTACACAGCTAACAACTGAAATGGAACATTCTGCTTTGACTTGATTACTTGGATTACAAGTGAGTTGTCTGTCTTGGAAAAGCTATGAAAGTCGTGTCTTAGATCTTTTTCTATTAATCCTTCCCGGTTCTGTTGGGAGCATTATAGAGCTCAAAGCTTATGTGTTGGTATACTTTTTAAAAGCTTTCATTTACATTTCTTTTATCTTTTTCTCCCCACTCCACCCCAATCCCTTCCCACACCCCATCATCAGGTAGGAGAGAGAAAGGGTTAGCGGGAGAGGGGGTGCAGTTCTCTTAGCTGCTTCCTGCTGGTCACAGTCCTCGGGTTTCTTGGAACTAGCCCAAACCTCATTTCAGGATATCTCCAACTTCATGTCTCACAACAGCAACCAGGAGCAGCACTGTTCTTTCTTGGAGTGCCTCACTCTAGACTCTGATGTTTATTTTCTCTTCAGAGTCCTCAGATTTAAACTAGCTGCAGCTGGCAAAGAGCTCCTTTTCAGAGCCTGCATGAAGCAGTCTGCTTCTGTGGCCATCTGTATCAGTCCCACATCCTGCACCTGGGACCAAAACAAAAACATGTTTATATCCACAACACTTACCCTCCCTGCATTCCCAGTTGGAAATTACACATCGGAAACCAGTTCTGATAGCTGGATGTAATGGTGAATGCCTGTAATGGCAGCAATTACTGCCTGAACAGTTTGAGGAAAATTCTGTGTGGACCACTTGTCTATCATCTAGCTACTTTCTGGGAACCGAGTCACTGTGTCTCAGGAAGAGCCCAGAATATTGAACTCCCCAGATAATTCTGGATTCTCTGGGACCCACTTTCAGACAGTATCAGAATCTGACTGAGAGATACCAGCGTAGAGTTAACCAACTCATCACCAAACAATTTTTTTTTCTTTTTAATGAGTGATGATTACGGGGAGGGAGGGTGCAAGAGGCAGGGTTGCCAAGGTTGAAATGGATGTTCTACTTCTCACAGTCCGGGAACAAGAAGTGAAATGGTACTCTCCTGAGCTAAGGGAATTGTGAAGGCAAAATTGGAAGTTCAAAGATTTTTTTTTTAATGTATTGATGGTATCCATAATATATATATATTTCCCAAAGTATTTTTTATAAACATGAAGTAACATGAAATTAGTCAACACATTTCACTCATATACAAGTTTGTTTTTTTGTTTTTGTTTTTTCTGTTTTGATGTTTTCTCTCAGAAGCCATGCTAGGGGTTTTTTTCTCCTGAACACTTTGAGGTGTTTTAGAGCTTTGGTTCTGATACAGATTTCATCACTCTGAACCGATTATATTTGTTCTTGAAACTCAGCACAGGGAGCAGAATGTTTCTGTGGTTATTTTTATTGTGCCTTTCTGTCTGTATGCAGGTAAGTGGTTAGTGTTTGTTTTTTCTGTTGCTTTCTCTATAAGACTTGAACCTTCACAAACTCTACCTAGTCACTCCACTTAAAAGGCTACTAGCATTCTTCACATACTCAGTGTACGTGGAGGACTCGAGGGAGGAGGAAGGTTATAGGTTGATTCCCAAGTTTCTCTTGCTGATGAGAAGTCCTGCCAAGGCTTGCAGCTTATTTTAGAATGTAATTATAAAGCAGGAGAGACAGGAATTAGGGTTCCCTTTATACCACCTATGTTTTCAAGGTTCTTAGCTCTTAAATGGAGAGCCGGCCCTCTGAAGGCTCCTGCTTGTGACCTGCCGGCCTACCTGCATGCTCACACTGCCACATCAAATGGATTTCATTGATTTCAGTGCCTTCTACTCTACCACTGAAAGGGCCTCATAACCTGAACCTTTTTTTTTTTTCCTATGTACACCATACACACTATCCAATCCAAGCTGGATGCAGCGGTGGCTGTTGCTGCTGCTACTGCACAGACTTGGTGGGAGGGAGAGGAGGAGAGGCAGGGAGAACCTCCTGCCAGCGTCTCACACTTCTATCGTGTACCTTGTTGTGTGAAGTGTGTGTGTGTGGGAGTTGATGGAGAAGACTATGGGTCTTAAGATCCACGTCTCCTGGTCAGTATCTCCATTGGAGACATCCGTTGTTCCCTTGCTAACAACTAACCCATATACTGAGCGGGCACATGCTTATGCCCACATACACATTCTTATAGTACAGTGTCAAAATGGTTTTCAGTAGTACAAAGATGTAATCCCAGAACTGGGAAGTTGAGGCATGCGTGCTTATATGATTCCAGACCTGTCTGACAAATTAAGACCCTGCCTCAAAGAAAAAAAACAAAAACAAAGAAACAACCCATAATATTACTGAATCACATACTTTACTGGACAATAGGTGTGTCTTTAAAGAAAAATAGAAATATGGAGTACATTTACTGATTATCTCAATGACAGGATAATGGATAAAAACAATACCTAAAGTCGATATCAGATAAATTATGGATATTTAAGTATACTCCATACAATATCACAGAAATATTCATGCTAAAAATGATTTGCTATAGCTCAGATTCAAATGTATTTTTATATTCTACATTATATCTGCTAACTATATTCCCACATAGCTGCTATTGTTCAACTTTAGTCTGATAGATTTTAGGCTCTGGTTACTCCAAAGCCTGCCGGCAACCTTCCCAACACTCCTTACCCCGAAGCCTACAGCGATTCCCGCTTCTTACAAGCTTTTTTTTTTTTTTTCCCCATTTCTCTTTCACAAAAAGCATGATCTTTCTCTCTCCCTCCCTCTCTGCTTTACAAAGTGATTGTGTGTATGTGTTTGTGTATGTATGTAGAGGCTAGAAGTCATTGTCAGCTGCAGTGTCCATCTTACTTTTGAGGTAGGGCCTTAAGATTTTAGAACTTGATTCACCCAGACTCAGCTGACCAATGAACTTGAGATTTCCTGTGTGTCCACCACCCCACCCCACCCCCAACACTAAGGTTACAGATGAATGCCTCTGCACCCAGCTCTCACGTGGGTGCCCTGGATCTGAACTCACATCTTTCTGCTTGCACACCAGGCATTTTACCGACTGAGCCGTGTCTCTAACCAACAAAGTGATTTTTGATCTTCAGTCCTTGTATCTTATATTATCCATCTATGCATTAATAAGTAATTTACTTTGTATCATCCCCTTTTTCAAAAAAATAATTCCTTACACATGTTAAGCACCCAAGTTTATTGGGAACAACTGCATATATTTTGTTATATCAGACTCTCAAGGAGGCATCTTCGAGATAGCGTAAATAGTGTTGGCTTATTCAAAGAAAGGGCAAATTCAGAAAAACACAAGCAGCATCACCCGCGACTTCCTGTAGGTATCAGTAGCTTCAAAGCCCCCTCATTAAACTTCACTCCCAGCATCTTACAGAATAGACAAGACAGGTAGTAATTTACTTTAAGATATAAACTCAATCCCAGAGAAGGAAAATGAATTGCAAAGTCATACACGACTTTGTCATGTATGTCACATGCCATGGAGTTTGAATAGAATCCTGCTCTTCTTTCATGGCAGCCTGTAAGAGAGAACAAACATTTGTGTAGTTGACTTTTCTGGGAGAGACATGAATGAATGTTTATTCAGCACAGAGAAGGCAGTGACAGGCCAAAGAAATGATTCTTCCTGAGTGGAGTTTGGTGAGCAGATGCGCTCACCAAGATCATTAACAGGAACGGGGCTGACTCAAAGGCAGCCACACCCAGAAAAGCAGAACCTGGAATGAACAGGTGAAGACGAAGGATGGGTACAGCTGTGGTGCTCCTGCCCCACCTGCAGGCAGCTCTGCTGGAGTCTTGCGCTTCCCCAGCCTCAGCCGAATGTTCACACCTGGCTGGAGAAACGGTCCAGTGATTCAGAGAGATCGCTCCTTGCAGAGGACCAGAGTTCAATTCCCGGTTCCCATGTCAGAAGACTCAACATCAGCTCTTACTCTAAGGTTCTGATGCTTGTTTCTGACCACCACAGGTACCTCGTGTACACACACACACACACACACACACACACACAAACACACACACACACAATCTTTAAAAAAAATAATTACTTGAGTACCGGATGTGGATACGGTATTGCATCAGTAATCCCAGCACTTGGGAGTCAGAGGCCGGAAGATCAGGTGTTTGAAGCCATCCTCAAAGTGCAATGCAGACTCAAGTCCAGCTTAGGCTGTATGAGACTCTTTCTCCAAAGCATCTAAGTGTCTGTTAGCTTCTGAGTCTTATAAGATTCCTTCCAAGATGGAATGTTTCAATTTGGAGGAAACAGAGAGTGGGGCAACATTCCACTCCTTCCTGTGGCTCTTACATTCTCTCTGCCCTATCTTCTACAATGATCCCTAAATATTGGGAGGATAGAGATTTCTAGTCACTTATGGTTGAACAATGAGCTGTTGTCACTTACAGGCGATGTGACGAGTTGTGTCCCAACAGTAACCACTGCCTACTAAACAAAACAGCTTCCCTTCTTGACCTTGGCTGGCAGCTGCAATCAACTGTGGGCATAAACACAAAAGGGGATTTGATAAGCATATCATATTTAATGTAACAGTAGCAATTGATTTCCCCATTGGGGCCAATTACCTCCCAGCTCCAAGTAGTTGCCCCAGCTTTCTGGACCAGACATGAGTTTCCTAGAGTGTGCCTTACATTCAATGAGAAAAGCAGTTAGTTGCCCTTTTAACAGTTATGCCACTATTGTACCAGCAGACCCATCTTGTCTGGCACGTTGGTAGTCGTGGTTTGAGATGTTCCCCATAAGTTTCTGGCATTTGAATAGTGGGTCCCCAGCTGGGATGTCTATCCCTGGGAACAGGCTTTGAGATTTCAAAAGACTCTCTCTTTCCCTGCTGACAGTTTGCTGTGCGGGCTCCCTGCTGCTGCTCCTACCACCTACTGTTCTGCTGCTCCTGCCCAGCCATCATGGACTTGAACCTTCTAGAACTGTAAGTCCAGAATAAACCCTCCCATAAATTGCTTTGGTCATGGCATTTTGTCACAGCAGCAGACAAGAAGCTAATACAGCAGTGTAGTATGTAGCAGGGCCATCAGGGACAGTTCTTCAACAGCCCGCCTAGCACCTTCTAGCGTTACAAAAGCCAGCAGTCAGGGACGGACCTTCCAGTTCATCCCCAGCCTCATATCTTTGTGTCCTATTGCCAAAGCGTGTGGTATCTTTAGCAATAGGGACTTGCCACCTACTTCTGGCAGACAGTAATAGCTTTCATTATGTGAAGACCTCAAGCTCCTCTCTGGCCAACACCTTGCCTGGTATTAGGATTTTTCACACAACAATATTAAATAGGGAAACTTTTTTTTTTTTTTTTAACAGAGGGTTGGCACAGTCCCTGCAAAAGAGCAGTGTCAGGAATGGTAGCATGGATATGGGACACGACCCATGTAGATTATGGCCTTCCATAATCTACAGCCATTCTCTATGAGCCACCCTGTTTCCTCACCTTAGAGGCATGACTGCAGGGCTGCCTCTCCTCTCCCCAACCTCAGCGGGCTTGGTGGGGCCACTCTGCACTGCTTGGCCTGGCTAGCTAGGGGCCTGGGCGGAATGGTCACGCTTTTGCCTGCCACTGCAGCTGACTCTCAGCTTCCTAGACTCAAGGCTGGTACTATGGTCCTCTCTTCGCCATCAGCCACGCCTGTCTGCCGAAAGGGCCCTGGGCTGGGTGAACGATCTCCACACACCCCAGTGTATTCTATAGGGGAGAAGTGTAGGCAGCATAGTCTGTGCATATAATGCTCCCCATCCTTAGGAACAACTACCCACTCTCAGGACCAGCTTAATCGTTCTCACCTCTACTGCTCTTACACTTCTGATGAACTGTTGTTCAGATCCTAGAGCCAACCAGAACCTCCCCAGCACAGCATGGCTTTCTGTCAGTGTTCTTCTGCCTCTGCCTGCCCCACTCCTACCCCAACCAGCTTGTCAAAGATCTTGCCACAGTGCTTCTGGCGTGGCCTGTGACAGCCTCATCATCTGGAGTCTCCCCTCTCGACATTTGCGTGGCTCGATTTCTTAATTCTCTGAGGCCCTTAACATTTGCTTCTCAAACATGTTCAGCAACCTTCCCTGCCTTATTTTTTTTCTTATTTAACATACTAAACATGTTGCCAATTTGTCTTGTTTATGGTATATTTTGTACATTAGCAAGCATTCAGCAAATATGGGGGGATATTTTTTTAAATTGCACTATATGTTTTGACGACAAGCAATTTTTACAAAATAGCTTGAATATTCAAAGGTGAGTGTAGGCTTCTGGTCACTTTGAAGAAGTTTTAAAACATTAAAAAAAATCACTCTTAATAATACTGAATATACTGTAAAAAGTAAAATTTTAAGACTGTATTATGAAATTGTTAACCATTAACAGACATTTTTAAAGGTGATTTTGCAATACAAGTGTAGGAACACTGGCTGTGAAAAAACCAAACAAAACTATGAGTCACTTAAGACAGGAAATCCAATCAGATAAAGGTTAAAGGTAAAGTGTGTTTTGTAATGATTGCAGGTTGCTAGGAAACAATAAAAGTTAGTGATTTTAATGTTGTGTTGGCCTTTTGTGGTGGTTTGAATGAAACTGGCCCCCATAGGCTCATAGGGAGCGGCATTCTGTGAAAGGATTAGGACATGTGACTTTGTTGGAGTAATTGTGGCCTTGTTGGAGGAAGTGTGTCACTGAGGGTGGGCTTTGAGGTTTTAGAAGCTCAAGTCAGTCCCAGTGGCCTACTCTCCCTCCCTGCTGCCTGTCCCAGCTCCTTTCTAAGCCACCATGCATGCCTCCATGCTTCCAGCCATGATGATAATAGGCTAAACCTCTGAACCTGTAAGCCAGCCCTAATTAAATGCTTTCATTTATAAAAGTTGCCTTGGTAAGGGTATTTCTTCATAGCAATAGGACACTGACTAAGACACATTTATTGTGGCCTTAACCTGTGCTAACATGGGGCTAATTGTTAAATGTTCCATTTTATAGATAAAAATATCAAGGCTTGGAGACGGTGTTATTTGCCCAGTGTCCTATGAGGTAGAAGCCATCCTTGAACCTCTATCTGATGATGCCAAAGTTCATGCCACTGACTCTGAGAGCAGTTGCATCTTACATGGAAATTGGCTCAGACTGAAGCTGATTCGATGAACAACAGTTGCCAGAGTTGGTTTGCAGTTGCGGAGAAACTGTGAAGAGAGAATACACTCCTGGACATTAGATATTATAAAGTGGTTGAGATGCTCCCAATGCAAGAAGTGTGTAGGCACAGCCCAAGTAGAAGATGGGTAAAATGAAGTCTCCCATGGGTGTATGGGTGTTGCCTGTACCACTTAAAAAGTTATCCTGGCTCTCTTAATGTTTATTGGTAGGTAGCTGCTTTCATGTACCATTTTCTATTATAGAGTCTTGCCAAAATCAAGCTGCTTTGCTGGTTTAGGAAGAATTATTTATGTCTTCATAACAGTTAAACTCTTGCTAAATACTTATTACTCACTGTAGCACATCCAAAGCCAAAGCTGGAAGAATCGGACAGTATATCCATCACTTCAGATCTCTCCAGAATTAATCAACAAAACGGGAGGACTTAACCATACAAATTGCAATGCCATGCAAGATGCAGGCAAACTACTTTACCTAGGAAAGAAGGAAAAGGCTCATGTCAATGCAGACGTCTTTCTGGGATTTTGCAGCAGGCTGTCTCTATTCAGAGCATTTGGTGCTTAGGGAGCAGAAGCTGTGGCTGTGGCATTCTTTTGAAGGATTTGAAACAAAAATGTGTCTGCCATAGGGCGTTTGGTATTGACTCTGTGTCTGCCCCACTTTGAGCACAGCCGTCAGCCTGCTCCCCCTGCGGTGCATTGAGGGAGAAGGTTCACTTCTGTTGGTATATAAAACCCTGGCTCTCACCAGGACTGAGCGCAAGCGCACTCTCCTCCCTGAGACAGGAGCGCAGGATCCCAGAGGCTTGGAGAATCTTCCCCTTAAAAGTATTGCTCTTCCTCTCCAGCCAACCACTAACCGGTCCAAAACAGGGGCGTTTGGAGAAAGGTCATTTAGTTTAAGTACTGACTTGGGTTTCTTGTTCTGAACAGCAGCTAGTCCTATGGTGTCTGTTCCTCACTAGGAGCACAGTTGGCTTCCACCCAGTTCCTTGGGGCATGTGGGGGAGGAGGTGGTGGGGAGAGGCATCTCAGGGCTTCGTGCATTGGGTGGGGAGGTTTTATTAGGGAGGGGAGATTAGCGTATTAGTGAGATGGTTGGGACGGCTGCCAGGCTTACACTCTTTCAGAAAATGGAAATGAATTGTTTCGTGGGCACAAGCCCTTCTGGTTCTAGTTTTTCTTGTGGGTTTTATTGCTGCTGTTTTGTTTGTTGGTTTTGTTTAGTTTTTCATCATTTTTCTTTTCTTTATTTGTTTGCTTATTTTGGAAGAGGGTTCTTGGTGTCTAGCCCAGGCTGGCCTTGAACTTGTAGCCCTGCTCCTGCTTTAGTCTCCAGCCTGCTAGGATTATAGCTGCTCCACCATGCTTGGCCTCTTCCTATCTATTTCTTCAGCACGGCCAGCATTGTTCTGTTTCAGGTTAGCCATGGCTGAACAACTAAGGGAGGGCACCTGGGTCTGGGGGCATCTTGTAGTCCACCCTGTGCTTTGTAATACAGACTCTTGCAAGAATGGTGAAAGAGTCGGGTTCTTCCTTGCAGGGCGTTTGACTATGAGACATCTGGCAAGGGGCTGGGAAGGCATGGGAAGGCAGGTAGAAAGAAAAGGAGCTGCAGTCCTGTAAATGAAATTATCCTCGTGTCGTGAAAATCACAAGGCATTAGCACTGTAGCACGCTGTAGCCAGCCTGTTCCCAGCTCTGCTGCCCAAGACTTGCTTATGCATGTCTGTCTTTTCCAAACTCTGACCTCAGACACATCAGGTTAGTAGAACAGCTACAGCACACGAGTTTGTTAATACAATTGTTCAGGTTCCCTGTGGGCCTGGTCTGAGGTGAATGCTTGCCAGTGAGCTACTAGGACAGGGGAGGAATGGCATAGGAAGCAGGGCAAGTGATTACTTCCGCCAGGCCTGTTCTCTTAAAATCAAGCAATGCTTAAACAACTAAGTAAGATTGTTACTAAGTCTGTGATGAAAAGGCAACTAGGGACATTGTGCAGATATATGACTAAAATATCAGTGGTTAGGTTATGGATCTCATGGGATAGTCATCTGAGGGGTAGCACCTTCCCTCTTCCCAGGCCATCAAAGGTATGGACCACACCTTCTAGGCCCAGAAAGGATAATCTGGGGTACTGTTAAGCCTGGGTTGAATTTCTAAGTGAGTCTTTACCTCCTGTACCTGAGGTAACCTGAGTGCTTGCCAGATACTTAAAACCACAAGAAGCCAAGGGACATACTCTTTGAAGGTGCCTCGTGTGTGTGTGTGTGTGTGTGAGAGAGAGAGAGAGAGAGAGAGAGAGAGAGAGAGAAGAAAACAGGCCATATTAACATGGTAAAAAGGTGTATATATACTGTGAATTGGGTCTTGAATTCCATCACTACCTCTTTCCCTTCCTGGCATAGGCTCTATGCCGTCTTCATAACTGCAAGATGGACAGAAATGCTAATTTTACAGGGAATTTGTCAGGATTCAAGTGAGACATCAGGTGTAAAACATCCAGCTTAATGTCTGCCATTTACTATACACCCATTAACTTTTTATTCCCTTCCACCCTTAGCATACTTAATTGAGGCATTTAAAATAGCTGTTGAGAGGTGAAGCAAACAAAGTAATCACTAACTCCCGGCTTATCCTAACATGAGTCGCTTTGTAATGGCATCACATTTCTTCTAGCTTTGCATCTTTCCACCATTGCACAGAAATACCTTAAGCTTAGGCACAATTGCTACATATAGTCCTTTGATGCATGCTTTTTCCCTTCATGCAGAGTTCCTATCTCCAGTTTATAAATGGCTGCACTCATTTTTTCTTAAACATTTAGATCATGGGGAAAGGACTGTGCTACTAGGTGAGAAAAACAGCTTCTTATGTAACACAGGCTTCAACAGAGAGAGAAGGGAGAGAGAGAGAGAGAGAACGAGAGAGAGAGAATATGAATATATGAATGAGAATGCAAATGAGAATGGAGAAGCAGGGTACTCAAATTCCTCATTCTGTTCCAGCTGTCCATGGTCCAGGTACTTTGGAAGAGTAATATTAAGGGGCCTTTAAAGCCCTTCTTTGCGCTATTATAACATAAGCACTTTTAGTTTCCTTAGGCTGTTTGTCCTCAGCTCCGCTGTCATTGCTAATACATGAAGTGAAATCTGCCCATTCATCGGGTATAATTCATGGGATGTAATTTTTCTTTTTTTTTTTTTTTTAATGCCAGATGTTTTAGGGACAGCCAATTGCAAATGCACTGGGCTTTGGCTTGTGGGCCTTCATACTTTTGCCAGAGCTGAATTTGTTTGGAAATGAGGTTTACTAACTTTCAAATAAAGCGTTTTCAAGCAGTGTGATGTACAAATTATCTCCCTTTAGTTCATGTTAGAATAACTCACCCTCTAAATGTTTGACATTTTCCCCCGTAAGTGTTTTTGCATCAATTAATCATTCTGCAGCATCTTAATATGTTGAGAAGTGATTGTACAACATCCTGCAGCTCCAGATCCCGTCGAACATTTGTTTGGGGGGAGAGATATATTATAGTAGTTAAGACATAATCACACTCATTGTCTGGAGAGACGAAAGGTCATTTGGATCTGATTAATTGCAGAGTTAGTGCCAAAGAAAAGCCAGGTAATCACATGCTTGGCTTGTAGAGTAAGCATCTGGATCGGACATTTTGATCATCAAAGGTAGCGCCTTGAGAGTACATTTCAGTTACAGTTTGGGCAGTGTGCAATAAATACCAAAGTGTGTGTGTGTGTGTGTGTGTGTGTGTGTGAAAGGGGGGAGGGGCAGTGGTAGTGGGAGGAGATGGTATGACTGTGAATAAAGGTTGGTGTAAAACAGCATTTAACTGGAGTGAAAACTTGTCAGCCTGCTTTGACTCCATATATGGTGTTCAATAAAAGT
Source organism: Psammomys obesus (assembly GCF_907164565.1). Taxonomy (NCBI): domain Eukaryota; kingdom Metazoa; phylum Chordata; class Mammalia; order Rodentia; family Muridae; genus Psammomys; species Psammomys obesus. Next base: position 14,592,691 of record NW_026596073.1, on the reverse strand, counting down.
TCAGAGGATGCCCTTTAACTGATCTCACAACACACACACCCACACAGACACACCTACACACCGGGGTTGGTGGGGACCCTCTCACCTGGACACACAGTTGGAGTGGCGTGCTCCCCCTCACCTGCGACCCCGTGGAACCCAAGGGGTGGTTCTCCGTGTTTTCGGTGTTTGAGGGAAAATGGAGCGCCCCTCTCACACCTTAAACTGGCGCCTTAGTCTTAAGTACAGGCCAGAACTTCCATCCCGTCGCCACGTCGACACGTCATCCCACAGGTTCTCCGCTCTCTGGCATCCTGACCCGGCAGGGGTCTCAGGTGGAGGCTGCGGGGAGGCTCTTTCCTGGGTGCCCACGCGCGGAAGGGCTGTCCCCGCAGGGGCTGGCGCTCCAGGGCGGTGGAGGCGGCGCAGGAGGCGGGAGTTGGCGGCCGCTGCGGTCCGGGCAGCGGGCCCCGTCCGCGGCCGGCGCGCTCCGCGGTCCTCCCTCGCTCGCTCGTCTCCTATGCTCATATTTGGACTCGGCCGCCCGTGCCCAGGAATTTCCCGTCATGCCTCCCGCCGCCCCGTCTGTCGCCCGGAGCCGGGAGGGAGGAGGGAGTCGGACAGCGGCGGCTGCTCGTCCTCCCCGGAGTGCGCGGCGGACCTTCCCGTGCCCTCTCGCGCTCTGCCTCGGCCTCTGCCTGGCCACGGCCACCGCGCTGCCCGGTGAGTCCGCCTACCCCGCCTCGCCCCACCCGGCCCTCCGACCGACCCCGCTAAGTTAGGCTGGGACCCTGAGTCCCCACCCCGTCCCGGGACCGCCCGCGCAGCCACTCGGCCTCGAGCGTCATCCCCCGGCCGCAGAGCCTGGCCCCGGGGACGCGCCCCGCCGCCGAGGGAGAGCGCCGAACGAGGTCGGAGCCCCGCGCCCCGCCGCTCGCCGCGGTGACACCTTACCCGTCCCCGCCGCGAACCTGAGCCACTGTCCCCGCGCTCGGCGGGGTGGCCGGGGGCGAGGGCGGATCACCGAGGGCGCGTTCAGCTCGGGCCTCGCGGCAGCCGCGGCCGGGGGATAACGGGCCGGGGCGTGGGAACGGGAAAGACGTCGCCAGGTCGGCCACTCCGCCAGGTCCGCGGAGAGGGGCGCACCCATGGCCGGGCTGGCGTCTCCTAGGCCCAGATCCAGCAGAGCCCCAGTGGAGCAGGTACCAGCTCCGGTTTGTTTTCAAGTGGAAACAAGCATCTGAGCCTTTTTTTTTTTTTTTTTTTTTTTTTTTTAACTTTTCCACTGGGCTATTTCAAGTCAAACTATTTGAATAAAGAGTCTGTCCCTGCCTTTGTAGGTTATGCGATAAGTGTGGTAATTTTGAAGTAAGAACAATAAGGATTGAAAAGGATTTTCTTTGAATCATATGGAAAGTATTAAGGTTTTTTTTTTTTTTTTTTTTTTTTTTTTTTTTTCACTGGGTGTTAAAAAACCCAATATCTTGAATACAAGGGGGGGGGGGGGGGGGTTTAAGTTGCAGGGGCTTTTGAATTTGGATGGAGTAAATTAACCAAGGCTTGGGTCTTCATTTTGCCTGGAGAGGCAAAGCACTACAGCTCTCAGAAACTGGGGTTAAGCCGGAGGTGTTACGGGTGTGCTCTGTTGCCACTGATAGTCTGAGCTATCAAAGTGAGGTTTGGCCAGCGGGACTCACACACGTTAGTTGGTAGTTGATTGCAGCCTGTTCAGCAGAAGAGACAGAAAGTAAGTTTTAAAAGGTAATTTTACGGATAAAATTTTACCCTTGAAACATTCTCAGGATTAGTTTACGGAGTTGTTTCTGAGAACCGACGATAGACAGTTAAATGCACAGAAGGTGCACTTCGTGAACACTCAGGTTAGCAATCATGGCAGCTTTACGGTTGTTCCTAAATCTTGCTCTTCAGAAAGGACCCACCTTTAAACGGACTCATAGTCCGGGAACCTGCGCTCTGACAGTCCTTCCTGGGAATCAACAGATTCTGACTAAACATTTTATCAGTGGGTTTCTAAAACCTGCTGGGCTGGATGATAAAGGGCAGATTGTGCTGAAGGGGAATATGAGTGATTATGTGTGTATGTGTGTGATATGTGGACTTATTTAATGCCTGTGGTCAAACAGCCTTTGAAGACCAAAAAAAACCAACTGTACCATGGCCTCTTGCCAGTAATTTGAAACACTAAGTTTATTTGGGACTATTTAAACATAGTTCTGAAAATTTGTTTCTACCTGATTTATCAGTCAAATTTCTGGTGTTTTTAATAGTTCACTATGTGGATGTCTGGAATACACACACACACACACACACACACACACACACACACACACATATACATATATGTGAAACTTAGTAGCCCTTTGCAATGTAGATTTTTGTCACAGTGCCTAAACTGCCTGTCTGCCACACTTGCAGCATGTAGTTTAGATTTTGAATCAAAGTACTGTTTCCAACTTTTAAAAGGAGTTGTTCCACTACTCCAGCTAAAATGTTGAAAGTGTCAAGTCTGAAGTCCTGGCTCTTTCACTGCAGTAATATGAATTTCTAACACCAAGCATGGTGGGACAGCCTTTCATTCCAGAGCGCAGGCAGAGGCCGGCAGAGTTCTGTGAGTTCAAGGTCAGCCTGGTTTGGATAGCAAGTTCCAGGCCAGCCATGACTATGTAGTCAGACTGTCAAATTAAAAAAAAAAAAAAAAAAAAAAATTCATCAGCTTTTCTGATGTATTTTTTACTTCATAAACAAACCTAGATTTTTAAACCATCAGAAAACAATGTTAGAAAATAATGCTTTTTAGCTCCATCATAATCTAGTTGGAACCCTTTGATTTTTGTTCCCATATATCTGTATACACAAACGTATGTATTCATATGGGAATATATAATATAATATAATATAATATAATATAATATAATATGATATGATATGATATGATATGATATGATATGATATGATATGATATGATATAATATAATATAATATAATATAATATAATATAATATAATATAATATAATATAATATAATATAATATAATATAATATAATATAATATATTTGTAACATTGCAATTGGGGATTTGGTTGATGAATTTGGTTTCAAAGTTTAGCTACTTTTTCCATAAATGGCTTCCAACTGCAGGGTCCTGCATTACTGTTTCTGTTTGCATAACCCAGCAGAACTGCTCATTTCATTCCTTCAGATATCTGAGTGTCAATCTCTGACTTGCTCCACATGTTAAACTGGTCTCCAGGTAGTCGGGTCTGATGGGCGTGGCTTCAGCGTTGGGGAGCCATCCACCTCAGGATTGTCTTGCCAGAAGGTACATACAAAGTGTGCAGAGCACCTTTAAAGAGCCAGTTGTGTGATTTTTACCCCTTAAAAACAGAGAGCAATGCTTCTGTCGCCACAAATGGCTGCCTGCTCTTTGAAAACTGAAGACTTGGCCACCGCCTGATAACTTAGTTTTGGTATTTGGGTCTGGAAAGATATCATCAGAGCACATTCAACACTTCCTGCCCTTGGAAAGCCTGTGGTTAGTTGCCTGGGGAACCTTCCAAATGAAATCCCCTAGACAGAGGCATTGCTTTTGAATCCTGCCTCTCAGAAGACTCGTTTCTGTCTATGAGCCTGATGTCTTTACAGTTAGCTTGCCTTTGGATAGGAGCATGAATAGCCATTTAATTGGCTCCTTGTTAGAACTTCTTATTTCTGTACGTGAATCTCATGACTTTACTTTGAAAGCCCTTTATTTTCTCTTTCTTGGGCATAATTCATTCTTCTTATAATATGTTCGCTCTGGTCCTTGATCCCTATTACCATATTCTGCTGCCCAATGTTCTAAAACATTTTTGAAGCCTTTAAGAGACTGTAGAAAAAGTGGAACAGCGATGAGTCATTTGACTTTGCGGAAGATTTTGATTACTCCTTGTTTCAAGTAACAGAAATAAACCTGAACTAGTTTTAGTCAAAAGGAAGGAAGGAAAGGGAGAAAGAATGCACTGGAAGACCATTGGGAGCCAAGCGCAGACAGGCCTTATTAGGGCCCAGGATTATGAACTATAACTACAGCCTGGAGCGTGCCCTGTCTCTGGTCTCTGACTTCATTTGTTCCACTGTTTTCTAGCTGTTTATGTTTTTGTTCTTGTGTCTGCTCTTTGCGGTATACTGTTACACGTTGCGACTCAGCAGCCCCGGTGACATTTCTGTCCCTTGCCCACAGGCACAGTGCTGATTGAATGTGCTTCAAGGCTAGTTCCTCAGTGGTACACACAGTTTGGGTCACACGGTTGCTGTAGCTTTCCCCATGCCGCAGGGGCATGTAGAGAGTTTGAGTTGGCCTTTTCCTGTTTTGTATTTTGGGATGTTCAATCTTTGCGCCACATAATTTCTTCTTGATTGCAGTGTCTGTAAAGGTGGGCGACACCCTCTGTGGGCCCTGGACCTCAGGCAGTGCCTTCTGCTAGGGGATTGCCGAGGAGGAGACGTGCTGGGAGTCAACTGAGTACCCGTGACACCGAGAACCCTGTACCATCACCAGCCATCCCTTCTGTAGGCCACCATCTGCATGTTTTCAGGAATCCACTCACTAAAATGTCAAGTCCAAGCGGCCCTTTACGTAATCTATCGAGAGCGTGTAGATGATAGAGACATTCAAGAGAGAAATAACTTAGGGAGCATGAGCTTGCGAGGTTCGGCTGGCCACCCCAACCTTTTCTTTTCATAGCGGCTGAAGCCCTTATGGCCTCTCGTGAGATCCTATGTTGTAAAGCCTCCCCATCCTCTTTTAGCTTCCACAAAAGTGTGTAGCACCCAACAACCTATGCACGAATTGTGTGGCAGGCTGGTGGGTCCCTTGTAATTCCGAGCCACTGGAGCACAGGCGCACTGTCCTTTCTTTTCATTTGTTTGGTAGATTTTGTAAGCTTTTCCACAAACACTCTCATTTCCTGTGTAAAGATCGAATGTGAAGAAGACAGGAAGTTTCCCCATCAACTGAAGTGGCAGTGGAATGGAAGTAACAGCCTGCTCACGTGGGAGTGGGCGGGCTTTGCTTGAGCACTCGATATTGTATCAGAAAGAGCAGATGCAGAAGATGTGGAATGGATATAAAGAGGGAGAGTGTGAAAATTTGATTGGGCTCAGAAACACGCAAGACTTTTAAGGCTAGGCCCAAAGATTTGGACTGGCCTAATCATCCATGAAATTGAAGTTTCTTAATCCCTGAAATGCCGAAACCAGAATTGAGCTGTAGGTTGTATCTCTGACAGTTCAGAGCATGAGTCAGGTTGACAAAGAAACCATCGGGTGAATAAGATCCAACGTGAGAGGCTTCTCAAATGAAGACCCAGAGGAGTGCACACGACTGTAATCTCAGCACTCGGGGAGGCAGAGGCAGGATCTTTATGAGTTCAAGGCCATTGCGGTGTACAAAGCAAGTCTAGGAGAGCCAAGGCTACACAGAAACCCTGTCTCAAAAGAAAGAAAGAAAGAAAGAAAGAAAGAAAGAAAGAAAGAAAGAAAGAAAGGAAGGAAGGAAGGAAGGAAGGAAGGAAGGAAGGAAGGAAGGAAGGAAGGAAGGAAGAAAGAAAGAAAGAAAGAAAGAAAGAAAGAAAGAAAGAAAGAAAGAAAGAAAGAAAGAAAGAAAAGGCAGACAGACCTTCGGGAGTGGTATGGGGAAAGCATTGCTGAGGTGCATGGAGCTGAACTCATCAACTGGATATTGAGAAAGAAGGGATGGATAAAGGGTGTTGGTAAAATGCAAAGCCTTGGTAGCTGAGAGAATGTGAACTCAGAACAGGCTTGTAAATGGGGCAAAATAAGTATTAGTTTCAGGTCTTTTCTGGTTTTTTTTGTGCTGGAAGTGTGTAGTAGAATCATGTGTGGCTGGAGCGTGGAGGGAGAGAGAGCAGGATTAGGAATAAGACATGTCTGACTGAGGAGTGCTGAAGAGAAAAGCAAGAGGAGATTAAGAGGTAAGGCTGGAGTAATAGGAGGGATAGAGGAAAAACACCCTAAAGAAGACAGAAGTTGATAAGGCTTTAAGAGATGTCCGCTCAGCGCCTGGCATTCTGTCTGTGAGCTGCTTTGCTGAAAGAACATGGCCTTTCACAGGAAACACGGAACAGAAGGAGCCTCCATGGTGAGGGCTGCTACTTCCCCACCCTCCTCAGTAATTCGAACTTTAAGTTGTTCAGTTAGTTCTGGACACATATACTGTCTCAGGTTCTTCCTCGGTCCATGAAGACCGGGCAGATGGTGGAGATGGTAATGGGTACTTTTAGTTCTCTGCCTGGCTCTGATTTGCAGGGGCACTTTCCATTTAGGTTGTCTTTCAATAATTTTTGACATTTTCTTAGTCTAAAATATATGTGGAAACCAACTGTCATACCACTCTTCATTGTACTGACCCCCCCCACACACACACACACAATGGTGTTTTCTGTTTTCACTGCCTGGTTCCTGCCCCCTCGAGCCAGCCACCCTGGGCCCCTGTATGGAGAAGCATATCTGGCATGTCAACTCAGTATCCAACTGAGGTGTGATATGGAAGCCTTAGGACAATGTATGGATGGCTGAAGGAGAGTTGAGGGAATAATGAATTGTATGGCTTGCAGAGACTGATGATACCTACAGCTGACTGGAAACTGTGTTCTCAGGGCCCAGGCTCCAGGCTAATAGTATACCCTGGTCCTAGGCGTCTACAGACAGTGCCCTGGCCTTCACTTGTAGATAGAGCGACAGGTTTATGTACAGAATGTGGTACTAAGAACAATCTCTTCCTCTCTCAATAAAAGGGAACGAGAACACTTCCATATGCTAATAGCAACTACACTTTTATTAGCTGTTGACTGAGAAGAAGCACGCCAGCAGATAGCTACTCTGAAGGTTTGAAAGTCATCTTTGAATATGAAAGCATACACACACGCTTGCAGGGCGCACATGTGGAAACTTCGGCTTACAAAGCTTGTGGAGTGTACTTGCTTTCTGCCTTCGCAGGTCGTCTCGGGGACATTCTGGATTCAGCATCCCCTGTGCCATTGTCTCGCTTTAGCTTCTTTGGAAATCTGAGCCGTCACTGAAATTTTGAATACAAGGAAATTCTTTCACAGTAGCTACCATCTGTTTTTTTATTTTATTTTTATTTTTTATTTTTTTCATTTTTAAAGTTTTTGTTTGTTTGTTTGTTTGTTTGCTGGCTTGCTTGCTTGCTTTGGACAGGAGTTGTACTGGCTGAGGCTGGGTTATTAAATAGTCTCAAGGATGAGGAGACAAAAACAGTCCACTTCACAAACTGCGTTTTCAGGCTTCATTCCTAGCTCTATAATGTGACTTTTAAAGTGAAATTTGCATATCACACAGCACGCTGTTTTGCTCAGATATAATGTCTTGGTCAGTTTCTTGGGCTGGTTATTTTATTTAATGAGTAAGAGAAGTACTTCAGTACATATGTTAAATTTAAGTCATTCTTGACAATAAGCCTATGCTTCCTGGATGTAAGACAGTTCTTGTATAAATCATCTTATATTTTTATGCTTAGTTGTTCGCCTTCATTGTGTGTGGTGGCTATGGAATCTGGGCTTGGTTGGAGCTGGAGAGAATCATAATATCTGTAACAGGTAGAGGCTCATTTTTTTTTTTCTTTTTTAGATTACTAGTTTGTTAATAAGGAAAAATAGGCCATGCCATCTGGGACCCAGCTCAGATTAGATAAGGCAGTGGGTGAGAGGCCATGAATATTCTTGAAGTTAAAGTTTCACAGTAACTGAAAGGGAAAGTTGAAAATTGTAAGTTCATTGTCATCTTTGCTTCTGTTTTTTTTCAATAATTATATTAGGTTTAAGATTCTTAATTTTATTTAATGTGTATGTATATGTGTATGAGTATATGTATATATATATATATATATATATATATATATATATATATACACACACACACACATATACATATATATTAACTGTACCATGTATATTCAGTGCCCATGGAAGCTAGAAGAAGGCAGTGGAACCCCTGGCATTTGTGAGTTACAGATGTTTGTGAGCTGCCATGTGGGTGCTGGGAATTGAACCTGGGTTCTCTGGAAGAGCAGCCAGTTCTCTTAACCCCTGAGCCATCCCTCCAGCCTCTTGCTTCTGATTTCTTGACATGACTGTGTCAGACTGCCTTAGTAGGCCAGTAAGAGAATGTGTTGAGCACTGAGGATGTTCACCCTTAAGAAGAGCAATTTGAAACATTGAGGTCTCATTTGCATAATCACCCAGTAGTGTTGCAGGAGAGCCCTGTGGTGGCCTGAGAGGCACAGGGGGTGGCATTTCGGAGACTGTGTTCTCCTCGCTTGTTTTTGCTCAAACCATTTAACTTTCTTTCTTTTTTTTTAATGATAGAAACAACAATATACCTAAAAGCGAAGCTTCTGGAAAAACCATTTGTTCTTCCCTGTCTTGTATCGTTTCTCAAATTTGACCTTGGCCTCCTGCCTGGCCTTGCGTTTCAGAGCTGGGTCTCTAAAGACATCCTTGTTGACAAAAGTTTTGTCCAAGGGGATGTCCACAGAGTACCTTGTGGGCATGAGGTGACTGTAGTTATAAACTTTCACAAAGGACTTGATCTTTGATCTCTTGGTGATTTTCTTCATGCCCATGGCAGCTGTCACTTTTCCGGGATAGTGGTCAATTCCAGCCACCAGGGCATGGCTGTAAGGGCGGTCTGAGGTGCCATCATCAGTATTCTTCACGATGATGGCTTTGCGTCCGGAGTAGCGTCCGGCCAGGACCAGCACCACTTTCCCGGGTTTCATGAACTTGCCCAGTTAGACAGCAGGCAGCCAGCACTGAGCAGAGAGGAAAGAAGGACACTTCCGATCTTAACTTTCTTATGTCTCTGTTTCCATCTCTGCAGAATGAACGGATTTAACTGTCAACCTCTGATGTTGCTTTTAAGCAGCTGTAGTCTGTTGGTTTGTCCGAAAGTATCCTGGGAGTATCCCTAGCTTTTAATGGAAATAGTATAGAAGATAAATTGTATAGAATTATGTTTTTCTCATTATGCTTTAAGCTTCATTCTTTTGTTGAATTATCTACAAACATTCACTAAGATCTTAAGTGTGGACTTGGTATCCTAGTGTGCCCAGTAATTTGATCTGTAGCTGGTTACATAACCCTTTTAAATATTCAGTGCTTATTTAAAAGATAGATTACAGCATATTAGTAGTAACATATGCCCTGTCTGAAATAACAGCATGGGGCATCAGAACTGACGGTTTTAAAGCGTAGCAGCTAGCGGTTGCTTATTTATGCTGGAGTGTGTGTTTCAGAGGGGGAAGCCTTCTTTCAAAGATGTGGCCAACCAGCAAAAGCTGCCTCTGGCCATGCCAAAAGTGGACTGGCCTCTAAAATTGGCCACAGCTCTAGTTCCCCGGAGGAGGAGAGAGAAAGCAGGGTGGAAGGAGACTGCACAGAAGCACCATTCCACAACGCAGACCACAAACATCCAGGCCTGAGTTCCAACAAGCGCCCGAAGGATGACAGGCAAAAGAAACAGGGTCATAGGCCCTGCCTGACCCAACCAGCACAGGCTTCAGGCAGACTTCGTAGAGTCCCTGTACCCACCGGTCACAGTAGTTTCTTGGCTCTGGCATTCCCTCATCTGCCACCGACGAGGCAAGCAACGAGCCAAGTTCAAGGAGCCAAGCAACGAGCCAAGTTCAAAAGAATAGGCAAGGAGAAAAGCCCACCGGTTCGGGCTGGAGGTGGGGGTGGCTCTTCAGACTTCACTCCTTCCTGACTGAGGTGATGTCTGTGAGATGGAGGGGGCTGCTGAACCTGCCCAGTGGTTTTCATTCAGGCCCGCCTGTAAGCTTTTGGGAAGGAAAGCTCCTTGGAACAGCTGGAGCACTTGGGAGAAGTTGGCCAGACTGCACTTTAGCCTGGATGTGTGTGGGGAGGAAGCCGAGGAAGAGAACGGGGTCACGGAGGGCTTGCCTGAGGAGCAGAAGGAGACGGTGGCTGACCACAACCTGGGCCAGCTGCTTAGCAATCCAGAAAAGCTTAGCAATTCTGTATGGAAGCTGCACTTAGCAGAATGCTAAACCTAAGGAGCAGCCAGCAGTGTAGGTGTCGTCCAGACTGCTTCTTTTCTTCCCTACAAACTGTGACTTTTTAAGGATTCAGGAGGGTATTCTGCAGCCTCCCAGGTGCTATGGGGTCAGGGGGCACTTGTTGGAATTAAGCAAACAGAAAAGCGGGGGAGGGAGGGACCCGGTTAAAGGAAACATGCTTACATTACATGTGAGGATTCACCTCGACAGTCTGTTAGTAAGCTTTGTTCTTTTCTATTCAAAATCCTTTCACACATGCGAAAAGAGTGTCTAAATAAGGCGCCTCTGTAAGATACACGGAATCTTATTTTAAAAATCCTAGTGCCCCCATCAAGCTTCAGAATGGGGTGTTAAAGCTTTCTGCGTGATGTCGTCAATCCCATCTTCCTCTTCAGGAATTATCTCCAGTGCTTTGTGATTTTTTTTTTTTTAATTTCTCACTAAGAATAGTGTAAACTCATCATCCTTTATCCCTTTACTGTAGAGGCAGCTTTAGATCACACTGTTCAGGTCTGCGTGCTTTGGTACTTTATACAGAGAAGCCGCCATCTGCTGGGTATAATCTGTGTCTTGCTTTTGCCCTCCAGACAGTGTCTGTATTTTTACATTGGTGAGTATCACACATAAACAAAACAAAACAAAACAAAACAAAACAAAACAAAAACCAACCCAAAACTCCAGCATTTCTTAATTTTTGTTTTTGTTGTTGTTTTGTTTTTTGTTTTTTCAGACAGGGTTTCTCTATGGAACAGCCCTGCTGCTTTGTAGATCTGGGATCTCACAGAACTCTGTCTCCTGAACACTGGGGTCAAAGGTGTGCACCACCATGCCCAGCCTGCATTTCTTAAATTTTTTACATTTATTTGTGTGTGTGTGGTGGTGTGTGCCTCTGTGTGTGTGGACACACACACCATGATGCACAGGTGAAGGCCAGAAGGAAACTTGGAGAGTCAGTCCTTTCCTTCCATGTAGTTCAGGGACCAAACTCTGCTTGTCAGACTCAGAGGCAAACACCTCTACCTGCGACGCCATCTTGCTAGCCCTATGTATCTTTTTTTTTTCTTTTTTTAAGGAAATTTTTATGATCTTACATGAATGAGTTAACATCCTAGGATTCTTCAGATAACTTGTGTCTGCCGAGTGATACTTGCTTCGTCCATCAGACGCGTGTAACTGTTAAGAAGAGCTTTCTTTTAGTGTGAAATGGCCAAAGGGAAAGAGTAAAGTCTTGGCTACGGGCTGGAAACAGCTGGTTTTACACTAACCTGAAATTACAGAAGTGGAAATATTAGCCTAAGGAGTAAAAGCCCTAAAAATACTTAATATTTTAAAAAGTAAAATTTAAAGATAAAATTAGAAATAAGAAATTAAGGTTTTTTTTTTTTTTCTTATGGTTTTAAAAAATAGCCTCAAATTTTCTCAAGCTCTGGGAAGTTTCCCCAGTACTTCTCATTTAAATATGATTCAGACCTCGCCCACAAAACAGAAAGCCCATTAATCCCAGCATCCCCTGTTTGGGAATTTTATATAAACAACAGTTCCTCCCCTGTCCTCCCGTGGCTTCCCAATTTTATGTGTTCTGTTTGTAAACCCAGTAAGTCCTCTTAGAGCTGTCTATATTTGTACAGCGTAGGACCATCTACCTTAGAAACCCCTCAGGCTATGTACCCCTGAAGAAAACAGACTTGATGTCTGCCGCTAGTCATGAAGTCATGAGCTTTCTTTCTTTCTTTCTTCTTTCTTTCTTTCTTTCTTTCTTTCTTTCTTTCTTTCTTTCTTTCTTCCTTCCCTCCCTTCCTTCCTTCCTTCCTTCCTTCCTTCCTTCCTTCCTTCCTTCCTTCCTTCCTTCCTTCCTTCCTTCCTTCCTTCCTTTTGCGTCCTCAGCTAGGGATGAGCTCTAGCTGCCTCTGTCCACACTGGGATTTTGTCTGGCTTGGTCTTGTGCAGGCCTTGGGCATGATGCTATGAATGTATGCGCCCTGTCTGGGCAGCACTGTTTTACAGCATTCCTCCCTACCTCTTGGCTCTTGCAATTGTTCTGCTTCCTTTTCCATGATGATCATGGAGCCTTGGGAGAAGGGTCTGCTACAGTGATGCTTCATTTAGGGCGAGCTCATTGACTGGATGTGCTTCTCCGTATTAATCATCAATCTATTAAAAAAAGAAGAGGTAGGTGAGGGTTGAGAGGTGCAGTGATCTACAGATAAGGAGATGAGCACTTAGGAGGCTGTTTAATACTGTGTTCATTTAGCGTAATAATAGTGGTTGCTTTTCCCTAAGGCTTATCATCTACCCAGTCACAGGCTCTTTTTATTTTTTAATTATTTTTTTTATAATGTATTCACCTTATATCCTGATTATAGCCCCTCCCTTGTCTCTTTTCAGTCCTAACCTCCCTCTTCCTCCTATCCTCCTCTCCTAGACCACAGAAAGGAGGAGCCCTCCTTCCCTACCATCTAACCCTTGCCTATCAGGTCTCATCAGGACTGCCTGCATCCTCTTTCTCTGTGGGTTGGCAAGGCCGCCCTGCCAGGGGGAAGTGATCAAAGAGTGAGTCCATGTCAGAGACAGCCTCTGCTTCCCTTACTAGGGAACCCACATGAAGACTGAGCTGCCTATGAGCTACATCTGAGCGTGGTCCTTGCTTGGTGTATCAGTCTCTGCAGGACCCCCTGGGCCCAGATTTTTTTGTCTCTGTTGCTCGCCTTGTGGGGCTCCTATCCCCTCCAGGTCTTTCTATCTCCCCCTTCTTCCATAAGACTCCCTGCACTCTGCCCAAAGTTTGGCTGTGAGTCTCAGCATCTGCTTCGATCTCCTGCTGGGGGGTTGTCTTTCAGAGGCCTTCTGTGGTGGCTCCAGTCCTGGTACTTCTCTTCCACCACTTCCGGGGTCTAACCTGTTTGCCATTCTGAATGAGAATTGAGCATCTTCCCTAGGGTCCTCCTTCTTGTTTAGCTTCTTTAGGCCTATAGATTTTAGCATGTTTATCCTATATTATATGGTTAATATCTGCTTATAAGTGAGTATATACCATGCATGTCTTTGTGGTTCTGGGATACCTCACTCAGGATGATTTTTAGCTCCATCCATTTGCCTGCAAATTTCATGATTTCCTTGTTTTTCAATAGCTGAGTAGTACTTCATTGTGTAAATGTACTCAATTTCTTTATGGATAAATAATAAATTTATGGATAAAGAAATTGTGGCATAGTCACAGGCTCTTAATAAAGATGCTGGACATGAGTTCCGCTTTGTAGAGTGGGCCTTAAATCCAATCGGAAAGTTGGTTGGTTGCTATCATAAAATTTGTGCCGCTTTTGCATTCGTTGGCATATCTTTCTAGGATGCCTGCTATTGTAGATGAGGAAGACTGTTGATTCCTTTACCCCCTTAGTGCCTTGGCGTGATAGCATTTCCAACACCTGTAGGAACAAAGTAACTACAGTTGGAATTTTCCATGTTCCATGACTCAGGCACATGATGTCTTTACCAATAGGGTCTTACTTCTTGAGCATGCCAATAGCAGTAGCAATGACCGATGACTTTGGGGGTGTCTATGGGATCCCACTGACCACTGCCTGCTTCGGGGCTTTGTATTGGACAGCCTGTGGTGTTTGGAAGAGATGCTTATTCCCACTGTAGGCTAACTCCATTTGAATTCTCTTTCTTTCTCTAAATATATGTATATATACACACGTGTATATATTAATATATCTATATATACACGCATATATACATATATGTATATACACACATGTATATATACATATATGTATATATACACACACACACACACATATATATATATGTGTGTGTATATATACACATATATTTTAGGAAGCTTCTATAGTAGTAGGTTTCCATATGTCTTTTCAAAAAACTTTAGAGTGTTATCTTTTCCCATATTCCCTCCTCTACTCTGCCCTCTCATCCCTGACCCCACTCAACCCAACCCTTTTTATTCTCCAAACTACAAATTCTTTATCTCCTTTATATCTCTCTTTTTCTGCTATCCATCTAAAAATATGACTTGATTCTTCTTTCATGGAGGAACTAATTAATGTGTCTAATGTTGGATATAATGTGAACCAGAGACAAGACAGGCCTCAGCCTCAGGTTTGTCTTCTTGGTTTGAAACTGCCATGCCCTATTGTAGAAAAGACCAAGACGTTTTTTAAAACATATTTATTTATTTACACACACACACACACACACACACACACACACACATCAACAGCAGGTATGTATTAGAGGACAACTGCTTTCGGTAGTTGGTTTTTCTCCCTCCACTGTTGTGGGTCTTGAGGATGGAACTCAGGCTGTCAGGCTTGGAAGCAAATGTTTATAGCTTCTGAGGATCTCCCCAGCCACTGACTTTGCACTATGGGTTTAGATGAGGGGCCAGGCGTGGAATGTCCAGGGAATTTTAGGCAGGCTGTGAGAAGACCCTGTGCTTCATTTAAAATCAACATTCTGGCGTTGTCTAGGGAGTAGATTGTGAGGACTGAGAGCAGCCATAGGTACACAGTTAGGGCTCTATCACTGGTCCAGCTAGGGACTGAGGAGTGAAGCCTTGTTGGAATTACTTCCTTGGAGTGAGCTGCTCTGGTGGAGCCACTAAGGGTGTTCCTATTAAGCCGGGTGGGCTCAATTTGATCCTCATCTTCCTGATGTAGGTTGTTTGATATATTCGCCATTCCCTCATAGAAGTGGTCGTCTGTCTTGGCCTCTGACTTATCTAATTAGCTGAATCTATGCCTCGGCTCTCTCACTTACCAAATGGAGAGGGTGTTGTACCCACTGTTCATAGATTACTGTGGTGGTTTGAATGTGAACATTCCCACAGGTTCATGTATTTCAATTCTACCCGGTGGGCAGAAGGGTTTGGGAAGGATTAAGGCCTGTGGCCTTGTTGGAGAAGGTGTGTCACTGGGGACAGACTTCGAGGTTTTGGAAGACCACACCATCCCCAGTGTCGCTCAGCCACTGCTCCAAAGCCACGCCTGCCTGCCTGCCTGCTGCTTTCCACCATGGTCATGGACTCTAACCTTCTGGAACCATGAGCCTCAAGTTGACTGCTTTTTGTTATAAGTTGCCTTGGTCATGGTGTAACTAGGACACTTATTTAGCAGCATTCCTTTCACACTGACTACACAGGAAGTGCTGCTGTAGACATGCTCAACTTTGTCATTCTGGAACAACACTTTTTGACCTCTCCCTTCCTTGACCAGTGCCTCCCTTCTAGACTCTCTTTTTAGAATAGCTCACCTTGAGTTTACCTATCAGTTCTTTTCTCAACTGAAACATCTCCTTAGATAATCTCCTTTACCTCTTGGCTTCAGTTCCATCTGCATTTAGTTAACTTTCCCTCTTATCTCCCCATCCACCCAGTTCCCTTGAACCCACTTCCCTTTGTGTCATCCCTGAGCGGATAGCCTTGCCTTGGGTACTCTGACCAGGTCAAAACCAGAACTTCTCTTTCTACCTGAACTTTGGCCTCCTCCTTTTTCCCCAGATGTGTAAATGTTGTTATCACTTTCACTGTTGCTTGTGGTCTCCTGATTTAAAATATCTCACACTGACAGCAGACTTCTGCCTAGACTGCCGCACTAGAAATCAGTGTCTACCTTGGGTCCTGTGTAACTCCTACCTATTTTCATTTTTGTCATAGTAAAACTTAGATCTGCCTAGCTGATAATAATACTCAGTAGTTTCTTTTGTTTTTACAAATTTTTACAATGGCTTCCAAGATTTGCTCTTGTCAACTTCATCTTCTTAAACTTCAGCCTCAGCCAACATACTCCTTTTTCATGACCTCCAGTGAGTGACATCTAATCTTAGCTCCAGGCTACCACAATTCATCTTTTTCTTTGTTTGGAACATTTCTTTCTTCTTTTTCTTCTTCCTCCTACTCCTGCTCCTCCTCCTTTTCTTCTTCTTCCTCTCCTCCTCCTTCCTCCTCTACCTCCTCTTCTTCTTCCTCTTTTTCTTCCTCCTCCTTTTACCCCTCTCCTCTTTTCTGACTGGGTGGAGATGTGCCCAGGCCTTACTTGTGCTGGAGGAGCATGCTTCCTTTCAGATACATCCCCAGCCAAAGCATATTATTTCTTTGTTTTAAATTTTGTATGTATGGGTCTGTGGTCCCCTTTCTGCCTCTGTGTGGTTGTTAACACTCTTTGTAATTTTAGCTTTCGCTTGACTAACATGTCAGCTGCCCGGGACCGTGGGGTCTCGTTTTATTTCCAGCATCTGTTTGTCACATAGAATGAGGAGTGAGGCAACACCGGCTAGTCCAGTTTGAGAATGAGAGCACAGGAAGCTCAGACTATCTGTGGATTTACTTTCAAAGATGCAGACTGTGAATAGAGGGCAGGGAGCAGCCTCTGGCTGAGGCAAGCTCTAGAAAGGAGGGATTGCCTTGCTATTGGGGTGTCTGGCACTATCCAGAGCTTTCAAGGCAGAATCCCCAGGATCTCACAGGTTTGGCTGTCACTTTTGAGGGACAGTGTGCAGGTACTTCCTTAGTCCTTTGTGAGGTGACAGCCAGGGTCAGAACCTGTCAGAATTACCTGCTGAAGTTAGCCAAAGCACATGCCAGTTGGTACATTCCATACCCGGCGGTTCAGTTGCATTCTGGGCTTTCTTCTGCCTCTTTAGAACCCATTGGGACTGTGCTAGGCTCACACTCAAATGCAAGGAAGAACATTCCCTGTGACGTGAGGTGAGATTTGGCTTTTTCATCCCTACTTCCTCTTTGTACTTTATCCAGCACAAGCTTTTTAGAACCTCATTTGTGTTGTATTTTAAGGGCAGATGCAGGCTTTCCTGTTTTTTATATTCTGTTCTCCACTTTGGTGAACTTGTCTCCACAGTGACAGATCTGACTATGAGTGAGCTCTTTTGAAAAATATTGCTTCCCTTTTATCAGTGCCTGTGTGGATCAGATGAAAGAAAGAATCTTTTCTCTCATACTTCTTTTCAAAACCCTTCTGTGCCATTTCTTTATTTTGTAATGCTATATAAGTCACTGTTTATAGTAAGCTCATTAAAATCATTTTTATTTTATGTCATGGACATAATTGATGAACTTTTGTTCTATTAATTCACATTTTTGTGATGATTTTTTTCTCCCTATTTTCACTTGTTATAGTATGTTTTCTGTTATATTTGCCTTCATCTTTTATAGGGTTATTTTAGATTCTGTGGGTGTAAAAATACCACAAACCTCACCCAGTCTAAGTCTTACATTAAACGAGCAACAACGTTAACTCTTTTGTATGGGAGGGTTTAGGGATATTTTTTTCTGTCCTGCTTTTATTAGTTAAAATGGAGCCTACAGTTGAAAGTTATTATTTTTGCATTATTACTGTTTTCATACTACAGTCTCCTTTTAAGAATTATTTTCATCTAGTCATGTAACATTCATTATATTTACTGATTACCACCTGTCTCAGTCAATGTTCTGCTGCTGTGGAGAGACACCATGACCACGGCAACTCTTCTAAAGGAAAATGTTTAATTGGGGCTTACAGTTCAGAGGTTTAGTCCATTATCAGCATGGCGGCATTCAGGCAGACATGGTGCTGGGGAGGGAGCTGAGAGTTCTACATCTGGATTCACAGGTAGCAGGAGAGAGATACTAGGCCTGGTTTGAGCATTTGAAAACCCAAAGCCCACCTCTAATGACACACTTCCTCTGACTAGGCCACACCTACTCTAACAAGGCCACACCTCCTAACAGTACCACCCCCTGGTGATAAGGCATTCAGACCTATGAGCCTATGGGGCCATTTTTATTTAAACCACCACACCGCCATGTGTTTTAAATTTTATCAACCTTAAATTTATTAAAAATATTTTGACTTATATATCATTCATAACCTAGAGTCTATCCTTGAGGTGATATTTTTTTTTTTAAGCAAGGAAAGATATTTACATTTGTTTCCTAAGCCTGAAGGAATTCTATAAAAACTATCATATTCCTTGCAAAACATTTGACTAAAAAGAAGATTATCAAAAGCCATAATAAGGAGATTGGAACATTCTTATTGGATAAGTTGATTTCAAGTAGGAATGTATTATTGAAATTATATATATATATAGTCACTAGCATTTTATTCAGAAGAGGGGCCTAAGACAATGACATTTACTGGCATTTTGATGAAAAATTGCTATTATTCACAAGGTTATAAGCGCTGGGAATTCAAGATCTCTGGTGGTATAGATAATTCTCAGGGTCATGTACAGAATTAGTTTTAAGCCCTTGAATACTTTATCTTTGAATGGCAGTAAGTAACATTGCAACTGTAATTTATAACTTCTGCTTGAGTTGATAAGAGCTAAGGAACTCTTCGGGCTTTGCATGCATAAAGCTGGGTCTCTCCGGGCTGCAGAGATGGCGCAGTGGTTAAGAGCCCTCCCAAAGGTCCTGAGTTCAATTCCCAGCAACCACAGAGTGGCTCACAACCATCTTACC
>NW_026596073.1:14572682-14574109 GCF_907164565.1 Psammomys obesus | reverse complement strand
AAAAAAAAAAAGTTTTCCTAAATCTTATGAAGTTTGAGACTCACAAAAGTTTTGTTAAGTTCTGCTGGGCCACACTCATCGGTGAAGTGCGTCGAGCTGCAACTTACTCAGGTCCATGTAGGTACTTGTAGGTACTAGTCGTTATTGCTGAACAGGAGAAGTTAGGGTTCATGTTGGCCCAAGTATGGCTGTTGGTGATTGGTTGTGCTTACTGACATGTTCGTCTCCAATTCTCTGGCCCAGAATGCCACTGTCAGAGCACTGGACTGTCATGCATATGCTTTCACCCCACTGTCTGCCTGCACATGGAAGACATGGAGGAAGACATATGACACTTCTTATGTTCATTGGCCTTAAGCTCTCATTGAAGAAATGATGTCGAAGGGTTCCGGGCAGCATGGTTGATCCTCACGATGGAAGCGAAGAGGAGTCTGTAGAAAGGGGATTACTTTAGTGTATGGCAGGTGCTCAAGAACCGGGGTTGATGGAAATAAGGAGGGAGAAAGCAGCACATGTTGACTTATACATACGTCAACATTATACGCCAACACAGAACACTCTCAGAACCTTCATGTCCTTGACACATTTTGCTCACTCCTGGGCAGAAATAAGCTGCATCATCCTGTGATGCCTGGAAATTCTCGGGTAACATGTTTCTCGGTTGCAGGATTAAGAGTCCAACAACTTGTTGTAACATGAACCGGGGGGTTATACATTATAGAACAAGTATAAATAAAAAAAGCTATGCATTATTTTTGTCTTTGATAGTAAATTGCTCTTCTACATGCTTTAAAAACAATCTTTGAAGCTTTGTTTTGCTTTAGACAAGGTTTTACTGTAGCACAGGAGTAAATGGATATCCTCCTACCTCAGCCTCCTACGTGCGGGCTGTCGTCTTCCTGCAATCTGATGGTTGTTTCCCCCATGCTGGGGCTCTGAGGACTGTGCCTGCGCCAGGCAAATGGCCCTCCCTGAGCTCCACATTCAGCCACACTTTCAAACGATTTTTATGTATAAATAGCTTCCCCTTTTGTATTATGGAATTATACTACAGGAAAGGACATTTTATAGGCGTTTTGGGGGTGGGGCTGAGAGATAGCTCAATGATGAAGAATGCCTAATTGCTCTTGCAGAGAACCCACGTTCAGTTCCCAGCACCCAAAGCTCACAACTGCCTGCAACTCCAGCTCCAGGGGATGATACCCCCTTTTGGCTTCTGTGGGCACCTGCACTCACATACACATGCCCCAACACACACACCCATTATTTGAAATGACACTAAAAATATTCTATTTTTAAGTAATTTCTCATGATAGAAACTAAATATGAAAACATTTTGAGTAAATTTTTGCTTGTTGATCACTGGTCTTGTGATTTTCCATCTATCTATCTATCTATCTATCTATCTATCTATCTATCTATCTATC
>NW_026596073.1:14531233-14572672 GCF_907164565.1 Psammomys obesus | reverse complement strand
ATCTATCTATCTATCTATCTATCTATCTATCTATCTATCTATCTATCTATCTATCTATGTATATGAGATTCACATGCTGTTTCTTAAGAACATAAGTAGCCAAATAGCGTATATTTTATTCAGATGTTATTATCGACAGTAGCCTAACATTTTTATTGATATAAAATATTTAATTGCTGTATATTATAGATATTTAATTCACATATTTTCATACAATATGGCATATGTAATGTTTGCTGAGTAGATAAATGACAGAGGGGATGATGTTGAGTTTTGTAATGTATATTATGCCATTTTCAAATTAATGTCTAAAATTTGCTGTTAACAAAAGTAGTTTTTTAAAAAAATAAACAGTGCATTCATATAAGTTACTTTGTATCCAAGTCATTCATGTTACGATGGAAGAATAATTGGTGGAAGGTGAAATTACCAGAAGTTCAGTAACAGTAGAGGTACTTAAGTGGCATAGTTTAGTAGCACAGAGGAGCCGTGTAATGGGTCAAGTTTTGTGCTGTAGCAGTAAGAATACACCTGAGGCTATACAGACAATAAAACAAACAACAACAACAACAAAAAACCCAAACCAAACAAAGCAAACCACCAAAGGAATCTTGACCTTTTCCCCTTGCATTTTAGATTTAAGTTGATTTCTGTTATAACATTACATTAACACTAATCTTTTCTGGTATTATATACTAATAGAAAAATGTTTTTCCTGTGTAAGTGAAAGTAATATTGGTATTTCATTTAAATGTAGCCCATCAGAATTTTTTTCATAGGAATATATATATATATATATATATATATATATATATATAGAGAGAGAGAGAGAGAGAGAGAGAGAGAGAGAGAGAGGGTTGCAGGATTTCTCTGTGTAAGCCTAACTGTCCTGGAACTCATTCTGTAGACCCAACTGGCCTTGAACTCACAGAGAGATCCACCTGCCTCTGCCTCCTAAGTGCTGGGATTAAAGGTGTGTTCCACCACCTAGTTTATAGGACTATCCTTTTAAATGCATTATACTTTGTGACTTTATTAAAATCAATTTTAATCTACATATTTTTCTCTATTGTATAGAAATCAATTCAGTGTATTTATCAACTTACTTTTCATCATCACTTTTATTAGAGATATTGCCAGAGTATGTGGCTTTTACTGACTTATTTATTAGAAAATCTGTGAGTTTTCTGTTGATGTTCTGTCTGCTAGACTATTCATTTTCTTCATTGTATGATTTTTCAGGATTATAGAAGACTGCATAGCTAGATCTTAGTAGAGTTACTACATATATATATATATATATGAAACAATTGGCGGGACATATATTTGAATATAAAAATTTCCCCCAACATTTAAAAATTATATTAAATTTAGTCATAATAAACTACGATTAAGTTCTCAAAGTTTCCTTTGTAAAATTTTTATGCCTTTATGTAACTGTGGTGTAAATGTAAGTTGTGATGTTTTGGAAAAAAAATTTTCTTAAGTGACAACGAATTAAATAGGAGATGTTAATGTCAAAATTAAAGTTTCATTGATTTGGAAATTTAAATTACATGTTCAGTTCCACATGGACTTTGAACACAGGCCAGGGGTCAAGGTTTCTGCATGGCTTTAGCTAGCTGTGAATTGCTTCAGACTCATTCTGCATCTAACAAAAATAACTCTTACAACAAAATTCTATCACTAGCTGGCTATTCTTCCATGGTTGAGATAAATGTAAGAATGTGCCCCTTTTTGCTGTTTGTTCTGTAGCTGACAAAGCCAGCTACTTTGTTACTTTGTGCCTGCATGCTTATCCCTAAGGAGACAAGAATCCTATTCCAGTATCTGGTTAATTATACAGTTGATTTAACAACTGTTACAATGATAGTTACAGTAATAATATTTGAACCCCCCCTGGTGGGATGGATGATGTGAAAGTTAATCTGAGAGGTTACCTTTCTCTAAAGCAGGGAATGGAAACAAAGGTGCTGGTTTGGGGTGATAAGGTACTTTCTCGGAAAATAATCTTACTCGGTTTTTCAAAATGCCCATTTGTCTTGGTGCTGGGTAGAATCATGCTTAAAACTGATTGGTGACAACTTTTCCGTTCTATTCTTACTGTTAGATTTATGATTTTTTTTTTCTCCTTTGGCATTATTTTTCTTAAGTACACCTTTCTCATTTGTGTGAATCCTAGCTGTCACATATCACATCTCAAGTCATGAGTCAACATAACAGAACATTGGCGGCTTCTGTATTTATCTTTTATCTGAATTTGTCACCAAGTCAGTAGGATGGCTTCATATAGGTTGATCCAAAGCAGGAAAACTGGGCTTTAAAAATTGCCTTAATCTGCTTCAGATAGCTTAGTGGGATGAGCCAGTAGAACTGACATGCTTAATGGCTGAAGAAGATTACAATATTTTCACATTCTGTTTTTAATGACCACTATCTTGTTTCTGCACTGAAATTTATAGCTAGTAAAATATTACAAAAAAAAAATCAATTACAATCCACTTGAAGTTGTTTAACCTTATCAAATTGTGCCTGGGTTTTGGTTCAAAAAGCATAAATTAAGAATGAATTTCAACTCAAATGTAGCTTTTGTGATATCTTTAATATATTCATTAAAGTGTTAAGATTTATTAGGCTTAGCATAAAGGACCTGAGATTATTGTTTTCAATTAGTCAGTATGTAATTTACAAATGTTATCTTTACAGCGAGGCAGAGCCTCATTACTAGGAATCAGACCGTCTCAAAAAGTGTTACTTGTGTCTAAATAGGTGGCACAAGTATAACCGAATGTTGGACGCTCGCCCGCTGACTCTAGCTGCTCTGCCTTTTAATCCCCAGATAATGATGTGTATTCCTTCTCTGTCATATTTACCTAGAGGAAGTCTTTCCTAATCCCTCATTTTTCTCCTTCCCTGAGGTTATGTGTAAATACTACATAAAATGGCAAATGGAAGGAAGTCTGTTTTGTCTAAAGATAACCATTCATCTTAAACAAGCGCATCAGCCTGGCTTTGAAAGGACAGTGATGGGGGCTGTTTGCTGGAGGGAAGAGAGTGGGCCAGACTAAAGCCCAGCGAGGTTGCAAATCAGGGGAGCTGGTGCTAAATCCCTTTAAAGTGTGGATCCAGTCTTCTGCTTGTGTCTCCTCGGATCTGCCTTACGTTGTTTGGTAACTTAGTGTCTCTTTCTTCTGGCAGAGGACTTCTCTGAAGGTTTGAGTTGATTTCTGATGGGTTTTGGAAAGGCATCTTCGCTCTGATAGCTTCCAGTTTTCTGACGAGCGATGCATGGTGATTCATCAATCCAGTTGAAGGAAGAGAACACGTTCATTTCTCTCCTGTTTGTTCTTCCTTTCTATGTTTTCAAATGTGAAAAAACAAAAACCAAAACACAGCTCTTCCAGCCTTTTTTTCTTCTGACATACCTGTTTCCAGTGATATCCCTGTTTCCACGAAGTTTTAAGTGCAATATTGTGAACTTTGCCTTATTTATGGGAACAGCCTAAACTTAAAAAAAGAAAAAGAAAAAAAAGAAAACATAAAATGAGAACTAACTAATTATCAAAGACCAATAAACCAAAGTTTAACCGAATTGGGAACCATAGAAATGTAAATGTACCAATTATTATTTGGCCTGCCCAAAAGTTAGGGCTTCAAGAATATAGTTAGACAAAGCTCAAATGTTAGTAATGGGAACAGAATTTTGATGTGTGTGTGTGTTTTTTTTTTTTTTTTTTTTCCGGAAAAGCAATTTGATGATTAATCAACACAGAAATTCTTTGTTTTGTTTTGAGACAGGGTTTCTCTAAGTAGCCTTGGCTGTTCTGGACTCGCTTTGTAGACCAGGCTGACCTTGAACTCATAGAGATCCACCTGTCTCTGCCTCCTAGAGTGCTGGGATCACAGGCATGCGCCACTGCACCCAGCAACACAGAAACTTTAAAGAGAAGATATTCAAAGACAAATGTGAAAGAATATTCATAAAAAGAATATTCATAAAACACTATCACAGGGGAAAAAAAAGGAAAAGAAAGAGGAAGGGAAAGGGAGGGAGAGAAGGAAGGAGAGGAAAGGGTCTCTAAATATTCCAAATCTCCATAACAGGGGCAGGTCACTATACTTCCTCTATGTAGAATAAAAACATTTCCAAAAGAAATACACCAAAACGTTAACAGTAGTTACTTCCATGAAGTAAGATTATAGGTGGCTTTATTATCTTTCTTACAGCTTTTTGTAATTTGCTAATTTAATCTGAAAAAAACGTTCATTGCACTTAAACAGGGAAAAGGAAATAATTATATGTAATCTTTCCTAATTGCCCCTGTGCCCACCACTTCTGCTCCTGGCAAAAGATCAGTGTTTTCCGCCCACTGGCTTTCAGAATGCTCCCGGTGGGGAAGTGTCTTGAAACACTGGAGCAGGTGATGCAAAGGAAGGGAAGCTGATTCACATGGGCTTTCTGTCAAGTGAGCAATGACAGGACTCTGTCGCCCTATGTGATTGTGGGAGCAAGAAGAGGAACTCACCAAGACTGAAATGTGGAAACATTAAGGAAGAAGAGAGCCAGCTGGAGACAGGAACTCGAGCTTCCCAAGCTGAAAGATGGTAGCATTATATCAGTGTTGTGTAGCTTTTCTCATGGTGATTTTACTGAATAGTAAAACTAACAGCTAAAACATGGTTTAGCTGAAAGTAAGAATGGATGGGCTCTTTCCCTAGAAAGAGAACAAGTGATCAATGACAGTTGTGTATTCTTTAGAAATCACTGTTGGTTAAATGAAGCTACTGTGGACATGCTTCTAGCTGAAGGCCTTTAATTTGTGACTTTATAAATGTAGGCTACAACTTACTGCATCTGTCTTCCAACTCTGCCCTTTGCTCATAATTCATGCAAATGGTGCCGTCACTTCTCATACTGGTCAGTATATGATATACAACCACTCTCAAAGACGTGAGTGGGGTTGTTTTTTCAACAGTTTGCTTGTAAGCTAACAGTTTTGGGCTTAGAATATATTATGCAAAAATGGCATACTTTGAGCCAGTTTTCCAGGGGTGGAACCTCAAATGTACTTGAAGTTATAAAACAGTTTCAGTAGGCAAGTTATTTAGATTGTCGGTTGGGATGTCAAGAATCGATTTCCCATTTGTGGGAGGGAAAGGATCCTTCACTCAGCCCCACACTTGTTGGGAGTCCGGAGCAGTGTTTGAAATGATTGGTAGTAGATTTGCACCATCTGCTCAGCAGCTGAGGCTTGAAAATGGATGTTGTAGTGTTGTGGAGACTGAGGAAGCCAGGGTTCTGGGACAGTTATCAACAGTATTCTGTAAGTTGTGTATGAAAGATCATGAAAGGTTGGGTTAGAAAGATAATTGAGCTAAGTGCTAAAAGAAAATGGGAGTGTATCCCAGGAATCCACAATCGGAGGGGAGGAGAGGATAACTGAAGACTTCAAGAGTCGAGTGTCTCCAGTGGTTTCCAGCGGTGGTCCTATTGCCTGCACCTGGATTTATTTACACCAGCTTCATCCAATCCATACTCTGCTTGCTAGGTCCCACTTCATTTGAACGGTTTTTCTCAGCTCTATCTCCATGTCAGAATAACCTAATGAACTTTAAAAAAACATAGGTCCTTGGGCTCATTGGTGACCCATTGTCTCAAAGTCTCTGGTGTTGGGGTTTAGACCTTCAGTGCCGTGAAAGACCTCCAAGTGACTCCAATGTGTATCTAGAGGGATTAATGGCTGGTAACTCTCCAAAGTGATCACATATGAATGGAGACACTGTTGTCTGTCTCATTCACCCTTTTCTTTGCATCCAGCATAAGGATTGGCTCTTACTGGAAGTTCAGTGAACATTTGCTTGAACTTAAGAATGAATCAAAGAAAGAAGACGGGATGGAATTAATTAGTCTCTAATTCCATGGATTATAGTTCAGCAACAGGTCATATTTGTGGCAAGTCTCCTTCTGAACTTGTCTCAGTTCAGACAACTTATCTTCTGTGTGATTCCCGAGAACCCCTTTTCGCTCTCCACATATCCTGGGGTCTTGCTTCTCAGTCCTTGTTATCAAGAACCTGTCAAGAACTGAGGTTCCAAGGCAGACTCATTTTCTAAACTCCAGAATGTTGCTCCCGAATCTTGGTCAAAAAGCTAAGGGTTTTCAAGTTTGATTGCCATCTTGGTCTCTTTAATAGCACATTTCCCAGATTTCCCCTCAGTGTGTTGTTTCTTCCATTTCAGATTCCCTCTGTTTGACCTGTTGCTCTTGAAGTAGCCATAGTTGGATAGGGAGATTCAGTAAAGCCTTGTTTTCCTCCCATGCTTGGGATCAAATCTGTGACCTTGTACATGTTAGATAGAACCCTCTCCTGACTGCCACTTCCTGCCAATTTGGCTCCTCATGCAAATCACATCATTTCTCTCTCCTTTATAATTGTTTGCCCTTTCTGTTGTTTTGAAATATGTGCATTAAAGTAACTGAAGAATAACAGGGTTTTAAAAAAAATATGTATGTTTCTAGTATATGATTTTTGTTTTATGCAATTCACAGCTCTGTTATATGTAAAAGCATATCAGAGGTTATGTGATTTTGAGTTTTTATCCTCCATTAAAATATCCTCTTTTATGATAGTCGATGCTTTTAAAACTGATTTTATTTATTTATTTATTTATTTATTTATTTATTTATTTATTTATGGTCAACAGGATTTATGACACTCCTGCTTTTTTTGTGTTGTATTTACCTGGTGTAGCTTTGCTATTTTTGTATATTAACCCCCTTTTGTCATTTTAATTCTTATAAAATAATAGTATTGAATTTTTTCATACTTTTTTCTCAGCATAAGATTCTATGTATACAAATGTGAAGTTTTCTATTAATTTAAACTTGCCACTTTTACATGAGGAAAGAATCCCTGAAGATATCTGCCATCTTTACTGTTCTTGTTTCTCATATATGTATATCTTTACCTGTTTATAAAAGATGTGAGCATACACACAGTACAAATATTATGAAATATGAAAGTTAGAGCTTGGCATGAGAGCACACACCTGAAATCCCAACACTCTGGGAGGCAGAGGCAGGTAGATCTCTGTGAGTTTGAAGCCAGGCTGGTCTACAAAGTAAGTCTAGGACAGCCAAGGCAACACAGAGAAACACTGTCTCGAAAACCAGAAAACCAAAGCCCCCAAAATATGAAAATCATAAAACAGTAAAAACTGTCTCACAGTTCTATCAGTCCTATTTTCTGCTTCTGCTCTGTTGTATGTTTAGCATATTTATACTGCTTTGCTTTTGCAATCCACTGAGACGAAAAATGTGAACATTTTGTACACCACTAAATCCCAAGTCTGGGGAGTATAGGTATGCTCCACCGTATTGACTTTCTTTCTAGATGCACATATTTATTTCTAGAAATTGCCACTTAGAACTGCTTTTGCTATATCCCATAGGATTTGGTGTGTTTTCATTATCATTTGTCATATATATATATATATATATATATATATATACATTTACATATATAAATACATATATTTAAATCTTTAAAATGTTTGGTTGCTTAAGGGACTACTGTTTAATTTTTACATATTCATGTGTTTTTGAGCTTTTATCTACTTCTAACTTCTAATTGTAAGGTAGTAGTTGGTAAAGAGGATTAGGGAGAGCTGTTTCTAGGATTGTTCCATAGGAAAACAGCTGAGGGACAAAATGTCTATATTAGATTCCTTTTATTTTCATTTTGAGGGAGGTGTTGGGGGTGAAACTGTATACTTTCATGTTGTTTTGGTCTCAGCTTCTAGCAGAATTTTAGGGTTATCTACACAGTAAATATTTACTTCTTTAGGACCTGAACATACTATGGCAAATAGGCAGGCCAGTTTACATTCTAATCTCTGTCATGAAGAAACATGTCTGATAAGAACTAGAGAGGGAACAGAAAGGACCGAAGGATAGCATGGCATGTCAGGAGACTCTAATCTGGAAAGGATTTCAGTGAGTGTGATTAAGTTCTGAAGTGTGAGAACTGAATTGTACCCAGAGCTTGGGCGTTCTAAGCAGCAGAAAAGGCAAACACTTCATTTATTGGAGAAACAGAAACATGGCTGCCGTAGTTAAAGCATAATGGCGGTGTGGTTTGAGTTTGCTTGGAGAGGTAGGCAGGAGCTGGGTAGTGTGAAGGTGGACCAAACTCCACATGTTTCTTGAATTGAATGTGTTAAGCATGAAGTCTAATTATGCATCTACTGTCCTTACCGTCCAATATTTACCCCAGAGTATCTCCGTAGGGCCTGACGTCACTGCAGCAGGAACGTAACAAGGCCATCTCTTCAGCTTATTTAGTGGAAGGTCATTGTGTCTGGAGGCGGTACAAAAAGCAACATATATACAGAGTTTAGTTTGTTGAGGATGGACTTTCAGGACAGCTATTTTAGAATGACTTTAGGATGATGTACAAGGTAGCCACAGAGGAGCAGGAGCAGGCAGAGTTCACATAAAGGGCCCTCCAGGCTTCTGTCTGGATGGCCCTGGAAGCTACAAATACCAACAACAAAACAGAAAAGAACAGCTTCATTGCCAGTGACCAATTCACCCCCGACACTAACTCAAAGTTTGCACTGAATGTAGAGACCACACGTGAGAGAAATTATACTGTGTCTCTCAGAAATAGCAATAAATTCATTTTCTTTTCTTCTGTCTTCCTTTTAATGTGGACATTAAAGGATGTAGCTGCCGGCTTGTGGGAACTGAAGGCTTCAGGATAGCAGTGAAGTGGCTGGGTATTCTTCGTCCAGCTGCCACAGTTCACAACACTTTTGACAGTTAAAATATATCACACATTCTCTTGTCCTTTCCATGTAAACATTTACTGTTTTAAGTGGACTATAGACTCAAACCAAAATAGAAGGGTGCAGACTGATATTTCAGAGGTGAAGCTAGGCACTAGACTAAATTAAATAAAAGTAATTTGCCATCCAATTCACAGTTACGTATTATACATTACACTGTGTTTGCCCCTGGGAAAGATTAAACAGAGGGCTTTCATTGCTTGCTCTATTTTTACAACCTGTTAGTAGAAGAAAATTTAATATAGAACAGACAAAATTTTGATTAGAATTAGTTTGAAAAAACTGGGAATAGTTTAAGGTCAAGGTGGCCTTCTTAGTGTTATGCCTTGTCTAGAAGTCAGGAGAACCCTGCTATTTTTGGTTGCGGATTTCCCTAGGAAAACACCAACCTCCATCCTTCTTAATCAGCTTAGGTTTCAAGTCTTTATCCTCAGCACTTACTTTTTCCCCCCAAATTATATGTGATTTGAAGAATAGGAGTCTTCAAAATTAGTTAAAACTGAGTCCCAAGGCTAGTCTTAAGATGACTCACTACCTGTCTGCATTTTTAATGAATATGAAATTTTAATTAAGGTTCTAGAAGTTTCAGATGTGGCATTCAATGGGATGCCATGCCATGCCATGCCATGCCATGTGGGAAAGTGTTTCTGAAATTAGTTTTATTCTGAAAGGAAAAATTATGAATGAACAGACATCCAAGTTTTTTCAATTTCCTGTTTTGCTAAAATTTTTCTGTACAACACATACATTCATCAAACTTCTTTCATGGTGACAGTGCCTTATTAGATTGCTTTTGAGAGTATTCAGGAGATTTTCATCTTATGAGTCATAAAATTCTTTTATTCCCTAAAGAATTTCCTGTGTCTGACAGGAATTCAATGTCTTTGTAGTTTCAGCTAGATTTCTTGAAGCAGTTACTTCCTAAATGACTCTCTTCTTGGGGCCGGCGGGTAATACCTGGGGAGCTGGGTCACAGATCAACTTCTGTTCTTTAAGAAGATTGAAAAATTAATCCCTCTCATTGCCCTAGCCTTTGTCATTTTGATCAGAAATTCTCTTCAACATTTAAGCTCGCAGCAGAATGCTGTCACTTGTGCTGAGGCTCGTCCTATATCAGTCTGTCTGTGCTGGCTTGGGCTGTTTGTCTGTCTCATTCGAGCGGTTCAATTCTTGAGCTTGCATGACTGTCATCAGTTTTCCAAAAGTCGCTCGGTGCAGAAGAAATGGAGACAGAATTGCAAATATACTGGCTTGTTTAGCAACTGATAAATATCACTGGGTATCCATATATGTACGAAGTTCGTGTTTTAGTTTTCCAGTAGTACACTATTTTTAGAAATTAATGTAGTAATTGCTTGCTATTTACGTATATCCAGCAAGGATAGCTCTTAGAAGGTAGTGCATGCTGGCCTTGCATACTTTACCTCCCTATGCTGTTCCCATATGCTGTTCATAACAGGCTGAAATCTTAGACTCTTGAGCAAAGAACCAGTTTCCAGTGCACTGATAAGGAAAAATGAATGGATCAAAAGAGGGGTGGGAGCAAAAAAGCTTCATACACACAGGTTTTAAAGCTCAGGCTGGAACCGGAGTATCACCGACATAGACAGCCTCTAACTACGCTAAGACCTAACTGACCCGACTGTTAGAAAAGTCACTTAAAACAGGAGAATTAAGAAGAGCCGCGCCAGGCTACTGAGAAGGTCAGGCAATGTAGTTACCTCAGAACCAGAAAAGCTAGCTGTGCACGCAGACAAAGAAGGGAATTAAAGTTTTACTATCAGCATGTGTTATACAACGGGAAAGCACCGCTTCCCCTCTCCCGTCCCCTTAAGCATCTTCCTAATGATGCTTTGGATATATACTTGATCACCACTGTATGCTCATGCAGTGGAAAATGTCTTTCTCCAAGTGACTGTTAATCCCCTAAATGCATAAATGCGAGGCAAACTTGTTTGTGTGAATGTGGGAATAACTTAGCAAATTCCTTTAGCCCATTAGAATATATATATATGAAAGAATAAGCAGAAACTGCAAGTTAGACAGTGAGGAATTAGGATCCTATAAAGACTCCCCCAGCTTTGCAATACTTTGACTTGTAATTTTTCAGCTCGACAGTGGTGCAGACAGATCCCGTACTTTAAATTTTGGATTTTGAGCTTTTTTTTTCTGGGCTGGGAATATCACTGTGGTACTTTCGTGATGCTGGACGGCGGTGGTAAACGGCAGCTATAGGCAAGCTACAGGAGCGTGTGCTCACGGAAGTCCCTTGTAGGTAGCTACTCAAAGAGTTGAAATCAGGGATCTGAACAGGATCGTTTGTTCTTCAGTGTCCATAGCAGTGTTAGTCACAATACCCAAATACAGAAAAACTCAAATGTTCATCGATGGATGGATAGATGGATGGATGGGTACACTAAATTGACAAAGAAAATATAAATAGAGAGCAGAAAGGTAGTTTGCAGGGATTCAAGCTTTGGGGAATGGGAGTTATGTAGTAAGTATTGATTTTCGCTTTGATGAAATGGAAATGTTCTGGAGATGGTGAAAATGGTGGCATGGTGATGAGAATATACTTAATGCCATATAATCATAATACTATATGGATCTCATTTTATTTTATATTTTCTAAGCCCTATGTAAAAATGTCTTAAAACTCTCACAGCTAAGTGGAGCAGCGGTGGCCCACACCTTTACTCCCAGCACTCAGGAGGCAGAGGCAGGCGGATCTCTGTGAGTTCAGGGACAGCCTGGTTTACAGAGTGAGTTTCAGGACAGCCAAGGCTACACAGAGAAACGCTGTCTGGGAAAACAAAACAAAACAAAACAATAAAACAAAATAAAAACAGAAGCAAAGCAACAACCTGTCACAACTAGAAGTTAGTTTGGGATGTGACAGCAGTGCGGAGATACGTTGGTTCTTTTCCTATTCTTCCAAATCTAAATTAAAATAATTCAGGGAATGTAATTTTTTTTTTAAAACCTTGAGAAATTCTACAAGGCAGGGTTAAGGTAGGATTCAGTTA
This sequence comes from Psammomys obesus, assembly GCF_907164565.1. Classification (NCBI taxonomy): domain Eukaryota; kingdom Metazoa; phylum Chordata; class Mammalia; order Rodentia; family Muridae; genus Psammomys; species Psammomys obesus. The sequence goes on along the minus strand of NW_026596073.1, from coordinate 14,560,796 downwards.
GTAGAAGATAATGAAGGAAGAGCTGTCGATTTTTTTTTTTTTTTTTTGGTTTGTTTGTTTTAATAACACAGTGGCTGTTTGTAAGGTAGGAACCCGCACAATATTTCTGAAGTTGGAGAGTTGCGGGGTGTGGTGGGGTTGGAGCCTAGTCTTCAGGAGCATTTTGGAGATCCTTTAACTGCTGTAAAAATACACGATGCCCTAAATAGGTGGGGAGGCCTAAGTTGCCTTTACTCACAACAGGAGGTTGGAGTTTGGAGTCTTCCTGTTGAGCAGATAATAGCTAGCAGCCACAAGCAAACCTCAGAGGGTCTTATCAGATGCGGGGGGGGGGGGGGGGAACCTGGCCAAAAATGTTAACTGCGCGTACTTAAAATATCTGCCAGACATAGAGAAGAGTGTCCAGAGATAAATATCCCCGTGGGCGCGCACTGGAGCCTTTGCTCTGTTCATGTTTTTTCCCGTGTGCCTGATCACCAAGCTGGCAATAATGAAGTTAGATTTCATCGTGTCTCCAGCTTTGCCTAGGCCAGTGCGCCAACGTTAGCTTCTGAAACCATGTAGCGTAGGCCAGCGGCTCTCAACCCTCCCGATGCTGCGACCCTTTAACACAGTTCCTCACGCTGTGGTGGCCCCAAGCATAAGATTGTTTTTACTACCGTCAAACTGTAATTTTGCTACTGTCATGAATTATAATGTAAATGTCTGTGTTTTTCCATGGTCTTAGGTGACCCCTATGGAAAAAAAAATCGTTCAACCCCCAAAGGGTTCCTGCCCCGCAGGTTGAGAAGCTGTGTTATAGAAGGAGCATAGGTCATAATTACGTCAATAGCTGCTCTCGGGCGCCTCTCCTTACTGTGGTGGGAGAAACAAACAAACAAACAAACATGAGGCCTAAAAGTGTTGCGGAAGGAAACGCCAGTGTTGTAGGGGAAATATGTGTATTCAGAAGAGTGAAAGGTATGAAAATGTGTAATGTGGTCACAGGCTAAAATATAGCAAATATTTTAGTGCAGTCAAGAAAATCCAGCAGAAGGGGCTGTGGAGAAGGCCTTGAATTTGCTTCCCAGCAGAGCCGGGAAAGAAAACAAAAGCAAAGGCGCCGTGACCCCATCGTTGAAAGTACAGAGAGGTTTTTATAAATGCTTCCCATAGGGAGAGAAGTCTACCACCTATAGAGCCTTGTGCCAGGATGTTACGGTAGGATAGGCATTGGCCAAGTTTTTATTCATTCCCTTTTTATTAATATTGATTAATTATATAAAACAGTGGGTGTCAGTGCAGCATTCAAAATTTTCATTTTCATGTATATGTGTGTTTCTCTGTGTGTGTGTGTGTGTGCACACATGCCTACAGAGGCTCAAAGAGTGTGTGACAACCTCTGGGGCTAGAGATACAGGCAGTTGTGAGGCCCCTACATGGGTGCTGGGAGCCAAACTCGGGTTATCTTAAGTGAGCAGCAAGCACTTGTAACAGCAGACATCTCGTCAGCTCCTTTATAAGATGTTGGATCATGTATGTGCTGCAATGTGATTGTATTTGCCTCCTCAGTGCTCTCTTGAGGCCTCCTCCCTTCTGCTCCCTCATCTCAAATTGTGTTACATTCAGGGGAAAAATTGGAAACAAAGTCATTGCCGTGGCTTGGGAGGTGGTTGCATGGTGGAACCTTAAGAGTGTTGATAAGGCATTTATTTGTGTTTATGTGTATGCAGATCCTGATGATTTTATATGGCTATTAGAACAGAGACAAGTATGCAATAAAACCTTTATTAGGTTGCTAACATAGGCTTCCTATGGGAGGGGAAAGTAGCCAAGAAAAAAAAAAGCAGGAAAAATATTGCACATAAGGTTGCACATTTATGCGTCTATATATGGCTAATAAATGTGTGTGTGACTTTTTAAAAAGTAGCAGGAGCATAGTAACATGGCATTCAGAAAGTAACGGCATTACATTGCCTCAGAGGCCAGGAGCCAAGGGTAGTTTTAGGAGTGAAAAGTTGAGATTAATTGGTAGGTATAAAGTTATGTGAAAGGAACATTGCAAATAAAAATGTATCAAAATAAAAAATTGTTAAAGAACAAAGAGCTAGTCTCTTGGCTCTTAGTTTACCCTTAACTCGAAGTAGATTATTTTTTAAATCTTACACATATATAGTATCAGACCTTGGTAAAACTTTTTCTTTTCTCTCTCTTTGATATATATATATATATATATATATATATATATATATATATATATATATATATATCTTTTTGATATACATTTAAATAATTTATTCACTTTATACCCTGATTTTAGCCCCCTCCCTCATCATCTCCACCTGGCCCCACCTTCCTCCCTCTTTCTCCCCTATTCCCTTACCTAGTCCACTGATAGGGGAAGTCCTTCTTCCTTACTATCTGACCCTAGACTATCAAGTCTCAAAACTGCCTGGATCCTCTTCCTCTGTGGCCTGACAAGGCTCCCCTTGCCAGGGGGAAGTGATCAAAAAGTAGGCAACTGAGTTCATGTTAGAAACAGCCCCTGCTCCCCTTATTAGGGTACTCACATTGAGACTGAGCTGCCTATGGGCTACATCTGAGCAGGGGGTCTAGGTCCTCTCCATGCATGGCCCTCAGTTGATGCATGAGTCTCTGCTGCCCCGCCCCCAGCCCAGATTTGTTGGCCTTGTTGGTCTCCTTGTGGAGCTCCTGTTCCCTCGGGCCCTTGTATCATACCCCCTGCTTCTTTTATAAGACTCTCTGTGTTCTGTTCAGTTTGCTGTGTGTCTCTGCATGTGCTTCAATGCCCTGCTGGGTGGAGACTTTCAGAAGACATCTGTGGTAGGCTCCCATCCTGATTCCTCTCTTCAACCACTTCTGTTGTCTATCCTGTTTTCCTTTTGAATGAGAATTTAGCATCCTACCTAGTTTCCTCTTTGTTTAGCTTCTTTATGTCTGTAGATTTTAGTACGGTTACCCTATATTCTATGGCTAATATCCACTTATAAGTGAGTATATACCATGTGTGTCTTTCTGCTTTTGGGTTATCACTCAGGATATCACTCATCCATTTGCCTAAAAATTTCACAATTTCCTTGTTTTTAATTGCTGAGTAGTATTCCATTGTGTAAATGTATCATAATTTCTATATCCATTCTTTGGTTGAGGGACATCTAAATTGTTTCCAGTTTCTGGTTATTATGAATAAAGCTGCTATGAGTACATGCTGAGCAAATGTCCTTGTATGGTGGAGCATCTTTTGGGTATATGCCCAGGAGTGGTATAGCTGGGTCTTGAGGTAGAGCTATTCCCAATTTTCTGAGAAAGTACCAGATTGATTTCCAAAGTGGCTGTACAAGTTTGCATAAAGTATCTTGGTATAACTCTAAGCAAGCAAGTGAAAGACTTGCATGAAAAAAACTTCAGGTCTCTGAAGAAAGAAATTGAAGAAGATATCAGAAAATGGAAAGATCTCCCATACTCAAGGATCGGTAAGATTATCATAGTAAGAATGGCCATCCTACCAAAAGCAACCTACAGATTCAACGCAATTCCCATCAAAATACCAACACAATTCTTTACACACTTTGAAAGAACAATTCTCAACTTCATATGGAAAAACAAACAAACAAAAGCCAGAATAGCTAAAACAATACTGTACAATAAAAGACCTTCTTGAGGTATCTCCATCCCTGATCTCACACTCTACTATAGAACAACAGTAATAAAAACTGCCTGGTACTGGCATAGAAACAGAATGGTAGATCAATGCAATCAAATCTAAGACCCAGAAATAAGCCCACACAGCTATGGACACCTGATTTTTTACAAAGTAGTCAAAACCATACAATGGAAAAAAGATGGTGCTGGTCTAACTGAATGTCTACATGTATAAAAATTCAAATAGAACCATATTTATCACCCTGCACAAAAGTAAAGTCCAAGTGGATCAAAGGCCTCAACATAACACCAGACACACTAAATCTGTTGGAAGCAGTAGGGAAGAGCCTTGAACTCATTGGCACGGGAGACAACCTCCTAAACAGAACACCAGCAGCCTGAACTGTATGATCAACAGTTAATGAATGGGACCTCATGAAACTGAAAAGCTTCTGTAAAACAAAGGACACTGTCATCAGAACAGAACAACAGCCTACAGACTGGGAAAAGCTCTTCACTAACCCTACATCCAGCAGAGGGCTAATATCCAAAATATATAAAGAATTTAAGAAGTACCAGCAAACCAAATAACCCAATTTAAAAAATGTGGTAGAAAGCTAAACAGAGAATTCTCAACAGAATAATATCAAATGGTGTAGAAACATTAATATCAATAATATCAAATAATATAATAATAATAATAACAATAATATCAAATGGTTAAAGAAACACTCAACATCCTTAGTCATAAGGGAAATGCAAATCAAAACAACTCTGAAATTCCATCTTACACCCATAAGAATGGCTAAGATCAAAAACTCAAGTGACAACACATGCTGGAGAGGATGTGGAGAAAGGGGAACCCTCCTCCATTGCTGGTGAAACTTTTTCTAAGGAAGTTTTTCAGTATGGGGAATGCAACTAAAATTTATTTTTATATAGTGTTTAAGACCATGATTTTGTTTTCCTTAGAGCATATGGCTAAGACTTTGTAATTTCTTTATTTTTCTGTTAAAAAAAACCCCACGAGTATCTGTGGTGCTGTTTTATATTGTGAATGATGTCTAAAGCTTTCAGAAAAATTTGTTAACAAACTAGAAGAAAATCAGAGACTTTCCATGTTCTTAGAAAATTCTACCAAGATAGTATCCCACAGCAGCACATGCTGACATCCAGTGACACAGGAATATAAATGCTTGAGAAGTGAGTTTTCCCAAAAAACTTACCTGTGATACTCAGCTGGTCACCATTATTAATGTGTGCTGTTAATACGCAATACGATTCCGATGTCTTTAAAATATTCCAGATATACATGTGACTCTTTCTGTGTCTCTATTCAGTTTCATTGCTACTGTCATCTTTGCATCTTTTGAATTGTTGTAGGTTAAGAGTATGTTTAAGGGCTGGCAAAATGGCTCAGTGGGCTAAGGAGCTTGCTACCAAGCCTGGTGACCTGAGTTTGATTCTAGGGACCCACATGGTAGAAAGAAACAACTATTTCTACAAGCTGTCTTCTCATCTCCGTACGTGCGTTATTGGCGTCTACATGTGCACATATGCCTGTGTGCAAGCACACACACACACACACACACACACACACACACACACACACACACAGATACACACTTTAAAGACTGTATTTAAAAATCTTGTCCCCCGACATTAATTTGTAAAACTTATGGTCTCTCTTAAGCAGCTTTTACAGGTGTTTGTTTAAGACAGGTCTGAGAAAGCGCCAGATTGATTTCCAGACTGGTTGTACAAGTTTACATTCCCACCAGCAGTGGAGGAGGGTTCCCCTTTCTCCACAACCTCTCCAGCATGTGTTGTCACTTGACTTTTTCATCTTAGCCATTCTGATGGGTGTGAGGTGAAATCTCAGGGTTGTTTTGATTTGCATCTCTCTGATGGCTAAGGATGTTGAGCATCTCTTTAAGTGTTTCTCTGCCATTCTGTATTCCTCTACTGAGAATTCTCTGTTTAGCTCCGTACCCCATTTTTCAATTGGATTGCTTGATTTATTGCATTTTAACTTCTATAGTTATTTATATATTTTGGATATCAACCCTCTGTCAGATATAGGGTTGGTGAAGATCCGTTCCCAGTCTGTAGGCTGTCGTTTTGTTCAGATGACAGTGTCTTTTGCTTTATAGAAGCTTTTCAGTTTCATGAGGTCCCATTTATAGGCATATATCCAAAAGATGCTCAAGTACACAACAAGAACATTTGCTCATCCATGTTTGTAGAAGCTTTATTCATAATAGCCAGAACCTGGAAACAACCCAGATGTCCATCAATGGAGGAATGGATACAGAAATTGTGGTACTTTTACACAATGGAATACTACTCAGCAATTAAAAACAAGGAAATAATGAAATTTGCAGGCAAATGGTGGGATCTAGAAAAGTTATCCCAGAAGGAGAAAGACACACATGGTATATACTCACTTATAAGTGGGCACTAGACCTATAAGATAGGACAAACATACTGAAACCTGCACACCTAAAGAAGATAAAGAAGAAAGAGGACCTGGGGTAAGATGATCAACCCTCACTTACAAAGACAAATGGGATGGACATTGGATGTAGGAGAAAACAAGTAACAGGACAGGAGCCTACCACTGAGGGCCTCTGAAAGTCTCTTCCTAGCAATGTATCAAAGCAAATATTGAAGCTCATAACCAAACCTTTGACAGAGTACAGAGAATCATATGAAAGAAGGGAGAGTTAGTATGACCTGGAGAGGACAAGAGCTCCACAAGGACCAAATATATCTCGGCACAGGGGTCTTTCGTGAGACTCTATCTCCAACCAAGGACCATGTATGGATATAACCTAGAACCCCCGCATAGATGTAGCCCATAGTAGCTCAGTATCCAAGTGGGTACCCTAGTAAGGGGAACAGGGACTATTTCTGACATGAACTCAATGGCTGGCTCTTTGACCCCTCCCCCCACACACACCCGAGGGAGGGGCAGCCCTGCTAGGCCACAGAGGAGGACTTTGCAGCCAGTCCTGAAGATACCTGATAAGCTAGGGTCAGATGAAAGGGGAAGAGGTCCTCCCCTATCTGTGGACTTAGAAAGGGGCAGGGAGGAGATGAGGGAGGGAGGGTGGGATTGGGAGGGAACGAGGGAGTGGGATACAGATTTTAAAAAGTGTAACTAATATTAAAAAAATAAAATAAAATAAAAATAATACAAAAGAAAGAAAAAAAAAAGACAGGTCTTGTTATGTCCGGCAAGCTGGTTTCAAACTTTTGGCTCTTCTGCCTTAGTCAACCATGCCTTAGAATTATAGGTGTATTGCCAGGCCTCATTAGCCATTCTTTTCAAAAGAAACTTTAACAGTAGTTAAAGTTCCAGGAGTTTATATTGCATATACAGTGTATTTAAAATGTATGTTGTGATTTTATTTTAGCTATTTGTTTTTTTAAATTGCATATATTAGCAGTATAGTACAAGATAATGGGTTTCTTTGCCATCCCCCTAGTGTATACCTCACAACTCCCCTATGAATATGTAACGTGATTCAGTCACCCTTCAGTGTCTTCCTCTCAGTGTTTGGTGGTGGTGGTAATATTTTCCTCAGGTCAGTTTGACTTCAGTTCCACCAAGTATTTAGCTAGATGTAGCAACGTGCTCCTCTGTTCTCAGAGTTCTCGTGAGAGCAAGTGTTCTCTTGCGCTTCTGGAATGCGGAAGTGGATGTCTTTGAGAAAGAGGCCAGTCTGGCCTAAGTAACAAGTTCCAGACCAGTAAGGGCTACATAGTAAGACCCTCTGCCAAAGAAACTACAAGATAAATAATAGTTTTTCTAGTGCCCACTAATGTTATGTGGACCTGTCTTATATCTGGTGTAGTAGGTAAACTTGAGCATTACTGCATAGCTGACAAAAATGATACATCAGCCTGTGGGGTGTGGAATGTGTTTTGGGAAAGGTTAGATGTTCATGAAAATTTACTCTTCTGGTCTTGGAGGTCCAGTGCTCCATTACAGCATGTGTATTCCTAGATCTTTAGATACATCTGTCCATTTTGGAGTTTAGCTCTTCAGGTGACACATTCTTCTTGTTGTCAGTAGTCAGAATTAAAATCATCAAAACTTTCAAGCTGCCAGGGCCACTTGTACTCCTGGATCATGATGTCGGCTACCTGAGATCCCCAAAGGTACACATGATGGGTAATACATGGGTCTCTGTCATTGAGCCCCAACAGAATGTTAATATGGGTTTCCATCTAAGAGAAAGGAAATTGTGTTCAGGTGCCAGAGTGGGTGACAAATATTTGTAAATGGTGGAGGTTCTAGAATTAGTCCTACCAGAGTATAAAGACTTCGTGTGTTTTAAATCTAAAGCAAATTTTATCCTGAAATTTTATCATTCCAAAGTAATGAGGTTATGTCCAAAAACTCACTCATCCCATCAAGAACTATTGAACAATAGGCCCGATTTTGGAGCTTGGAATATTTGGCAGGAAAGCAACCATATCTGTCCTCATGGAGTTTATGTTCAAACTGAGGAAATGCAAATAGATGACAAAGAGAAAATGCTGTGGTAGAAAGGGAAAACTTTTAGGAAACTCACATATCACACACGCAGCAGAGTAATGAAGAATTGAATGTTAGAAAAGAAATCCCCTGAAGAATTTGTGAGGGTGTGACATAGGTTTCTCCTTAACCCCCACCCCCCGTGTGTGTGTGTGTGTGTGTTTGAGCATGCAAGTGTGTAAGTGCTTGTGTAAACATGGCAGTAGCATGAGGTGAGTATTGAGCATCTTCCTCAATCAATTTCCACCTTCTTTCTCTGAGACTGGGTCTCTCAGCTGGCTAGTATTCATGGGTCTTCCATTCTCTCTGTGCCTGGGATTGCAAGCTCGTACCGCCACGCACCAGGCTGTTTACATGGGAGCTGGGAATCCAGCCTCAGGTTTCCCTGCCTGTGTGGCAGGACCTTTAACAAATGAGCCACCTTCCTAGCCTGTTCCATGCCTTTTTGATGTAAACTATTAATTTTTTTATATTACAAAATGTTTAAGTGTTTTGACAGATTGCTTCAGTTTTGCCATGTGTTTGCTATGGAGACAAAACGTATTTTGGCATGCTGAATCTCTTAAGAGAATTTGTTTATTCTAAAATTTTATTTTAATAGCTTTTCTCAGCAGTCTGTTCTGTTTTCGTGTTTTTTTTTTTTTTAGATGAGTTATTAGACATTTAAGCAGTAGTAGGTGAAGTATGTCTCAACACATGAAAAATCAGTACTGACTATAAAGGACCATACAATATTTATGAAAACAATGAGATGTTTTATTTGAAGTTGTAGTATTTAATCTTCTATTATAGAATAAAGATCAAAAGCCAGCTGCATGTTTAGGGAGACCAGTTAAAGCCAAACATCAGGAGAAATTTGAGATGAACAAAAGAATTTTGTTATTCAACTGCCTTTAGGGGGAAAAATGCAGTTTTAAGCTTTTCCCCAGGTCTGAGAAATGATTGTGAAATTCTGAAGGGCACTAGGCTGAGGAGTTAGGCTCTGGTGTGACACTGCCAGGTGATGACACTGTGAGGTGAGTGGTCCTGAGTCGGGACTGCACTCGATAGGAGCATCATTTCCCCTCGGTACAGAGAACGTAGTGCTGGGAATAGAATCTGTGTTTCTTTGAATTTTCCTATTTTATCTCTCCTGGTATTCCTAAGGTCAGTTGGGCACAGTAAATAATCTTCACTCAGCAAGCAGCCCAAATCACCATCCTCCTGTCTGGTGTAACTAATAAATTCTAAACAAACGGCAAACTCCTTGTGGAGCCTCCTAATGGACGCCTCACTGGACTGAAGAGCTTTTGGAAGCAAAATAAAATAATCATCTGAAGTTGAATGTTTTGGGGATCAAGGTTACTGGGTCAACACTAAATTTAAACCCCGTTGGGGAGACATTTTTTTAATGGCACTTAGAAGTTACGGCTGAAGTCAGGCCATGGCATATGATGTCGCTCAGACCCTTTGATGCTGGGAGTCAGCTGATGTGAGATACATCTTTTAAAACACTGACTGTGATTTAAGGTAGCAAGAGGCAGGGCTCCAGCCAGGGAAAATAAAGTCTCCCTCTCTGGCCCTTTTGTTGAAATGGTTTGTTTGAGTTCAGTAATTTTATTGAACTTGCAAAAAAGTATTATTAATAGCTGCCTCCGCTAAGGGAAATAGGGAAGCTGGCCCCTGTCAATTCTTGCTTAGGAGTTAGAGACAGCTTGCAATTGTAAGAAAACTGTGGATGAAATCCAAACCAATTAGAGGCTGTGTGTGTTTGGAACCATTTAAAAATGCTGTGCAGGACTCAGAGGAATTGGTGTGAAACCTGGTGCCGTACAGCTCCGTTGTTAATCTCTACAGAGAATAGATAACAGATGTTTACCCTGCCCAAAGGACACCCAGCCTTCTGTGGTCATAGTGTCCTTAAATAGACTCAAATGTTCGCAATGATTATGGGCGACAAGGCTATATTATTGTACATCTAAAATTATTGATAGGAAAAACAATTCATGTTTAATTGCTATTTATTAAAAGTTGCCTAGAGAAATAGAATGTATTTGCCTATTTTTTTTCATATTATTTGAGTTGGTTCAGTAACAGACACATCTAAACGTTCCTTTTCTTTTTCTTTCTCTCCCTTACTTCTTTATCTTCCTCTCCTTTCCCCTCCCCTCTTCTCTTCTTTCCCTCTCCTCTTTCTTTCTTAAAAGGATACAATCTATTTCCTCCAGTTGGGAGACTGGAAAATCCGGCGCACACACATAAAGCTAGGCATAGTGGCTCATGCTTGTCATCCCAGCACTGGGAGGTGGAAACAGGCAGATCTCTTGGGCCAGCAATATGGTCTAATACTTGGTGAACCTGAAGCCAGTTCCTGTCTCACAAAATAAGGGGGTGGTTCCTGAAGAATGACACCCAAAGTCCCCTACACACACTTGCGCGTGCGCACACATACACACACACACACACACACACACACACACACACACACACACACGGACACGTATTTTTCATTAAAATATAATAGAATTTGCCATATTAACATTTTTGGCGTGCAGTTCAGGGCATGAAATAAATTAATGCTGTTGCACAACCATCACCATCACACAACTTTGTAAGTTTCCAGTTTATTAAGGGGAAACTCCAAACCATCAAATAATAGCTCCTTCCCACTTACCTTGAAGCCTGAGAAATGTCATTATACTTTCTTTTTCTTTTTTTAAATTACAGTTTACTCACTTTGTATCCCCCCTGTAGCTCCCTCCCTCCCAATCCCACCCTCCCTTTCCTTCTCCATTCATGCCCCTCCCCAAGTCCACTGATAGGGGAGGTCTTCCTCCCCTTCCCTCTATTCTAATTTATCAGGTCTCATCAGGAATGGCTGCATTGTCCTCCTCTGTGGCCTGGTAAGCCTGTTCTCCACTCAGCGGGAGGTGATCAAAGAGCAGGCCAGTCAGTTCATGTCAGAGACAGTCCCTCTTCCCATTAATATGGAACCCACTTGGACACTGAACTGCCATGGGCTACATCTGTGCAGGGGTTCTAAGTTATCTCCATGAATGATCCTTGGTTGGAGTATCAGTCTCAGAAAAGACCCCTGTGCCCACTTTTTGGATCTGTTGCTCTCCTTGTGGAGTTCCTGTCCTCTCCAGATCTTACTGTTTCCCACTTCTTTCCTAAGATTCCCTGCACTCTGCCCAAAGTTTGGCTATTAGTCTCAGCATCTGCTTTGATACCCTGGTGGGTAGAGTCAAAGGCCCTCTGTGGTAGGCTCCTGTCCTGTTCCCTGTTTTCTCCTTCTTCCGATGTCCGTCTTCTTTGCCTTTCATTATACTTTCTTTTTCTGTAAATTTCACTACCCTAAGTAGGGATTTACTGCCTTTTATTGGGTTTAATTTTGCTGTTAACAAAATATAGTTTCTTTATTTTTCATTTGAGAAATATCTCTATGGGTTAGGTACTAAAAATATATTAGTAAACTGGGTGTGGTGGTGCACGCCTATATTCCCAGCACTCGTGAAGGCAGAGGTGGGCGGGCAGATCTCTGTGAGTTCCAGGCCAGCCTGGTCTACAAAGCGAGTCCACGACAGCCAAGGCTACACAGAGAAACCCTGTCTAGAAAAAAAAAAAGACAGAAACAAAAAAGAAAGAAAGAAGAAAGAGAAAAGAAAAATATTAGTAAACAAAGCAGTCATGGTCGCTTGGTGCTTAAAGCATTGTTAAAGTTATTCATGTAAGTAAGTAATCCCTAACCATAAGACATTATCTGAAATAAATGTACTGGGTTCTGTGGGCATGTTTAGGGTGAAACCATTATCTGGAATTAAGTCTCTGGGGTCATTTTTTCAGCCATATTTATTTTTGCGTACTCTGTATCAGAAGCAAAACACATTGCAGTGGTTCTTTAAGGCACTTCACCCATCAATATTAGTTTGGTAGAGCACAGTATATTAGAAATAATAGAAAATGAAATAAAACGTACAATTAAAGTTCTCTTTAAGACTTCTGAACTATGACTTTTGTTTAGGATTTTTAGGAGCGTTCAATGATGCTTTGTTTAGCTTTATACTGTTTTCACGTCTCTTTATCTAGAAATTTTAGGGACGTAACGTTGTTACTTTAACATACTTTAGGAAACAGAGAGTCCTGGATGAATGGGGGGCGTGGTCCACTGGAATCCAGACAACACAGACATCATGTGACTGAGTAGCCATCACCTGTTTCTTCTTCCTTCCACGCCACCCTTTGTAAGGAGAGTTTGCTTACTCTCTCCATATCACTCAGCCTTTTTCCTTGATGCTAGTTATTCAATTCACCAGGGGCCTTTCAGATCTCATGTGACTTTCTGTAGAGGATGTCGCTGCCATAGGCCCACTAACTTTAGCCATTTCCTCCTTGGACGATGACCTAGCTCCTCCTGTCTTCCTGATTCTTGAAACACTCTTCATTTTCTTTCACTGATTCTTATGACAAACTTAAATACCTGCCTGCTTGCTTCTCCTCATGCTCACCTGCTTTGTGTCCTTACCCATAGCCATGCTTTTATGTTCTAATGACTTTCACATCCGTATCTCTGGCTTCGTCTTTACTTCCAAGTCCACATATCACTCTGCCTTCTGGGTAGTCCCGTAAGAAACTGATATTTGCACTGAGAGTGTATGTCTACCATGATCCAACTAGCAATGCAGGCTGGTAGCCCTGTTTTTTCCCTTCGTCATCCCAAATGTATCATTGTCACCGAAATCAATGATTTTTGTTTTCTTAACTTCTCCCTAATCTCTCCCCTGTCCCCTGGTTCCTTTGCAAAAGTTTTCATTTAGAACAGTGGTTCCTAACCTGTGGGAACCTGTCAGCCCCTTTGACAAACCCCTATCTCCGAAAAGATTTACATTAAGATTCATAACAATAACAAAATTACGCTTATGGCATAGCAATGGAAATAATTTTATGGTTGGGGTCACTACAACATTAGGAACTGTATTAAAGGGGCACAGCACCAGGGAGGTTGAGAACCCCTGATTTAGAGCATCATGGATTCTGTTTCAGTCTATAACCTGTTTCAGTGTTCGTTTTATGTGGAATCTTCCTTTATCTCCCTCATTTCACAGTCCCTCTTAACCTTTTCTTTTTGACCTTGCAATCTGTTTCTAGAACCATCTTTAAAAAAGACAAATATGATCATGTTAGCAGTCTAATAAAGCCTGTAAGCAGAGCCCACGTTCTCAACCTCCAGCCCCGAGAATACAGATTTTAAAAATCTGGCAGGCCAGGGTTAAAAAGACGGTTCAGCAGTTAAGGCCACTTGCTACCCTTGCAGGAGACCTGGGGTCAGTCATCAGCACTCATATCGGTAGCTCACAACTGTCCATAGCTCCAGTTCCAAATGATCTGGTGCCCTATTCTGGCAGACATTCATACATAAAATAAAGACAGATATTTTTAAAGGTATGTATTCTTTTTATTTTTCAGGTACCAAGTGATAAAACTAGATGCCCTAGGGAGGAATGTTTGCCCAAAGCCATAGCTTTGTTTTTCCTGTGACTACTGTTAGTCCTTTGTCTTGCCCAGGCCTTTTGCTTCTTGAGATCATTCTTGTTTGCAGAAATGAAATCCTGTGGTCCTCGTATAGGGGGGTCTTGTTCTTATATTTGCAAAGGCCAGAAAAAACACAAGTTCTCAAACAATGTTGAAAACATAGACTTGAAAACTTGTGTGAGAAACGTCTTTCCCTTTTTCAGTCAGTGAGAACACCCTGAGTGCTGATTCTAAGCGAGCTGCCAGCACCTTCAAACCATTTAAACACCCAGCTCCCGCTCAGTTCTCAGCCACAAAACTGGGTAGAAGCCCCTTAAAGCTGCTAACATAATACTGACTTTGTTCAGTTTGTTTTACACTGCTGAGAATCTAAACTAGAGTCTCCTCACAAACTCTAGGCAAATGATCCTCCACTAAGCTACAAGCTAAGGGCAGACTTTAGTATTTTTTATAAATAAGATAAACCTGATTCCTATTGGTAAAAAAAAAAAAAATTGAAGCCTTAAATCTGCTGCTGCTTAATATAAAATATCAGATTATATTATGTGGAATCTGCACATAATATAATCTGCAATTTTACTTTCTAAAATCTTATTTCTTGCACAGGTAAATAGAATGAGATGAATATTTCTTTCCCTTCCAAAAACAAACAAACAAACCCAAAAACTTTCTAAAATTAGGGTCAAAAGAAGTAAGAGAAAAGGACAATGCCCATTGCAGAGTCCTGGGGTTGGGAGTGTGTGTTGGGCACACAGGGAAGTCTAAATAATCTTTCTAAGAAAAAAATGTATATTAATTATCCATTAATACAGATTAATGGATATTCTTGATTTTAAAAAATTGTAACCCCCAAGTGTGCACAACAGTTGATGTCCAACAGAATCACAAAGACGCTCAGAGCTCAGGACTGGCAAGAGCAAAATGATGGTGTGGGTGAGGATGAAAACCTGAAGAATAGGTGGACCAGCTTTACGTCTTCCCCACCTTTGAAGATGACAGATCATCAGTTACCTACATGAAGAAACAGCCCTGGAGTACTGTTCTCCTAAGATTCTACTCAGCAGGCTGTCGGTGAATTGGGGCTGCTATCGAGGTTCTGGTCCTGCGATGGTCCTCCCTTTTAGGTAGTTAGGAAACTTCAGCATAAACCCTCCTCTGTCAGCAGCCTTTCTGTTAAGAGATAAGACCCAGGGAAGAAACAAACCACATTATGCGTGATAACAGAAGGTGGGGACAATTCACCAAGCCTCCATTCTTAAAAACTGATCCAGGAACACCAACGATGTGAGCAGAAAACCAGAACTACAGTCGGCCCAAAAAAGCATGTTGTAGAAGCTTGCCGAAAAGTTAAAATGAAACAACCCTCCCGTTCATATTCTTGAAGGTATTTGAAAGGTAGTGCGTGTGCATAAACGTAGATGATACTGGTAAGAAAGAACAACCAAAGACCAAGAATTCAAGAAAAATGGGTCATCAAAAGGTTGCCACAAATATGATGCCACTTCTGTGAACTTTAAGTAGTTAAAGTGGTACATATTGTCGATGGATGTAGATGCTCGTGGGAGCCAAAGGAGTGTGGAGGGGTCTGTAGAAATTGTTTTCAAGCCATCAAAAAGCACAGGTGTAGAGAGTTGGAGTCAGGTCTGCCTGGAATTGTAATGTTGCTTTGTTAACAAAGGGAACTATCTGAAGCAAAAAAAAAAAAAAAAAATGTAAACTGAGTTATCTGTTAAATCTGAGTGGATAATATATTAGATCAGAGTATCTATTAGGTAGCTATTATATTTTTATAATTGAAATATTTTAATTAAAAACTTAAAAATAATGTTGAATGGTAGAAAATTTTTATATAACTCTACTATAAAGTTATGATCCAGCCCTCCCCCCCCCCCCGGGGAAAAAAGCATACCTCTTAACAGTGACAAAATAAGAAAAAAAAAAAGGAAATATGATTTTTGTTAATAAGGAAATACAATTTTTACTTTAGTCAGCTTGGGATTTTGACAGTTCGACGCAGGAGAAGCCTCTAGCTCTGTACTAAGCAAGGGTGTATGGAGTAAACAGGTCTTGCTCATTCCTTTTCAACTTTTAAAGTCTGAATGAAGAAAAAGCACAGAAGGTTTAGTTATTCTTGGTCATTGGAAGAGCAGAGGAGCGGGTAAGGGCGAGGCGGCCTCTCACAGAGTACCCGATCAAACAGTGTCATCCTAAATTACAAGTCATCTTTACATTACTGCATTTGTCCATCACATGGTGTTCTGGAGTTCCACTGGTGTACGGGGGCACTGTGCCGGGTGGCGCACAAACATACCCCTGGGGTTACTGAGCTTATATTCCGCTTCTGGAGACCGACATCTGTAAGTGAGGGTTTTAAAGGAAATATAATGTAAACATAGAAACTTGAAAATGTGCAGGACAGTAAAGGAGTGGCTACTAAATCTCCATCTTTCATAATGGCTACTGGTTTAAGAACATCTTGACTAGTTGTCTAGTGGTGGCAGTCTTGTGCATCATGGAAATCCTGGGAGGATCCTCCATGTGTTTGTGCCCTCCAAAGAACAGCCATCACCGGTTACATTTGTAGGTTGAGGACTTGGCGGGTGGTTGTCTGGAAATGGCTGGTAACTACTGTATTGAACAGCGTAGGTTCAAAGTGAGGAAACCAAGAGATACTCGAATAAGCACTTTGAAAAGGGAACTAAACAGGAAAAGTATCAATCACAGTTGCCTGTAGGTAGGCGGGGGACTGAAAGGAAAAAACAGCCATAACGTGCCATCTGTGATGTGTGATTTTCTGCTACATGCATGTATATGGTGGATTACTAAAACTTTTGGAAGACTAGATTGTAACCAAATGGGGTCTTTGAAGGAGAGTCGGGAGTTGTCTTTAAAAAAAAGAGAGAGATAAAAATTACACTGGAAATGTCAATTCTAGTGAGTAATTTGGCAAGGATTAGGGAATGTGAACCTCAAAAAATTTCTGTCAGCAGGAGGCCCTCCTGAGAGCATTATTGTCTGTCTTGGTGTAGCTAAGAAGGTAAATCGGCTCAGGCTATAGAAAATCCCAAACATTTAGAATTTGAGAGCTGCAAGACCTGGTGTACACTAAAATACGGATCTTCACCCAAAACTGTACTCAAATATAAGTCATCATTACTAGCTACCCCCAAGCCCAGCTAGAGTTTAGTGTCTTTAAAGCGAGTCTACATTCAGATGACATTTTTGGAATTACCTTTCAATTCAAAAGTTCTTTTTCAAGTTTCTACTGTTGCCTGCTGACTGAACCTGTAACCACCTTATGGAGATTTCCGATTCTGATTTAAGAGTAAGAGAAGGATGGAGGGAGGCGGACAGTGCATGCTCAGTCCTTGCTTGGTCCTCTTTAAGAGCAGAGAATGAGGGTTACACTTTGTGGACACCGTACAGCTGGAGTCAGCTTTCAGCTTATTTATAACTGACCACTAACTTTAACAGTTTGTTTTTGAAAGGAAAGAGGAAGAGCTAGGATTGGGGGGCTGGAAAGGATTTCACTAGGAAGAAATTGAAATGGAAAAACCTAAACTTGGTCCACACTACTTGGGTCCACACCAGGCCACTGTTCGGTTGTAGGTGGAGCAGACTCAGAACAGCTGAATCAAGATGCATTGTGGGATAATTCGTTTTAGGGTAGTTTAAAAACAGCTTATTGTATTGTAGATGACAAGCACCAAGGGACAATGCAGTGATAATCATTTGCATCATTTGCTTTGGTCAGAGATGCCAGCGACCATACCCTGAATTTGCTCCTTACTCCACAAGGGTGGATCTTGTGGCTTGACTGCTGAATGAAATCCAGGCAGAACCACTGTACTGCAAGCTGTCTGTTTTCCTTGTAGTCGCTGTATTTATTTGCTATCTTGAGATGAGAATTCCTCCAAGGGAGAAAGTATTTATTAAAAACAAGACCATCTTGATACCGTGGGCTGAGATCTAAAAATATGTAGTTTGTGTCCTTTGAAAAGAAATGACAGTAGACCCAAATCCAACCTCATCAAGTAGAAACAAAGGGGCATGCCGGGGGTGGAGGGAGCTCACTGTTTATACAGGTTTCCACATGACTTTTCTTTTAGAAAGTGCATGGACCGCATCCAAAACAAATGATGTTTTGTTGGATGGGAAGACCAAAAGGAAAAGCCTAGAGAAAGGAGGATAGATGATCTTTCTTTAATGTCAAAACTGACATAAACATACTCTCCCCCCACCCCTGTGCTCAAGATAATTTTCTCAACAAGACGCAGATTGCTTCAGTCTTTGCCTATCACCCTTTGAAGCACTTTCCTCGTTATTAGCAGTGGGGGCAGGGTTTCCTTTGAGGATTTTTACAGCACTGAAGAGTTCCTCCTTTAAATACTTTCACATGATGAGGGAATTCCGCTTTCAAAGTGCTGTCATCGCTGTGGGTTTCTTGTCAGAGGACAATTTATTCCTGGGTGATGGTCCTCCTTAGCTTGATTGTCGCGAAGGCCTTACCTTCCTGACGGATGCGGTTTCTAGGTTTCTAGTGCAATTCACCTCTCTTCTCAGAGAGACACAACAAAACGACAGGGAGCCTCCTTTGTTAAGCTCCCTAGTGGCAATGGCCACCATCCTCTTTAGAAAAGTGATCCATCAAGGGGAATTGTCCCTCTTGTTGCTCTCCGATGATTAACGTTTGAACAGCTGAACAGCTCCGTTTCTTCCACAGTGCACAAGGACGCTGTAAGTTAAAGGATTTCTGAAATGTCTTTATGGATCTTTTTTAGTGCATCCTCCAATGTAAATAGCATAATAAACTATAAGTAAGCTATTCAAACATCGTTTCCTCGAGAACCTCCATAGTATTTGAGCCCCCACCCACCCCTTCCATGCTCCTGTTGTCCTCCTTTTCCTTCTGATTCCATTTGTTTTCTTGAGCCAGGGTTTCTCTGTGTAGCCTTGGCTGTCCTGGACTCACTTGGTAGACCAGGCTGGCCTCAAATTCACAGAGATCTGCCTGTCTCTGCCTCTCTGAGTGCTGGGATTACAGCCCTGTGCCACCACACTCTGTTCTTGAATATGGTCTTTTGGAAATTTTTGTGAGGGTTTAATTCAGCGTGACACAACACATATCTTTATGGCTGACCAGATCATTTGAACTGAGATACTCAGATACAAACAAGTTTACTCATCACTGCTGCCTAGGGGTGAGTTGACTTGCTCTGTCTTTGTGGTGTTTTAAATCAAAAAATAAAAATTTATGTGGCCTCCATCTAGATCCACTCACATAGTGACTTGGATTTTCCCTTTGAATAATTTGATCACTAGAAAACAATTAGTATTTGTTATTCATTCGTTATTGGCTTCCAGAGGCAACTAATTCACATAGGATATTAAAGTAATTTTGTAAAAAAAACCAAACCAAAACAAAACAAAACAAAAACCAACACCCCCCCAAACCAAAAACCAAAACAGTGAAATCTCCTTCCCAGTAGTGTATTCAAATGAAGGAGCTCTCAGAGGTTTAGAGAGGAATTGGCAGGGTGTGAGAAGAGAGCACTAGGCTACTGTCAGGTTATCAGATTCCAGCTTTGTCTCTCCTGCCTACAGCTTCCCAAATAGTCCTGAAAAATGAGTGGCCTCAATGTTCTGCAAGTTTCTGCTATTCCAAGCACACAATGAAACAACTCCCCATCCGTGCAGAGCACTTGACCTTAGCCACAGTGAATGGGCTAGGTTGTATGCTTCCCTGTGTTAGGAAGGAGTGTGTGTATATACATACATATACGTGTATATATATATATATATATATTCTTTTTCTCGGAGGCCTCTGTGGTGTGCTTCAATTATTTACCCCCCTTGCTTACCACTTACTGGACATTTGGATGGTAAGTATGCTACACTCTGAGCTGTGGCCTTGTGAGGCAGTGAGTACAGCCCGCCTTTCAGGTAGAAGGCATGGAGGAAAGCCAGTGAATCTGGAAAGCAGATAAACAGGAAAAAAAATGAAGCTGTAGAAAAAGCAGCGTAGCCTGGAGAGGGAGGCATACCCGTGTCTCCATCCCTAGCTTGAATTTTAGAAATAGGAAAATGTGGAGTCACATTTTTTTACCTTTG
The DNA here is from genome assembly GCF_907164565.1 of Psammomys obesus. Lineage (NCBI taxonomy): Eukaryota > Metazoa > Chordata > Mammalia > Rodentia > Muridae > Psammomys > Psammomys obesus. The sequence continues at coordinate 14,540,986 of NW_026596073.1, read as the reverse complement.
CAATGCTGAGTCAAGTCTCAAAGATTCCACATACACCATGCTCCTCTCCCTCACCTTAGCATTAGTTGCCTTAAACTACTTTCAAATGTGTTATGACCTCTGAATGTGAAAATTACACCAGCAATTCTGCAGCCTCCTACCTCTTTCATCATCTGGAGTCCCAGAATTCAGGACCTCCACACATCTTTGGAAGAAATGTAAACAAACAAACAAACAAACCAAACTGTATAGTGAAAGCGTGCTCTTACTCACTAAGAGTGTCTTAGACTGTGATTCTTAAAAATGATTAGAATTCATGAAAATTGAAGGGGAAAGATGCTATTTGATCAATAATGTTGTCTATAAGTGCCTGGGCATGCCACTCTCTGAACTGTTTGTAGGAAGTGAGCAAGACTTTCACCTATAAGATACATGTTGTGTGCCAGATACACTTTAGACCAGGAAAGAAATTAGATAGAGACAGTGAATAGGATAGTCATCCTTTTTATTTTAACCATAGAAAACTAAGAATTGAAAAACATAATTTCCTAAAGAAGTATGGGATAGTTGAAAAGTTAACATCCAAACCAATCGGTTGTTTTGGAAAGTGCCACAATGGAAGATTAATAGCTTCTAAGATTAGCGCTTCTAAGTCATGCCTAGTGACTCTGAAGACAAAGAGAAAGAGTAGTGATAGAGTGCTTTCTCAATTTTGGAATGCTCTCAGCAACTATCAGATGATCCAGGACTGTCTCAGGAAACACACTAACTTAGCTCTGCTGTCATCTGTCTATGAGGAAGGGTTAAACACGTATGTAATGGCACTTTTGCAAATGGACCTTTGTCATTTGTCAGCTTTTGACCTTTGTCCCAGCTTGAAGAAATCCCACATTTAGCCACAAGCTAAGGCTTCGCTTCATTTGCCCCATCTTTCTTGAGAATTGCATTCTAACCGAAGGTTTTGTCTCCTCTCCTTGGATCCATGCTGCCGTCCTGCCCCAGGCTGGCCTTCCTTTCACGATGTGATCAGTTCTGAGGCCATCGAGCTCACTGACGACTTCTCCTACGGGATGCACAGGGTGGAAACAAGCTGTTCTCAGGTGAGTAGACTCTGCCCGCGGCCCAGTGGGTGGCTCACGCTGCACCCCCCCACAAACACCTTCAGCGTTCCTCATCGTTCTTACATGCAGTGACCAAGGACACGGACTGTCACAAGAGGGACAGACAAGAAGGGTAGACTCCTTGTCATGATGGAATGATACCTTCATCTTCAGATTTTTAGCAACATGAACACAAGGCCAGTCGTTGGCTTCCACAATATTAAGCAGTCATTGGTAGGGGAAATTTTTCCATTTGGCTTACTACTATAGAGGTGAATGGGACATCTGGGGGAGACGGATGAAGATTTCATTATATAGCCTTGCATAACCTGGTGTACTGATAATTTCTCCCTTACAGTTCTAGTATCTAGTCTTTAGTCATAAAATCTTTAATGGCTGGGATCCACCATACAGTGAAGACCTCAAAAAATGGCTTTTCTTGGGGTGAGGTTGGAAAGAAGCTGTCAGAAGTGTGAGTTCAGTGGCAGGCCAGTCAGAAGAACAAGCTAAAACAGTTGTGTGCCTGCTGCTCTATACGCTTGTCCTTATTTCCAAGGAAGCTCTAGTTAGTTATGTCCTGTTCTTCTGTAACCAAATTAATACTGCCTCTAGGGATGAAGGTGTGAAGGTTTTGAGGGGGATGTGAAAGCAGTTAATGTGCTGAGAGACTTAAACATATTGGTATTTTTGTCACTCATCAAGAGACATAGTTGAAATGCCTGCACAGAGAGAGAACCATAGCATCCGCCCCCAGACAAGTAAAAGATGGATTCGGAGTACATTGGTACCAGTGTTAACTGGTACCCAACAGTGCTTCGGAGGAAGGAGTTTCTGCACAGATTTGAGTAAAGGGAGGAACAGTTATATAGCTACAAGAGCAAAGTGACTGCCGTGTGGGCATGCCTCAGGACCCCACTGCCCTGCCTGCCCCTGATCCAGTTTCTCATCTTCAGTAGGTGCAAGATTCTTAGAGAGTAGGTGGTTTTCATTGCCAAGAGGGTAGGATATTTGTGTGAACCCGACTATCTGATGAATTTGTGTGTGTGTTTTAATTATTAAGTTCATTCTTTGGTAATTTCATACACGTAGATGATACATTCCTTAGATACATTTCTGTTTTCAATTAAAATGTAGGATTATCAAGTATACCATCTTTCACATATGAACACTTCCCTCTCCTTTGAAAAAAGTAATTTTTTTTGTTCCTTTAACTCATGTTTTCGGTTTGCTCACCTCTGAGAAATGGGTCTATCTGATCATGAGGATGGAACTCCCTTCTGCTGGGTTCGGTCCCCAGAGACTCTGATTTAATTGTGCTGAGCACTGCCTGCACAGAGACCCCCAGAGACTCTAGTGACCCTCAGAGACTCTAGTTTAATAATTGCTCTGGGCACTGCCTGCACGGTTGGGGAAACTGAGTCTCAGAGAAGTCAGTTGAGTTTGGGCAGAGTTGTGTTGCTCTAATGGCAGAGCTGAGACTTGCATTTATATAATCTGATTGTGGAACTCTCTGCTGGACAGGAGTGTGTGGAAGGGGAGGGGAAACACTGCAAGGAACTGAATTGGAAAGGATGTTCAAGAACTTCATGATTCCCCGACATTTGCTTTAATGCGATTCAATTTCTAATAAAAAATCTTGACAGAAAATCATACAGGATGGTACTCTATAATTTGTGGGATAGGTACATGGCAACAAGTAAACCTTTTAAGGCTACTAGCCCACACACACGTGTGTGTGTGTGTGTGTGTGTGTGTGTGTGTGTGTGTGTGTGTGCCTTCCTCCTCCTCCTTTTCAAGTGAGTACACCACAGCCTGTGTGTGGAGGTCAGACAACAGCTTGCAGAAGCCATTTCTCTCTCTCCACTGTGTGCATTCCAGGGACTGAACCCACGTCCTGCTGTGGCTCACTGGCAATGACTTTACCCAATGAGCCGTCTCACCAGCCTCAGAGGATCCCTCTTTTTTTTTTTATAAACCGTTTTAAAGTTTATTATGCGCCCACTTTTCTTCTGCTCATGGCCCATTTTAAATTCTAAGTTCTCTGAAAAATCTTTTTAAAGGCATGGGAAAACTGAGACAGGAGCTATTAACCTTCCCCACGTCCCTCACTTCTGATCTGTTTGTTTCTAATTCCTGTAATTGCTGGTTGGAATGGTCTTCCTTCTTTCTCTGTGCCAGGCAGAGATAACATCAGCAGGACTACAGGAAAGGCTTTAACAAAGGTGACCTGCGGTTACCAAAGAGACCATGCCAACAAGGGGTATTTTTCAAAAAAGGTGCCCTGGGGTGAAGGCCACTGTTTCTCTCTGTTGTCATGGGGAGGCGGCAGGGACCTGTTTCTCCCACAATTAATTTCCACCTCCTCCATGTCTCATCTCCAGACTGACCCTGACTTCAAAAGGCTTTGTCTTTAAGCTGAGGAAGACACTGCCTCTCTTCCCGGCTCATGAGAGTCCTTATCTGGCCCAGTTTCCCCAGTCCCCGAGCTGGGAGGTCAGTCAAAGATGTCAGCTAGATGGCTAAGTGATAGTCCAGCCAGTTGGGGGTTCTTCCTTCAGGAGACGAATAAGTCTAAGTCACTTCACTTTCTCTAATGATCCTGAAGAGAACCCATCAAATCAGAGTTTCCTTGAGTTGCACTCTGTTCCTGCTAGAGCCTATCAGAGTCCTTCACACTTGTTTTAGATCATTATTAATTTATCTCATTAACCAAACCAACAGAAAGGTGAATACCCACAAACCCAAAGAATGTTTCAAAAGCTAAGCAATTCTCAGTGAGCCTCCATGCCTTATTAGTCTTCTGCAGATGACAAGTCCTATATTGCTGATGATTGAAGATGCCCACGCATCACGGCAGGGCCTCAGACTCATGGCCCATCTCTCTTTTTCTTGATCTTTCTGTAAAATCCTAACACAAACCTGGTGAGTTCACGATCATTTCCTTGACAAAAGATTAATATTGCAAGCACAGAGAGTCAGGGCCCCTGCTTGCACACAGGTGTCCTCGGGAACCACGGGAGGAAACGGGGCTAATGGCAAAGTAAATTGCTTTGCTTGTGAAAACCTTTTTCCTTTCCCCTTTCGCCCATGTGCCCAAGTGGGAAGGCCTAGCTTTGAAAGTACTTCATGCCGCAGATCAAACACTTGAGAGAGACTGACAGTGAAAAAGCCCAAGCGTCCCATCAGCAGCGAGGAGAACGATCCCCGAGACAGTGGGAAATACATCAGCGCAGAGCTATGCAATGGCAGGGCACGCTGCTTGTGTTCCTTAGGCTGAGAATTAGTCAGACTTTAAGGACTTGACTTAAATTTGATTCTTGGTTTCTTCCCTAAGATGGCCTTCCTCTGGGTTCTCTGCAGGCTCCCTCTCTGACCAGAGCTGAGTGGGAAACCTAAGTGAGGAAGGACCCCTCTGAGAGTTAGTTTTTCCTTTTGAACTGTTTTCACATGCACCTCTGGGATGTGGACCGGAATACTCAGGTGCGGTGTTCCTCTGTAAAATAAAGAGCTGCGTAAGCACCGAAAGGACTCTGAGAGCGCACACCAGAGAGTCTATTCCTGGATGAGATCGCTAACAGCAGGTTTCAGAGATTTCTTCATCAGGCAACCAGTTTGCTTCAGTTACTACCAGGTGCGCTGAATGAGCCCAGTGCATTGCCAAATGGCTGGGGCAAGGGAGGCAGAGCTCTCTGGTGGCCAAGGAAACAATGCATCACTGACAACTTCCATCCATCATCCCTGCCTCTGGCCGGGCCAGAAGCTGGAGGGAATGGGCTCCATATGAGCTCCCTTTGGGCTTCTATACTCGTAAGCCCAGACCCGTATACCTGAGGAGGAGGCATGCTGCGTGGTTAGTCCTCCCTGAGAAACAGCAGACAGTGAATGGCAGGCACCGGTGTGGTGGCAGAGATAGAAATGAACACCAGAGCCACCCTCCGCCACCTGTGAGCCTCTCAAGCATCTTGTGATGGGCACCATGAGGTCATCTCTTCATTTTCAGGGCACTGCCCTAGCCTAAGCCTTGTTTGCCCCCAGATAACGGTCATTGTCATCTCCTAACCGTGTCCTCTTTTCTCTGTTCCTTTTGCTTGGACCAGGGTTACATTTCGCAGTGAAATGTCTTGTTTTGTATAATCGGAGGACCAGTTTCTAGTTAGCAAATAAAGAGCACACTGAAAATCAGCTTAGTTCAACAGATTGGATCGATGTCATTTGGCCACTGAAAAATGTAGGAAGAGAAGACCACATGACTTCTAACCAGCTTCAAATTTATCCTTATTAGACTTTTAGCGTGGGGTGCGGGGGGAGTGTTGTTTCTTTTTCCCAGGAAGCTTGCTTATCTCAATAACTACCAGTGTGCATGGATGCTCACTTCACCTCAGGCTCTATGCAAACTTTCCCCCTCAGACGCTGAGTGATCAAAGCCTGAGGCCTGCACAGTACATGGGCACTGAGAATGCTGTTCCTGTCAGCCTGCACCCTGGAGGCTTTGGCAGCACAAATAGGTGATTTCCTTCATCCACAGGGTGAGCATATGGATTCCTGCTGGTGCATCTTAGCAGCCTATACCTGAATTTATTTTGCGGCTGTTGTTGGTACGAAGGAAAAGCAATCTGAGATCACCTAAGCCTGCATAGACTGTGGTCAAATAATGCAAAAGTTCTTTTTTTTTTTTTTTTTTTTTTTTTTTTTAGGCCTGTTTAATATTTTTTTCAGGCAATAGATCAAATTCAGGATTCATTTTTAGTTCTTTAATAAACTGACACGGTATGTTGGCAGTAACTCGAGGGCGCACCTTTAACATGGAAGTGCCGGGGAACCAAAGGTGCTATTGGTCCTGTTTATTAGTAACCAGAGAACCCTTTAGTATTGAGCTTAGCACCTTGAGAGGGAAAGCTGAGATTCTAGGCGTTTCCATTGTGATGAACATCTTCCATCATTTCCCTCTCATCATGTGCACTGTGCCCCGACTCCCTTGTCAGTTCATGCGCCCTTTTCAGTTTGCAAGTGTCTTATAAACAGCGCAGTGGGAGGAATGAATAAATCATCCATAAGCCACTTCTGTCGCATGTTTACCATAATCCCCGCTCTTCCCTCCCTCACCCAGATAGCCATTTCCTTCACGTGTGCTTCAAGCCACCAAGGAGGCCCCCTTACACCTCCCCCCCCTTTCCCTCTCACTGGACGATTTCTACTGACCACACTCTATGGGTCACCAGTTTTCTTGTTTATTCCCAGTATCCCCCACTGACAGGGAAGTTCCCAGAGGCTCAGGGTCTATAGCAGTCCCTGGCATGGGTGGGGAACTCGATAAGTGCCAATTAAACGAGTCTGTGGGAATCATTTAGTCCAGCCGTTGGCTTCCTCGCTGCACGGTGAGCTCTGTGTTTCCAAAGTCTGTTGGAGGCAGTGCGCTGATGCCTCCATCTACCTGCCTGTCCCTGCTGAGAAGAAGCGGGGGATGTGGGCACATGGCGCACATCATCATCTGGAGCTGTGCTCAGCCTCAAACCGGCTAGTGCAGGCGAGTAGCCAGTAGCCAGCCTTTGTGGAGAAGCTGCGTCCAGGCCGTGTCTCTCCTGGATGCAACATAACCAACTACCCTTCCATCCAACCCTCTCCTTCCTCCGTGCTCCAAGTAGGCAAGAGCTTTGGTTCAGGTGAACAGCCTCTTCCTCATCTGCACTGTAGTTCCTTTGTGCGAAGAACAGCCAGTGTGACAATCCACCCATTGGGAGCTAGGAAAAATCGACTGTGTGTGCTGGAGATTTTCCACTTGACACACTTGCAGCCATGGTGACCATGACATAAATCTCCTGGGTCTCGTCACTGCTTCACTGGGCTCCAAGAACATCCAGTGCTGATGTTAAGTTTTACAGCCTATGAAAACAACCATCACCTCTGTCATGGCCAGTTAAAGAGTATCTTTTACAGAGGACTTCTGCATATCTGAATCCCACCCATCCAAAGCCAAAAGTCATACCGGGGGGAAGAGATTGCATTCTGCCCTGTTTCTTACAAGGGGAGATCAAGGGTCAATTCAATTCATAAAATTACTGCAGTCATTTTCCAGCTGGCTGAGAGGGTTCACAGATCAGAACATACAGTGGCTCCTAAATGGTTTCTGATATGCACAACTCCAGTGTTTTTCTTCTCGGCATGTGGTGCAAAGCCTGCCTGAAAGCATCTTTGCAGCTATTGACAGGCAGGTTAGAAATGGTCCAGGGTGCTTTCCAGCATCCCGACATAGGCCATCCATCCACTCGGACCATTCCTCCCCCCCCCCCCCAAAAAAAAAGCCTGCTTTGTGCATGCATCTGCCTCAAGCCTCCTTTTTTTTCTCTTGCAGTGTGGTGCTCATCTTGGGCACATTTTTGACGACGGGCCTCGTCCAACTGGCAAAAGATATTGCATCAACTCAGCATCGTTGTCCTTCAGCCCTGCAGACAGCACTGAGGCGGAAGGAGGTGGTGGCAGAGAGAGCGGCAGCCCAGCAGTGGCCGACAGAGCTGAGCTGTAGGATCGGGGAGCCAGCTGCAGGATCCGGTGGAAACAAAGTGTACTTAACGCACAGCTGATCGAAAAACCAAAAACGGTTTCTCTTAACAGAGCTATTTTTTCAGAAGCTATCAGGGCAGTTTATGCTGTTGAAATTGTATTTTCTTTTTTTTTTTGTTCAGATGGGAGTTCTGCCCATTTGTGTATTCTGCTGTTGACTAGGTCCAGAACTGTGTGTAGGTCTTGCAAATGGAGATAACTTTGTGCAGCCTCTTCCCAAGCCTCTGAGTAGCCTCGGCAGCATTGTTTTATTCCTGCACACACCTTCCGTTAAGCCTTGTTGTTCTAGGCACCCCCTTCTGACTTCGAGGTGGGAGCTGTTTGGTGAAATCAGAGAACTAGTGCTCAGGGGAGGGGAGCAGAGCCGGGAAAGGCAGGGCATCCAGACATGTGGCCTTACGGTAAAGATGGAGTGCTGTCTTAGATTTCTAGGCTCTGTGGAAAGTCTGAGCTAAGGTTGTTTTTTCTCACTAAAAGGGTGTGAAGGTCTAAAGTCTTCCTCATGTTAGATTGTTGCCAGATCTAAGAGGGCTCGCTGGGGGTTGCAGCAGAAATGTAAACATTACCTCGTGGGCAGGTCTTTATTTTATATTATTTTCCATTGAAAACAGGGGAATGTAAGACAACTGTAAAATGCTGCTTTCGGGTTTTGTCCAAAGCTCACAAGGAAGAATGCTTGCCTATTGCCTTTGTATAAGCCTTTCTCTGCACACCTCATGGGAATGACATCTGGGCGAGCAGTTTGGAAGATTCCCTAGTGCAAAATAAAATGTTGGGACAACACACTTCACCAAGATGGTAGAAAAGAGAAAGATCAGAGAAGAACAAACGTGTAGTCTTGTACCACACTGAATAATCTCATGCTTTGCAGAAAGGTCCGCAGGATCTTACTGGTACCACACCTAAATCAAACTTCTCCATAGCATCAGGAGGCCCAAGCAAAGATGTTGGGCATTAAGGCAGAATAGTCAGGCCCAAACTCCACACCTCACTGTGTGTATGAGGGACAAGCCATTTAACCCCGATGTGCCTATATGTTCATGTCCACAATAGGCCTCATATATTTATGAAATATATTGCTACTCTCAGGGCAAAATTTACTATATTGCTGTACAAATAAGATCAGTATTGTAAAATCACACTGATCTGGTTGTAATGCCCCACCCCTAACCCCTGCAAGGCCACAAAGCAGGCATTTACAATGGAAAGAAGCAGAGGTGGACTCGGTTGATTGGTATGGAAACAGGCTAAAAGCCAGACCTTTCTCTTGTGGCAGTATGGCAGGTTTTGCTTGGAGAAGCTCTGTGTGGTTGCTTGATGTTTTCACAGGGCTGAACAAAGGTGATAGAAGTTAACAGTGCTTGTCTCACAAGGGAGCACTGTGATTTTGAATGCTAGTCTTGAACTGCGGCTTTAAAAGATACTTACGTCTCTAAATTTTTAATGAAGATCAGCATCTTTCCTTCTGAGCACCGAAGACAAAGAGAGCAGACATGTGATAGCTGTCGACCCGGTGGGAAGCAATAAAAAGCTGGGACAAGTCAGGTGAGAGCACCATGTCTGGGAGTGTCTGGCCTTCTCCAGGTACCTCCTGGAGGGCCTGATATCCTGGTGAGTCTCCATCATTACCCACTTCTAGAGAAGTTCAGGCTCTTAACCTGGACAAACAGGAAAGTTACCTGAGCAATCAGGGTTCCCTGAACCCAGATGTTTCACCCCAAGCTTAGGTCTACTCTGGACCTCAGAGGTTTCTCTCTTCTCTAGAAACAAGGGGAAAGTCTAAGACTTTCTCTCCTCTCTAGAAACAAGGGGAAAGTCCAGATTGCTGTAAGGGTCTTCATAGCACCATGAAGGATCCCATGTAGGGCGGCCGAGGACAGACATGGGTCTCACTCACAGCTTGACACCTGTCCTTCAGAGACACACACAGCCTTTTCTGTCCACTCCTTTCTATGCGGTGCCCTCCTCTGGGTCCCTAGGACATAAGCCACAGTGTTGGAGTAGAAAGGCAAATGAGGAGTTTCTCTTTCCCTAGAGACTCCTGTTGCTGCTCTTCCTATAGCATTAAACACACACACACACACACACACACACACACACACACACACACACACAC
>NW_026596073.1:14519326-14531223 GCF_907164565.1 Psammomys obesus | reverse complement strand
CACACACACACACACACACACACACACACACACACACACACACACACCTTGACCCATAACAATAACAAAACCCTTGTTTTTTCAAAAAACTTTTACTGTTTTGTTTTTTAACAAAAGCCAGCTTTTTCCAGCACCGACTTTTAAAAAGTATGGAACATCCATTGAAAGAAAGAAAAAAAGAAAGATGTGTGCATGCAGTTTAATTCCAGATTGCCCTTTTTTGGGCTTAAGTGGTTTCAAATTTCAATATATTTCTGTCTTATGTTAAAGAAATATATTGCTAAAATGTCAGTGAGCAATAATGTCAGCTGTCGAGCACTAGATTTACTTTCGCAGGATATGGAGTGCAGTGAACCAAGGCAATATGCTGAGGTGTATGTGATCTGTGGGAGTGCTGCCATTTAGCACAGGAGATGCGTGGTCCCCCCTGCCCGCATCCCAGCCCTGACTGCACCACTGGGCAATGCAGCGATGTGCTGGTAGGCAGGAAGTATGTCCATATGAGCATGTTGGGCAGACCAGAAGGAAGCAGCAGCAGCAGCAGCAGCAGCAAGTGTATTCCTGAGCATTTAAACTCTTCACTTCTATGTACTTACTGCCTTTAATGCAAATGACGTAGCAGCTGGAACAAAGCCTCTCCACAGCTATCTGACAGCTATCTTGCTGTCAGAATGAAAACGATGGAAACCGGCACCATTTGTTTGGAAGATTGTATAGGTTTTTGACCTAGAAAGCTTTTTAATAACTTTCTCCTAATAGTTTAACTCTTTTGAAAAGTGACACGAAAGCCTTTTCCAATATTTGTTGTATACGGGAATTAGGTAATAAAGTTTCTTTATAAAAATGTCTCTCTCCTCTGATCCCTGAGGACAACTGTACTTTCTATCAAGGCTGTCCCCTACCCAGCAGGTCTGACCCTTGAATACAAGGAGGCTTCTAGAAGCCCTGCTCCTTGGGGACTCCTTGTACCCCAGGCCGCAGGATCCTCAAGAGCAGGGAAAAAGGAAGAAACGTGCACATTCCTCTGTCCTTCACCTCACCAGGGCAGAATCTCCCGCAGTTCCCGTGTGTGTGCTGTGCTAAATAAAATCTGCTCTGAAAATTTCCACCTCGGTAACTGCAGGCTGGTGAGATGCTCTGAGGCTCTCCTAAAACATCCCATGCCCATGTGAAATTCACACAAATGTCAAAGGTCAGTCTCAAGAGAAAGGCCTTCAGAGGTCCCCACTGCTCATGGAGTAATTTTTACCTATATAAGTTGGGTAGAGTGGCTCATTCTGAATCCCAGAATTTAGGACACTGAGTCAGGAGGATCACTGTGAGTTTGAGTCAGCCTATACTACCTAGTGAGTTCCAGTATAGCCTGGGCTACAATATGAGCCCCTGTCTCTGAAAACCAAAACCAAATAAAAACTCATCTACAGATGGATTTTGGTATTTGTCGTTGAAATGATTTTGTTGTTGTTGTTATTTCTTTTATTTAACCTATTTCTCAGAGGGAGAAGCAGGGCTACTGGAGACTTGGTTTTCAATCAGTTCCCTAGATTCATATGCCTGGGATCCCAAATACTGACCAGCAGGTTCAGGCAGGGAATGTCCCTACAGCATTTCTCATTGCATGACCCCAGCATCATCACCTGCCTCACCCAGGGTACTCACTAGAAATGCAGATACCCAGGCCTTGCACCACACTTGCAGAGTCAAGACTTCTGAGTTGGGACCATAGCAACCATGCTTAAGTAACCCCTGCTATGTGATTCTGGAGTTTAACCTGGGGAGCTCTGGCCTAACACCTCTACTGAACTAATGTCCATGAGCATTCGTTTTAAAGAGCTTCTATATCTGCTCCTCAAATAGAGCTAGTTCTCCTGTAGCAAATGTGGTAAGGTGTGGCCACGCCTCTCAACTGCTCTCATCCTGCATTGCCCTTCACATGTCCTGACCAGCTAGCTCTGGTTCCTTATTTCCTGCTTTTGTTTCTGGGCTGAAGCTGGGCACCCATCAGAGTACAGCAGGCCCTGTCTAGGACCACTGGCTATTAGAGCAGGCTTCCAATCAGTAACATTATGAATTCGATGACAAATCTCAGGGCATACATCCATACATGATTTCCACCCTCTCTGTTTTCCTGTAACTATGCCATTGAGAGTCCTACAAAGGTACGATGTACCGTTTTTTTAAAATTGTGTGTTTATAAGGGAAACACACACACACATTCATATACACATACGTAGTCTTCACTGTTCTATTGCTGCAAAGAGGCAGCATGAGCAAGGCATCTTATAAAAGAAAGCATTTAATTGGGGGCTTGCTTACATTTTCAGAGGTTTAGCCTATGATCAGCATGGCAGGAAGCATGACGGTAGGCAGGCATGTTACCAGACCAGTAGCTAAATATTTACACCCAGATCTACAGGGAGGCAGGCAGGCAGGCAGTGAGGGGGTGGAGGTGGGGCTGGTCCTGGCAAGGGCTTTTGAAACCTTAAAGCCCACCCACAGTGACACGCCTCCTCAAACAAGGATACACCCCCTAATCCTTCCTAAACACTCCACTGAGTGTGAGAAACAGACATTCAAATATATGAGTCTACAGAGGTCATTCTCATTTAAACTGCCCCACATAACATACACATACACCTCATCATATATAGAAACTCTTGACATGTCCCATATTTTAGGAATAAAATGACTTCTGGACAATACTGGTATCTTCCAAAGTTTGAATTTACAAGCTATTCACAGGACGGTCTCAAAGCCGCCCAGTACTGATCCCTAGCCGTTGTTTCTTGAATTCATCAAAGCCAATTGATATTTTCCCATTTCGACATGGGGCTTGAAGAAGTGCTGTGTGCAAGTAAAGAATATTCTGACAAGAATTCTGTCCCTCCTCATTCAGAGGCTGGTCTTGTCCTAGGCCAACCCGGAGAGATAATCAGCTTGGTGATGGCTACCAGCCCTTCACCAGGCAGCTCAGAGGCTTCCCAACCCCAAATACCAACCAGAGAGGTTATCGTGTAACCATGGAAAGTTCTGGAAAAATCGTGGGTCAAAGCCACAGACACCTGAGAGATGGGAGCTGTTTTAATGGGTTTCTACTGCTGTGGTAAAACAACATGACAAAAAGCACCTTGGGGAGGAAAGGGTTTATTTCTTAGACTTGTGCATCGCAGTCTGTCATGGAAGGAAGTCAGGGCAGGAACTCAAACATGGCAGGAACCTGGATGCAGGAGTTGACGCATCCGAGGGGGAGTACTGCTTACTGCCTTGCTCAGCCTAGTTTCCTGAGGCCCCCAGGACCACCTGTCCAGGGTTGAGACCACCATCAGTGGACTGGGCCTTCCCACCTCACTCTCTAATTACGAAAATACATCACAAACTTGCCCACAGGTTAATCTAGGGGAGGCACTTTCTCAATCCCTCTTCCCTAGTAAGTGTCACTTATGTCAAACTGACATAAAACTCACCAGAACAGAAACCAAGTCAGATCCTCCCCCCATAGGCAGTTTTCCAGACTTTCAGTTTGATTACAGACAATGATAATGTCACCTTGTGGAAGCCATGGGCCCTCTGTCATCTGAAGGTTCCTAATCCCTCCACCATGATCCTCCCAGCAAACAAACGCACTACTAGGCTTGGTGCACAGCTGGACAAGGTCTCAATAATACCCATAAGGGCAAGTCCAGCAGTGACGAATTATCAGCTGCTTATCCCAGCAGTTATGACAGAGTGAAGGTATAGAAATGTGAGTGACTACAAAAGCAAAGGAAGAAAGGTTCTGTGTCTTAGACAGCTCAGAACTGTAAGAGCCGAGGTGGGGCTGGTTGAGGTTTTCCCCCTCAGGACTTCAGGGACAACATGGGAGTGTATCCTCACCCTACCTAAATCATGCATTAAATAATCTTTATATATTAACCATTCGCTTCCCTGCCTCCAATAGGAGGTGTGCGGTCATCTTAAAGATGCTCCACTAAAGCTTGAAATAAGATACGTTACATCATTAATAAGACATAGCCAATCACAAATGGAGCTCAGGCTCATGTGACCACAAAGACTATTTCCTACTACACGCTCCCATTTAGTTTACTAGTTATTCTTAATGCATAATTGTTGGTGGACCTGACCCATGGATGGAAATTTTAAAATTATTTATTCCAAGTTAATTTCTTTCCAGATGTATTCTGTGTTGTGCCAATTATTTCAGAGAGGGCTAATGGAGTAAAATATACTGCAGTTTTGTGCTTTGCTAACAAATACTTTGTCTCCGGCCCCAGGGAGTACTTTGAACATATCTCCTAATCCTGGTTACTACTGGAAAAAAAGTAAGTCACATCTAAACTTAAATGGAAAAGAGGAAGAATACAGGTGACTCAAATATCCAGTATCGGGGAGAGTGGGTCCAGGAATCTTTCCCGGTGATGGAGTAAGGATGAGTATCCTTTGCAACGTCACCAAATCAGTCACTCTGCTGTAAGAGAAAAGCAGCATGTGAGTGTGGGACATATAAGGATCTATCCCAGGAACGATGGACTAAAAAGAGTTGTTTCTGTTCGATTACAATTCTTAGCAAATTGATAACTGCAAAGGCATTTAGATTTGGGGTTCTGGCCCCCTTCTCCTTAACACTCTAGCCTGTGAGCCTGGTCAGGCATCTGGTGTTTGTTAGATGGCTGGGGAACATCTCCTAGCATTCGAGCGATTGCCGAGAAGGCTGGGAGGCCCAAAATGGCCTCATCCGGTTTACATCTTCATTACCAAGCTGTTCACATACCTGTGTACATCTGGAATGCATCTCCAGGTAACCCTCTTGGGCTCTTTCTCTAAAGAGTAACTGTAATTATTAGGGCTATACCCAAATTCAGCTTGGACTAGGTATGTGGCTGAACTTCAGCCAAAATCCTGCGACTTACGAAAAGAAATTTTCTTTTTTTAACATCCAATTACATAGGAGGGGTCTTTTCCCAACACATGGGCAGTGGGGTTGCCTCTTCTCTTTGCCGAAGGCTTCTATTTATGCCTCAAGCAAAAAGACAAAAAAAGACTCTAGGGAGGAAATAGAGATCCTCTGGAGTTACCCCCAGTTTTTCCAGTACTAAGTCTCAAAACTCTAATACGGATCACACAGCATACTAGGATTTTACAAATGCTAGGTCTTTTCCCCTCTGGGCACTACCCTAAACTTCGCATTAGCAGTGACATCAAAACAAAACAATATGTGAATAGATCAACTGCTGCCCATTTCCTGATATTTTCCCCTCACTCAACCCACATGTCTTGAGCGCTTACTGGGTACCAGACAGTGATAGGTGCAGCGAGGGAAGACTAAGACTTCATGCTTGAACCGGGTGTGGCACACTCCTATAATCCCAGCACTCTGGGGAGGCAAGCGAGTCCAGGACAGCCAAGGCTACAAAGAGAAACTCTTGTCTCGAAAACCAACCAACCCGACAAACAAAAACCCCAAACCAAAAACAACAACAATGAAAACCAACAACAAAATACTTAATGCATGCAGTTATAGACAAGCAGCTAACTGCATGTAACCCCAGCATGTCACAGGAGACTGGGAAGAAGTGAGAGTACACAGGAGAGCTCAGTTGGAAGGAGAATGAATGATGCTTTTAAGAAAAGAATGGAGCTGAGTGGAAGATGAAGCAGCCCATTCCTAGAGATGGAGCAGAACTTTTTCTCTTTCCCGAACTTCCTTAAAACATTATTCTGTATTGGGTGTCATTTCAGATATCTCTCTTTCCTTCAGGGCCATTGTTAGAACTTTATAAGTTCTTTCGGAGTTACCATGATGATCTAAGTCTTTATAATCCCCATCCTTAAACTGATGCCTGTGGAAAAAAAGAAAGCCAGCCATTTTGGCTTTTACGGGTGTCCTTTTGAATGGGAGAGCTTCGCCATTAATCTAGACTGATTTGGGGTGGGTCAACTCATGGCAGCCCTGGGCAGGTGGGTGGGTCATTTGATGCTAATGATTCGGATTTAGGGGGGCAACTGGGCAGAATCTGCTATCTAGAGATACCAGTGACCAAGCTCTACAACCAAGCTGTGCTCCTGGATGGCCATCTGGCACCACTATCTTACTTCAACAAGTTGACGGAGGTGCAGGAGGGCTCCAAGGGCAGATGAAGTCATAAAGATAAACAACAGCAGCTGCTTTGTCCAGTAGAAATGCACAGCTGAGGTTTTAATTTTGAGGTCGTGTGATGTGCTATTCCTCTTCTAGGAATGATACAGCCAGTCCCATCTCTGAGATAATTGGCTGGTCATTGTGTCCCACCCTGGGCAGGACCTAGCAGGGAGAGGAGATGTCAGAGCTCTGTTAAAGCCCCAGATACGGTACAAGTACCTCTTGCTTTTTGCTAGAATTAGGTGTGGAGGCCATGCTCTTCCCTGTGCGAGGTCCTTGTGTGAGTCCAGTGCTTGTCCTGTAGGCAGGCTACCACTCAATTTGAGCTATGTGGAATGTCCTTCCACGTTGGGAGCAGAGAGCCTGGATTTGCAGTTGGGATACTCTGTTAACCTTTTTAGATGCTAACCCAGGTAAGCACAGAGAGCAATCACCAAGATCCATTTGTTGTTGTGAGATCCATGAAGGCGAATTCTCTCTCTCTCTCTCTCTCTCTCTCTCTCTCTCTCCCTTCTTCTCCCTCTCTCCTTCCCTCCCCCCTCTCTCCACTCTCCCCCCACTCTCTCCCTTTTCCTCCCTCCCTTTCTCTCTCATTGGCTCCCAGATGGTCTAGCCTTGCCTTTGCCACCATGTTCTTTATATATGAGATGGGATGACCTTTCTGTGAAGAGGAGGGAGATGCTTTGAGAGCTGGACAAATGGTTTATCCTCCAGTTCTTCCACCCACTGTAGAAACCACAGTTTCTAGAACCCCCTGTCACGCCTGCTGACTTCTTGAAGAGGAAAAAGCAACAAGTCGGAGTGAGACACTCTCTCTCCCTCTTTCCATGTGTTAATTGTTCTGCTCTCTGGACAATATGGTTGACTCGTGTTGAATGACTGAGCTTTATTTATTTATTTGCTTGCTCTTTTATTTAGTTTTTGTTTGTGAGTAGTTGTTGGTTGGACTTTGCCAGAGCACATTGTGCTGGGGAGTCTGCTTTTCTATCACTTTGCTGCATCGCTTGGCACGGTATTTCTTTGAATTCGTTTCCTGTTTGTCTTAGCCCCTGTTTTCTGTGCGTGTTTCCCTCAAGATCCTTTGGTCTTTAGCTGTTCAAAATCTGTAAAAGGACACATGGGACTGCTGGGAATCCTGATTCGGGATGTATTTGGGGTTGCCTTTTCCCCCCATTTCTTTTTTCTCTGATATTCCAAGTATCAGGTAATATTTACTTCATAAGAAGTATAATTTGTGTAATTATTTCAGAAAACAATTGTTTTCCCTTCTGGTAGGTAGAGGAAAAGAATTATGAGTGCTGGGCTAGCCTCAACTACTTAGTGAAATTCTCTTAAAAAAAAAAAGAAAACAGTTGTTTCATGTACATAAGTAATTGTCATTTGTGTTTTATGCAGTTTTCTGACTAGTTCATCTTCTTGTCTGTACAATTTTACTAGTATCTAGCATTCATTCTTTTGTCATACCAGAATGGTTTTGTAGTTTTTTTTGTGTTGTTTTATTATCCACTTTTTATTATAAATAAAATTTTATCTCCTCTAACTCCTAGTATACATGTATCTATTAGCTTTGTATTCCTTCCACAACAAATCACCACGAATTTAGTGACATAAACCAATAGGCCAATTTGTTTTCTTAAAGTTTTGCAGACAGATCTGAAGTCTCAGATGAAAATTACCTTAGGCTAAAACCAAGATATTGGCAAGGCTGTATTCCTATTGGAGGAGCTAAGTGAGAAGGTGGGTTTTTTTGTTTGTTTGTCTTCTGTTTTGTTTTTATTGCCTCACATCTCTTCTAGCCTACTGAACATGCTTCTGGTAGGTCAGTGTGTTGTTTGTTCCTTTTGCTGAGCATCTTGGATGATGCTGGCTGATGATGATTTCTTCTTTTATCAACAACATAAGGGCACACCGAGCTCCTGAGAAAATGGATCTGCAAGCTCACTGAGCGGGGCCAGGACCACGGTCCCACTGAGGCCATCACAGCACAGGAGCTGGCGAGGCTCCGCAGCCCTATTCCAGTCAGAGCTCACCCCAGCCCAGTGTCTGCTGTGGCCACCAACCCTGCTGCCCCCTTACAGTGCAGGCTAACTTTTGTGCTTCGCCTCAGTCTATTCCTCTACGGTTGTCACTCCGTTTGTCGGTCACTGTGGCTGGACGGAAGCCCGGTTCACGGTTGAGAATCATAATCGTAATAGAAATATCTGTCTTGGTATAAGGGATCTTACTGTTGCGTTCTTCACTAAGAATAATGTATGTTTAGGATAGATTGTCTTAAAAATGAGAAATATTACTTTTGAATCCTTGGGTTTTGGTAACAGGTTTCTGTTTTGTCGTAAGTTATGGATGCTGGAGTCTATTTCAGTTGTCTCTACATCATTGAACTTAACAACGTTTCTGATTTTTAATTTTATTTCATACTTCAGGATTTTTATACTGTGGAACTGTTCTTATTTCTACGTTGAATTTAACTCTAAAATCACCTCTCGGGCATTTTGGCTGGGACTTTGACATCTGGATTCAAAAGAGAGATTGTTCCACAGTTTTCTACTTTCCTTCTGACTCTACCTGGTTTTAGCATTACAATATATTGATCTCTTGTAATTAGCTAAGAGATTTTCATATATATATATATATCTCCAGAAACGTATGCTTTATAGTGGCTTGTTTCTTGATAGGGTAGTAGCTCTCCCCTGCAATGGCATTTGAACCCACTGTTTTCTCACTGTTACCCCTCCCTCAGCAGCGTGGCTCAGACTTTCTGCTCCCCGATTGTCCTTCTATTAGACTTCAGTTTTATACTTTCTTCTCTTGTAATTGTGATTCAAGATGTAGTGACATAGTTATTCATAATATTCATTGACTGTAAAATCTGCTGTGCCTGTACTTCAGTATCCCATTTTATCCATGAGGTTCAGTTGTGTCTTCTTCCAAACTGAGGTAGCCAGAGACAGGTAGTCTGCTTCCTATTTAGTCTGTTTCCTGTTTAGGGCAGCTGGTTTTCTTAGTATCTCTGTTTTCACCTTAATGCATCCCTGTTCTTGTTTGCTCTTGTTTTGTGCTCCCCCCTTTCTACTTTATTTGAAAGTGTTCTTTCTGCAGCTTTTTAAGTTATGTAATAAACATCACTTCTCCACTATTACCATTTAGCAGTAAACATTTCTTCAAAACAAATTTGTATATTATAATTTCTATGAATGTTTATTATTTGCATCTATATTTAGTAAAAAGTTTTTCATTATGATCGCTTCTTTGATTTACAAACTAATTGAAAGTGGGATATCTGTTTTATATTTATATTATCAAATTTTATTTTAATTTCACTGTGGTCAGAAAGAATGTTATATTGTATCCATTACATTTTGCTGAGATGTCATTTGTGGCCTGGAATATTACACAGAGTGAATATGACATGGTGCTCTGTGTGTTCTCCATATGCTTAAGAAAGTCATGTGCGCTTCAACTGGTAGCTCTGTCATATGACAGATATCATGTCATGTAGCTCATTTTTATCCTCACTATATTTTTCTGTTTGACTGACTGATAGCGATAGCTAGAAATTTCCCAATACTCTCTATAGTATTTATTTGAGGCTGTTGGTGACACCAGTTAAGGAGATCTGTGTCTGGTGAGGTAAATGCATCCAAATGAAATTATTCTCTTTATCCTCAATAATGATTTTCATTTTTGTCTGTTTTGCTCAGTAAAATGTAGAGGAATTCTGGCTTTCATTGTTCTGACATGGATACATACATATATGTACATACGCACATATAATTACTATAACTTATATGTAATATGTAATTAAAATGTATTTGTAGGATATAAATTGCTTAATATTGATATATGCATAAATTGTGAAACAATTATTATGTCTGTCACCTATTGCACTTATAATTTGTGTGTGTGTGTATGTGTGTATTTGTATGTATATATGTGTGTGTGTTTTAAAAACAGACAGGATCTTCTTTCTTAGCGACTTTCAAGTTCACAGTGTATTAGCAACTGTAGCCCCTGTGTTGTGCAGTTGATCTCTGTAGTGTGTGTAGCTGAAACTTGATGCCATTTGATCAGCCTCGCTCCCCCTGCTCAGTAGCGTCTACCAGCCACCACCCTCTTGTCTGCTTCTGTGAGGTCAGCGTTTTCAGATCTTCTCGGAGAGATCATGTAGCATGTGTCGCTTTGGGCATGGCTTCTTCTGTACTTCACATAGTGCCATCCAGAGTCATCTATCTATTTGTTGTTGCAAATGGCAACGTTTGTCCTGTCTCGTTTTGGCTGTCGTTGCTGTTGGCTGGATAGTATTATTTTGTGTGTGTGGATTTACATGATGGTGACGTGAGCCTGGTTCTGCATCTTGGCTGTTGTGAATAGCACTACAGTGATAAGCGACTGCAGCATCCTTGATGAACTGGTTACATTTCCTTTGTCTTCACGGCCCCAAGTGAAACTGCTGGACCATATGGTGCTCCTATTTTTAATCTTTCAATGGATTACATACTATTTTCCATAACAATCTTATAAGTTAACAATCTGCTCAGTAGTGTGGGTTCTTTTCTTTTTCAATCATCCTCAATGATGATTGCTGTCTTTTACCTTTTTTTTTTTCTCTTTATAATAACCACTTTAGCAGAAATGAGCTCTTATGGCACTGTGGGTTCATATTTATTTCCCTATAGCTTAGTGTTGTGGAGATATGTTTACTTATGTTTTTATGTGCCTGCTTATATGTAAGTGTGCATGCAGTTCCCTCAGAGGCCAGAATAGGGTGTCAAGTCCCCAGGAACTGAGCCAACTTGTGAGTGCTGAGAGGCAAAGCCAGGTTCTCTGAAAAAGTAGTGAGTTTTTTTAACCACTAAGCCACATTGGCAGCCCCTGAGGTTCATTGATTGATGCATTTGCTCTTTATATATCTTCTCTTAAGAGCATCTACTCTTGTCCTTTGCATTCTTTTCTTGATTGTTTGCTTTGAGAAACGGTTTCCCTATGAAGGCTCGAGTGGCCAGTTGCTTTCTTTTTACTGAATTGAGTGCCTTGCATATTTTGGGTTATAATTCCTTATGGAAATCGTAGTTTGAGAGTATTTCCTGCCATTCTATAAGTTGCTTTCGGGATATCTTGAGTGTTTTCTTGACTGTGCAGGAATGACTCAATTTGATGCAAATCGCATCTGTCTACTTTTTTTTTTCTTGCCTCAGCTTTTTATATCATGTCAAAATGTTCCCAGATCAGTTTCATTCTTCTGCATGTGGATACTCAATTATCCCATCATCAATTCCACTACATTTTTTTTTTATCTTACTAAATACACATTATATTGGAACGAATACAAGCTGGTGCTTAGCTCACCTCCATTTTAAATAGTTAAGGATTCTCTACCCAGGCAATGGTCCAGCCCAAAATTAAGACAGGCCTTCCCCTCAATGAATGTAATTAAGGGTAATTCTCACATGCCTAGAGTCCCATCTCCCATGAGATTCTAGATTTTGTCAAGTTTGCAGTTAACACTGACCATCACAGAAGCCCAATCTGAGTGTGGCATGAGCTCCGTGTCATAAGCAGCCCCTTCCCTCTTGTGCCCTGTAATTTTGGCTTACGTTTACATTAATACAGAGCCTGGTGTTTGGGAATTTGAGGCTGTGTTCTTCCAGAAAAAGATCTGCATGCGCGGGTGAAGCTATGCATGTATTTTCATATCCCTGAGTTAATCAGGAGCCTGAGCCCATCTCCCCCGTGCTGTCTTGGGATCATCTATTAGTCTCCT
>NW_026596073.1:14438112-14519316 GCF_907164565.1 Psammomys obesus | reverse complement strand
GTAGAGTTTTCCTTCTCCTACTCCCACGATGCATGAACGCCATCTTTTGCATTTTGGCGGGAGGACATTTTAGTTCATCTATCTTCTGCTATACTTTTGGAAAGAGGCTTCCTTTTATTGAGTCCTCTAACCCGGCTCCCATTTGTTTTCACCATCCCTCTTCCCACCCCAAGAAAGAAAAATCCTACCCGTGACAAACTGGTTGCTTCACGTTTTTGTGTCTTTTCTTGCAGACTACGGCTGTCGTAGCTGTGGTTGTTGATGGGGGTGAAGAGGCTGTTACTGTATAGCTTTGGTTGGCCTGACATTAGTTATGCTTCTAACATGCAGCAATCATCCTTTATCTGGCTGGGTGCTAGGTTTACAGTTTTTGCCACCATACCAGGCTTCAAGCTACCTCTCACCCATAATGCCTTCTTGGATTGAGCTCTTGGATTGAAACCTTCTTGGGTTTCTGCTCTACCATGTCACTTTGGTTCTTGGTACCTGCGTGCATGCTCTATGTTGTATGTTGAAGTTACATGTGTCTTCCAACATGGACTCTGGCTTTCTGTTTGTTGCTCTTCTTTTCGTTTCAGAATAAGTTTTGAAAGGAGAAAGAGGTGAGAAGTGAATTGTTCTGCCATATTCAAATCCATATTTTAGTTAAAAAAAAACTTTTAAAAATTACTTACAGGGCCTGGAAAAAAAATTGCACCCTCTATGTAGTTTGCATTCTCTAAGAGTAGCCTCTTCAGCTCTGGGATCCATTGCGTCGAGAAGTGAATGGTTGTTCAAATAAAAGTTATTTGGTTTAGATGAGTTTGTAGACTTTTGGACCAGTACTCAATGCTGGTCCTAGTTAGGGTTTCATTGCTGTGACAAAACACCAAGACCAAAGCAACTTGGGGAAGAAAGGATTTATTTGGCTTAAGTGTAAACCAAATTACTGTTCATCACCCTAGGAAGTTAGGACAGGGACCTGGAGGCAGGAGCTGATGGAAAGGTCATGAAGGAGTCCTGCTTACTTCCTTGTTCATCATGGCTTGCTCAACCTGCTTTCTTATAAAACCCAGGACCACCAGCTCGGGGATGGCTCCACCCGCCAGGGGCTGGATTCTCTCAGGGTAATCCTTAATTAAGAAAGTGCCTTACTGTTGGGTCTTCTGGCTGTGTTTCCTCAACTGGGGCTCCCTCCTCTCTTCTGACTCTAACTTGTGGCCAGCTGACACAAACCTCCCAGTACAGCCTCTAACTAGCCCATGGATACAGCCTTCAGAAGGGAGCAAGAACAAAGGTCTCTCATGGAAACTCTTCGAAGGCTCCTGTGTTCTTAATCTCTGCTACTGCTAGCTTTCTTATCCCTAAAGTGAATGCTCTTACATTCATTCTAAATGGCTTGCTCTGAATTACTTCAATGTTCTTTCACCCTTGAATTTACTCTAGCTGCTCACACAAGGACTTTCCTACTGTGTGAAAAAGTTTGGCTCCTTATTATTCTTTTATTTGGGTGTCACCAAGGCTATTGACTTTCTTAATTTACTTCCATGGTCTCTGGGACACTTGAAAGAGAGAAATAGTAATAATTTCTCATATATATATGAATTCTATTACTTCTTAGTAATAGGATTACTAAGGTTAAATAATTTAACCTCAAAAAGTATACCCACTTTTAGCTCTTTGGAGCAGCAGCCGAGAAACAGGAGGAATCAAGCAAGCATCGTTCAATATTTCTCTGAGTAGCTTTTGGTAGAATTATTTTAATGCATGTGACTGTCTCTAAGTTCTTAAATTTCTGAGAGAAATTGCCAGTTTTATTTGGGGTAGGATACAAAACTTTATAAGTGAAATGTTTCAAAGCAGTGTTGAAAAAAAAAAGCTGCCTAATTCAAAACAACAGAAAAATGTCATCCATCAAGATACGTAGCATTCTTTGGGAAGCTTGCCCATGCTGAGCAAATGTTTTTGTACCAAATAACCACTCATTCATAATCTCTGTTATTGAGGAGACATCTCAAAATTGCTGGATGGAGGTATGTTAAATATGTTCTGAAATACAATCTAATAAAATTCCAACATTTGATCTCAGTAATAGGAGGGTAGTTAGAGGCCCTACACTGTTCATAAAATATGTCCATTGAGGTAATTATGAGTGCTGAGTGCTGTCATGGGTTCTCTGTCAGTATCAGTGTGGTGGAAAATTCTTCCAACTAGACTTTTAACCAGAAAGAAGAAACAATCGTAACTTGAAATTTAAAATAAAAAGTGCTAGAAAAATACTATATCCCTCCACCCCCAAATCAGATCCAAAGAAATCTCCATTTTCCCCAAATCTGGCAGTTAGACAAGAGCCAGCATTCCTCAGAAACATGTGATGGTTGGTGTTGTGCGCCCCCCTGCCACCCCTCACCCCTACCATCAAAGGAGCCACTTCCCTTATTGCTGGCAGAAGAGACAAATGGCTTTGTGTAGTGCCTGTTAGCATACGGAAATACATGCTGGCTTCCGAGCTTCCTCAATAACACAAGTGCTCAGCTCTTCTCACCTCTTTCCCTACCCTAGACTTCTCCAGCTCATGCACTTCCTTCCGCCCAGCTACTCTTTCCTTTTATAACCCTAGCGTTTTGGCTATGCTCCCTCTTTTGCCTGTCCTCTTCCTCTTTGGCTTCATCTCTCACCCCACCCCCCACCCTACCCTCTCTGTTCTATTCCTGCCTCTTTCCTCTCCAGGTCCATTCTGCTTGCCATGTTCAGTCTACCACTGTCTCTGCTCTGGACTCTTCCAGATGCCTCTGGATATTCCCTCATGTCTACAATAAAAATCTTCCTCTTACCCATATCATGGAGTCATCATAGCATCAGTTTATAGCCCTGCCCTGCCAACCCCTACCCCAAGCAATAAGAATCCCGAGATATTTGGGGTGTAACATAGGGATTGAAAGTGAACATGAATGAATACTGGTCCTGTGGTTGACTGCTGGGATATGGCAGGCCAACAGTGGAATGGGCAGGATGACTCCCCAGAGATATGCACCCAGATACAGGTCCTCTCATTCTCTCTGCAGCTGTCTGCTCATGTGTTCGCTGTAGGACTGTGGCTCCTCTCAGTGCTGGTCTATCCGGACAGGTTCTGCAGATCCTTAATTTAGTGTCTGTCTCTGGGGAACAAAAGAAGAAAACAAATGGGTCCGAAGAAGATAAGGTCTGAGGTCAGGTGCCGTTTTCAAAGCTTCTCTGGTTAGGAGGTCTCCAGCAGCATGAGCAGAGGGGATGAATTGGAAACGGGATCTAATGGTGTCAACGGGGGTTGCTGTTTTACAGTTTGCTCTCAATGTCTCTTACTTCTGAATGGAGTCATATCACAAATTAAGTATATATTATTTATATCTGTTTTCATCCATTTATTTATTTAATTTATTTATTATTTTCTTCAAGTTGAATCCACTGATAAAAATAGTAGTGTTGGGGAAGTGAGGTTTTCTTGGTTTTTATTGTCTTCTACTCTGATAAGCTGATCATTCACAATGTCTGATTTGCCTCAGAAAAGTCAGATGACATTTATGGCAAGCCCAGTCCTCAATCAGGCATTCACAAATGGCTGCTTTTCCTCTTGCCACAGGGAGAACAGAAATTCAGGTGAGGCCATGAGAAGCTTCCTGGTCAGGGACAGTTAAGCAGTTATCAGCTTTACTCATCAGCGTCCTCAATTTCCAGAGAGCTAGGACGGGAGTAGGCTGTTTAATCTCAGCACTTCGTATATAGCAACAAGAAACTATTTGAAGGCTCCTCACTGGTAAAGCACATCTCAGCAGAGAGGCAGTGTCTGAGAGAGCAGGAGCTGGGGAGACTTGGCCCCCTTGATGCATTCTCTATTAGGAAAGTAAGTGGTGCTTGATATGAACTTGTCATTTAAATGCTTTCATTTATTCAAAAAATTATCTGTTATCTTTTTGTCCTGTAACAAAATACCTGGGGGAAGCTAATTTAAGTAAGTAAATATTTGTTTACTTATTTTGGTTTGTAGTTGTGTAAGTCTATGTCTATGGCTCCATTGCTCTTAGGTCATCAGTGGAGGAAGGGTATGATATAGGAGAGCTGCTGGAATTAATCCATGGATGATGTCAGCGCCCTCATGATTCAGCAGCCTCAACTACACTGCCACGCAGGGACCAGGCCTTCAGAGTATCTCTTTTGGGGATATTTTCTATCTAAACTAAAACAATATCTTAAATCTTTAGTGCAAAGTCATTTTCCATCTGGGGAAACGGTTATGTGTGTTCTAGATGTATCCTCAAAGAGTGAAGTTGGAATGTCAAGAGAGAATCTGAACTGCTGTGTTCATTGCAGTGTTGTTTTTGTTTTTGTTTTACACAGCCAAGCAAACTAAATGAGCAAATGGAAAACAGAAACTGTATTATGTGCACACAATGTATTATAATTCATCATTACAAAAGAAGGAAATTCTAACAGCATAACAACGTGAATGAACCTGGGATCACTGGGTTAAGGGAAACAAGCCAGCCACAGAGGACAAATGGTACACAGCTCCTCTCTTACAAGGCATCAGAAGTAAACCCACAGGAGCAAAATAGGAAGGATGTTGCCAGGGAGCCAGGAGAAGGGGTAGCTGTTTTCCAGTGAGTATAACGTTCTAATTACGTCACACAAATGTGTAATAGAAGTCTGGAGTGCAATGTAGTAACAATGCCTATGGCTATGAATCATGTACTATGCCTTTAAAGATGTTTGTCTAGATTTAATATGATATATTACCACAAAAACCAGAAAACAAAAAGCAAATAAAAAATGATGAAGGCCAGGAAGATACTATTGGAGGTGATGAAATATTTATTATCTTAATATGATGGTTTTACGAGTGAATGCCCAACTTATCCAGTTACATCAATATAAACATGTTCATTTTATATCACACCTCAGTAAAGTATTGTTTAAAGATATTTTCAAACAGTTGGAAAAACTTTTAGCCTTACCTAAAAAATAGTTTAAAACTTTCATACTTATTAACTAAGGTCAGCATTTTACTTTTTAAGAAAGTTAATCTCATCCTTAGTTATGTGTACATGTGGACGGGGGCGGTATGTATGTGTCCATGGGACCTGTGTGTGTCAGTTGTCAGCTGTCCTGAAGCTACATTTTCAGGTTGTGTGAACCACCCTACATGAGTGTTGGGAGGTGAATTCAGATTCTCTACAAGGGCAGCAATCACTCTTAACTGCAGAACTGCCTCTCCAGCCCAATATTTTCACTTTTTAAGACATACGTTTGAGGGCTGGTGAGATGGCTCAGTGGGTAAAAGCACTTCCTGCCAAGCCTGACAATCCGAATTCAGTCCCCGGGCCCTACAGGGTGGAAGGAGAGAACGGACACCAGCAAGCTGCCCTCTGACTGCCGTATGAGCTCTAGGCACATACACATGGGCACACAAGTAGACACAAAGAACAGGATAAAATATTAAAAAAAAAAAAAAAAGCTGGGCATAGTGACACAGTCCTTCAATCTCAACACTCAGGAGGTTGAGGTAGACGGATCTCTGTGAGTCTGAGGGATATCTGGTCTGTGTAGTTGCTCTAGACCAGCCAGAGCTACACAGTAAGATCCTGGAGAGAGAGACAGACAGACAGAGACAGAGAGGCAGAGAGAGACAGAGAGACAGAGAGACAGAGACAGAGACAGAGACAGAGACAGACAGAGACAGAGAGACTGAGATAGACAGAGACTTTTGAATAATTTAGGTGAAAAGTAACTGTTTTAAACATTTTAACAAAAATAATTGTAATGATTTTGGTATTTTAAATATACATAATTTATATTTTGATTGAAAATATTTATAAATATGGAACACATTTTCATTTAATATTTCAATCTTCATATTATCATCGATTCAACACAGATTTTACTTAAATGACAAAAAAACAACACAGATTTCATGCAGTTAACAAATGACAGATTATGCATGATATACATTTTCATTTTATTATTCGTTGAGACATCACTGGCTATAAACAAAACTACTAAGACCTGAAAAATACGAATGCAATTAGATTTCTTTTTTCTATTTTACTATATTTGTTGTTTTGCTTTCAGCCACATAAAATTTCTACTTAAAAAGTGATTGTAATGAAGAACTGTTTTTCTAATGAAAATAAATTTGTTAATTAGAAAAAATATTCTAAAAGGCTGTCAGCTTGACTGCACACACAGACACAGACAGACAGATAGACATCTACACAGACACACACAAACATAAGGTGTAACTGCCTGCCTTTGTTTGCTACTCATGCCTTAGGATTATGAAAGTTGGAAACAGTTCTGACCACAGCTTTCTTTCACTTAGGGTCTGTGAGGTGAAAGAAGGCTCTTGGCTCTTCCAGATGTCTGATATTCTGACATAGTGCATTGATTTAAAAAGTTTGCATTGGAAGTCCATCTTCATTTTTCTTTCCAATCAGATCTCTTCTTTGTAAGAGACTGCTGTACCACGAGGGTTCTCACCATATTCTTCTCTTTTCAGTTAGCGACATGATGGCAATGGAATCACAGTGTCCTGGTACCATACACCTCTATATCTTAACAGCTCTCTCATACTCATCTTAGAATTATTCACAACAGCCAGAACATAGAAACAACCTAAGTGTCCATCAAAGCGTGACTAGGACTAGGTAATTATAATGTTAAATATTGTCGGACAGCAGTTTCCTCTGAAGTGAAACATTCCCTCTCTCCTGAGGAGGCTTACAAAAAGCTGGAGGTAAACAAAAGTTGCGTGTCCAGGAAAGCGGAAGCACACAGTATTTGCTGAAGCCCCATCCCCAGCTTCATAGCAAGAGTAAATCCCCACCAGGAAAGGAGACCCTGAATGGCCACGCTGCTGAGAGGAGAGCCTTTGTGCAGTCAAGCTGTAGAGAGAACGCCAGTGGGTTGTCAACCATGCTGGTGTGGACTTGTCTGCAATGCCACTGCTTTTGAGTCAGCCCTGAACAACTACCTGGTTCTCAGCTTCTTCTGTGTGGAGACAGTCATTTTTAGATCACCTAGCTCCTATCATGATTGATCACTTTTGTAATCTATGCACATTCTATTGGATCTGTTTCTCTAGAGAACCCCAAGTAATACAAATGCCTCCAAAAGTCTCAGGTCTTGAGGCTAGCAGTATTGCTGAAAAATGATTGAATAAAGAGGGTACCTGTTAAAATTATTTTACAAAGCTGTGCTTCTCAGTTTCTCTCTTAACCCAACTATCACACAAATAATTGAGACTCTATTATATTTGTTTAATAATAAGTTTTACAACACAATAACTGAGCAGTTATTACTTTACTCTTAGCCCTCTAAGCTAATTTGCTTTCCTTCCTGTGTACATCACAGAGAAATACTGGTACTTTGTAGCTTTCTCTTCTCCAAATCCTTCTTCTGATGTTTCTTGAACCTCTCCCATGGCTTAATCCCTTTCTTTCTCTTCTCACTCCTCCTCCCCTGGCTGGCAGGAAATCCAGCCCTATTCTCTTCTCTGCTCAGCAATTGTCCCTAAACTGCTTTATTAGCATATCAGGGGACAATTTGGGAGCAGTGTTTACGCAACATTGAGACAGGGGAGTCTCAGAACAAAGGCTGCAACCAGATATGGGGGAGACGGAAATCAGCATTTGAATTACCCAATAACTTTGTGCCTACAGGTACCAACCACATCAACAGATCATTCTATGGATGATTTCATAGCTGAGTGTGTGAATGCGAGATCTAGTCAGAAGTGGTGGGTTAGAAGGGCGAATTTGAGTGGTTTGCCTTGCCCTGATTCGTCAGCTGTTACCCAGCTGCCACGAGACCAGTAGCTCTGCTCCGCCCCCCCCTCCCCGCTCCTTTCCTCCATGACACTCTGTATTTCTTTTCCTGTTGTGGTAACCAAATGCCTGGCAAGAAACAATTAGAGAGAAGAAGGTTTTGTGTCGCTCGTGGTGTAATTTATCAGAGCCAGGAAGGTAGCAGCAGCGGCAGTGGCTCGCTGGCAGCAGGAGCATGAGGCTGAAGGCTCACACCTCAGTGGACCAGGAAACAGAAAAGAGGAAGATGATGGAGTGTAGAAGGCTTTCTCCTTCCCCATTCTTATTCAGTCCAAGTCCCCAGAGCATGGGATGGTCTCTCCTGCATTCGGGAAAGGCCTTGCCCGCTTAGTCAAGGGCAATCCTCACTAGAAAGTCTCACAGGTAGGTTCAAGGGTATGACTCACTAGTGCCCTAGGGGTTTCTTGGTAAAGTTGATAATTAGCATTGACATCACTTTTTCTGCCTCACTATAGAGACCACAGACAATGGAACCAGGGGACTATCGGACTGAACCTCAAACTGGGAGCCCAAAGGAAGCTTTTCTCCTTAAATTTTTGTTTCTCAGTTATTCTTTGGGTCTGTGTAGCACCTGCAGCTAATGTACAGCTGTCAATGTATGGATGTGCTTCTCCTTTGAGTTGGTACTCCTAGCCTGCTCATTATTACATGATGGAGCCAAAGCCTTCTGTTGATGTTGGGGGAAGGCCCGAGACGAAGCCCACGGGCAGAACTGTGTCTGCCCATCTGACTGTTCAGTTAGCTCTGGATGTGCTTTGTTTTCCATTTGGAAAAATGATCCCATCTTGTTGCATTAGAAAACATGATAGAGATTCATGCACTGACTTAGCAGAACCTGAAGCCTTAGAGACGCTCAGCCTGTGGGGTCCCTGCCTGCTCAGAACAGATCTGCAACACATGCCTTTACAGGAGCAATCACCCTTTTCTTCCTGGTACTGATGGGAATAACTGTGCAAACGAAGCAGCTTTTGGATGCTCTTCCACTCTCTGGCGTGGCGCCATTTGTGTCTCACGAAAGCACCAACAGATGCCTGCCATGTTTATCTCTCTTCACAGATGAGGAAATAGAGCTGCAACCAGGCTGTTTCAGGTCTCCCAGCTAGGGAGTGGTACAAAGAGAGAGGCAGATCCAGAGGTCCGAGCCTCCCCCTTCTTGGGGAGGAGCTATTAGATTGTCTATTTTGCAGCAATGAAGAGATGAGGAGATGCCCAGGCAAATTCGGTGGCCTTTTGAGACCTTTGGCATGGCTCTCTGTTCATAAGAAACTGCTTCATTCAGAGCCACGACTTGAGAAGTCTGGATGCAGTCAGCCCCTGGCTGGCTGGGAACAAGGAGTTAACTCATCGCTGGTTCTTCCTGCATGGGTCCAGCCAGCAGCTGTTCATCATACGCATGGCCCTTTCATCCTGACAGCTTTCCTTCCACTCAGGGGGAGCTGCCCTGGGAGGATTTGACACGGGGAAGCAGGAAAGACAGAGAGAGGGGAAGGGTCTTGTTTGTTTCCTGGGTGGATCACCCCCTTCTTGGCAGACCTTCAAGAAGCGAGTCTTTTCCTGTCCTAAAATATCAGGGAAATAAATCTCTCTTCTAGAGAACAGATCTGGGAAAGGCCCCTGGGCAGCCGCGTGACATCCGTCAGGTCCAGCAGCTTGGCTGCCACAGTGGCCAGTGTGTGCCCTGGGCAGCTATAGTTCTTGGCCAGAGACAAAAGTGTTTGTGTGTGTGTGTGTGTGTGTGGTCATGGAAGAAAACAAGAATGATCTCAGAGAGGCCTGTACACAGATGGCCTGGCAGCCAGAGGAAAATAGGTGTTGTGAGGTTGTTTTACCACAGAAGGAGGCCTGAGAGAGAGAGAAGAGAGAGACTGATAGTGAGCCTTCTTCTTGCAGAGGTCACTCAAGCAGGACTGTCCAGTGTGATAAAAGCAAACCAGTGAGAAACAGCTGGGCACTAAAACCAGAAGAAGAGCATGACCATGTGGGCAGGGTTCAGGGAGTGAGGTCCCATGCAGAGGGACATGTGGTTCTCTGTGGTGCTGGGTGGACTGGACTTCATTCTCTTCTATCCCGACTTCTGTCTGTGGAATTTAACTAATCTGAACACAGCAATCTACCTGCGCAGCTCTGGTCATTCATTATGATCTTGTCTGTCACAGTGATAAATACAAGATGGAGGTGTTCCAGTGGTAGAGAGAAACAACTGGACTTGCTAGGACTCAAAATAAATACTTCCCTTGAACCGAAAGCTAAGAATTGAGTCCTGAAGCTCCGTGTGTCTTTGTTGGGACTGTGATGGAGTCTGTTAGGACCCTATTAGACATGATGGCTCAACCATTCACATTTTATTTCTCCCTACATCTTCAAGAGAAGTCCATCTCTTAACCACCCTGGTGTAGGCCTGGAGAGTGGCATACTTTCTACTGAGCAGCCTTTACATCTAGGGTTGGCCGTGTGACTCTCTTTGGCCAGTGACATGTTAGCAGATATTACAGAAGCTGAGTCTTGAAATGCGCTTGTACAATAGAACTTGGTCCGAGTGCTTCCATACTGGCAATGAGAAGACTTCCCCGGGTAAAGTCTTTCTTTCTCAGCTGATGGCAAGGTGAGTCCTCAACCTGTACACCGAGGACCAAACTAACTGGGAGGTCTCATGTGAAGCAAAGCCATCAAAAGCCTTTCTTATCTAGCGCCCCCCAAAGGATGTGGTTGAGCCCAGTTGCCATTAGATGACTATGGATATGTGGGGAAAATATTTTTGAATGTCTCTAATATTCGTTGCTGGCTGGGCAACATCATAGTGGCAATAGTTAGTGCATATCAACGCGTTCAGAGTGAAGGCATCATGGCGCCGTAAAGGTTAACAGAAGTCCTTGTATTGGTCTGTTTTTCATGACTGCAACAAAATAACTAGCTGGCTTAGTTCACAGTTTTCCCAGTTGAAACTCTAAGTGGCATAGGCCAGCTAAGGGACCGCCTAACATGTTACCTGATGAAGAGCATCCGTGACAGGAGCATGTACAGTCTGAATATTGGGTCCTACCATGGCCTCAGAAGGCTTCAACTGATGTAAAGACCTTCCTCTAGGCCGAATCTTCACTGCCCAGGATGGCAAAGTCAGACAAGTCCTCTTCTAGTCAGGGCTATCTGGAGCCAGTCATGTTGCAGCCCACATCAGGGAAACAGGCTAGCCTCCTCCCCCAAACACCCTTTCCCTGTCTTTGAAGTTCCTGTTTCCTCTACTCTTCCTGGTGGCATGCATGTTCTCCTGGGCGCAAGCTTAGGCTGTGGGGAGGAACCTTATCTAGGGTTCCACTGGCTGAGAAATCTTGCTTTTTGACTTTTCAGCGCCCTTATGTGGAAATGTGTTACTTACAATGCCTAAGATGTTTGGGGTGGAGGCAGGCAAAGTAATAATATTAGCAACACATCATAAATCCACATAGACAAGAGTGCTGAAAGTGGCAGAATTAAGGGAGAGGGTGCTGTTTGAAAACACGCAAGGGCTGTTTTCTTAATCCTGATGTGTAAAAGTATTCGGGAGTCACACCATCAGAACCCTGATGTCACATGAGTTTAGTATTTCACACTAATAGTTTTGACATTTCCTGACGTCAGCTAATATTGGTCCCCACTCAACAACAGCCCACTTCCCTCTTCTCCACATGAAGGCAGAGCTGTCAAGTGTTCCATCCCTGTCGCGTCTGGAGTTTTAACAACTGTTTGTTTTAAGTGAAGTATGATTTCTGGATAGGGACGGGAACCACAGTGTTTTGTTTTGTTTTCTGCCTGAGACCAGAAGTTAGGAGCCTAAAGGAAACATGGCGTACTATGATGGGAGGATGGATGAGGGAATTGTACTAGATTTATATAAGTGGAATTGTTTTTTTTTGTTGTTGGTGGCAGGGTGGTTAGCACAGATTGAACCTAAGAACTCACACATGACAAGTAAGTGCTCTAGTATTGGGCCACACCCCGATATCTCTAAAAGTAGAACTCAATGTTTTCAGAGCCAGAGAGATGGCCCAGTAGGTAAAAGTACTTGCCCACAAGCCCGATGACCTAAGTTTTCTCCTCAGGGATCCACATGATGGAAGGAGGAAACTGACCCCCCAAAACTTGTCCTCTAACTTCCACATATGCCATGGCTTGTATATGTGCACACACACACATACACACACAAATGAATGTAATAATTTTAAAAAGTTTAACATTTTCTTCTCTTTAACAGTACATGGAATTAAACATGTATCTTGGGTTTCTTATTTTCATATTTTGTTGCTATCTTATTTGTTTGTTATTATTGACTTTATCTCCAAATAATCTCAATTTTTATAGTCCAAAACCATAAAAATGACGCCCCACCATGCTAAGATTAAGGTTCATTTTCTCCAAAAATGTGTTTGTTTGTTTGTTTTTACAGATATTTTGGACATGTTGCAAAAGCATAAAAACTGTGGTAAAAAAATAAACTTTTTTTCTGAATTATTGATGGTGGTTATGAAACTGATGTGTATTCACGGGATTTTACATTTGATAAAAATTCAGCATCATACTAGGATGCAATCTTAGCAGCAATAGGATAAATAAGTCCTCTCTTTACTCCATAAGGAGCACTGCCAATAAAAACAATGAACACTATGTGCATTGCTGAGAAAGGCAAACCTGAAAAATGGGACCATAGCAGTGAACGTCAGGAGTCTACAACAATGCCACACTATGGCGAAGGTCTTAGACAAGACAATAAGGACAAACCAAAGAAATGCTAATGGTTAGAAATAGAGAGTACCCTATGTACGTAGACACTCTACTCAGTTCAAATGAGGAAAGAATTTGAACTAGCAAAATAGTTCAAGAAGGGAACAAACATACAGTATCTGAAATGTGCAGTGATAATCAGAGAACGTAAAGGGAAGACAGGACCTCTCTGCAAAAATTGAGGTACAGTGGGACAGAGCTATCAACATCTATATGTAGAAAACTATAATACAGGTTGATTATTCTCTGTCTGAAATGCCTAGGACCAGAGGTATTTCAGATCTCGGAAATATGTCGGAATATGAAACATTGAGTTACGCCCAATGAAATGCATTAGGCACACGATCCAAGTCTAAACATAGCATTCATTGGTGTATCATGTACATTTCACCGTATAGCCTGAAGGTAATTTCATACAATATTTTCAATGCACCTGCATTTTGAATGTGACCTGTCTCATGAAGTGAGGGAATTTTTCACTTGTAGCTTCATGTCAGTGTTTAACAAAAGAAAAGAAAAGAACAGACTTTTGTGGTAGGAATGCTCAGACTGCTCTGAGTGAGATCCTGAATGAACTGGGGGTCATATTACCACACCCTTTAATAGAAAGACTCAGCACTGTGAAAAGGTGGCAACTCTCCCTCAATTAATGTTCATTCACGGAAAGACTATGGAAAATTAAAAGCATTCCCAGGGCAAAGGAAAAGGGTTTAGGTTTATTTAAACAAACAAAAAACAAACAACATCACCCAAGCCACCAGAACTTTTGGGGAAAGTGGCAGGGCCGCCCCTTCGCCAGGCTACACACCAATTCTGCTAGAGGCAGCAGCACATCCTCTCTGAGACGCTGTGTGATGGACTGGGGTACTCATGGTACAGGAGACAGAGTACCTCCAACAGTTCAGAAACCAGCCGTGAAAGCAGAAGCAGTGCTTCTGTCTCCTGTAATTTGGGAAAAGGGTATCAGGGAAGGAAAAAGAAATATTGCTTTCTTGTTAGCAAGACAAGACTTTCTTTTCTTTCTTTCTTTTTTTGAAAGAATTGAAAAATGTATGGTCTTATTTGATTTTCAAAGCTGAAGAAATGAGCAATTTTTTAAAGACTTTAAAAAATCTCTCTCTCTCTCTCTCTCTCTGTGTGTGTGTGTGTGTGTGTGTTTGTCACAACTGTGAAAGTATCCACGGAGGCTAGAAGAGGGTTTTGGATTCCCTCAGCCTGGAATTACAGGCAGTTGTGAGTTGCCTGAAGGGGTTGCGGGAACTGAACTAGGGTCTTCTGCAAAAGAAGCAGGTGCTCTTAACTGATGAGCCGTCTCTCCATTCCCTGAACAGAACTCTTCATAATTGTAAAAGCAATGAATTCACCAGCTTCATTATTTTCTCTAGAGCTCGCCGTTGTATTTATGGACAGCAAACACATCTGGGAAGATCCTCTGTCCTTAATTAAACCCATGACATTGCTCTGTCCTCCTTTTGGAACACTGATTAATGCTAAATAATTTTACAGTGAAAAGCATTCAAAGCAGAAAGTCCGGAAGATTTGTCTATGAGTGCTGATAGTATCTATTCTATTTCTTCATCTACTCAAGATTGTTTTTGAAGCATCTAGAAGTACACACTAGATGCCAGAAAGTTAGAGAAATGCAGCGGTGCAGTGAATCTTCAAAAGACTTAACTTGAGCAGTTCTTTCCAGTTTCTCTTCCTCACTGTCGGTTTGGAAGACTGGGCGATAATTGTATGTAGCTGAGATATAAAAAGACACACAAACACACACACAAAATCTGACAAAGCAATTTGAACTTGAATATGTTTCTATTAAAGGGAGGGCATAAAAAGACTGGCTCACAGATGGTCACTGTTCTTCTTGCTCAAATGCATTGCCTGCCAAGACCCCATACAACTTCACCTATCAAATTCCTTAGGCTTGAAGAAGCAATCACGATGACTTCACTCATCTTAACCCCCAAAGCAGTAAAAAACCATCAAGGAGTAAAGGATGGGCTATGGATGCACATATAGAAGCAGTAAGACCAGACAGTTTGAGATAATTTTGAGTGATCAGATCAGGAGAGAAGACAAAGGGACCCCACTGTCTAGAAGAAAAAAAAAACCCTTCAATAGATTTGCAAGTTTGGCTAGGAAGGGGGCAGACTACCAAGAGCCCCCGAAATGATCTGAGGATTAATGCCAGCAGAAGAAGGAGCTCTGGGCAGCCAGACCTCTGGCCTTCCAGAAAGCACTGTGTGATCAGGGCTCCAGCACGAAGGTCTCAGAAGTCAGCAAAGGACTGAGCGTTGGCTCTACTATGTCCAGGGTCTTCTAAGAGATGGAGCTTTGGTTCCAGTAGTGTCTGTGGCCAATACAGAGGAGGGATTCTAATATCTAGCATGTTAAAGGCCACCTCAGGAGCCAGTGTCTATATTTCTGAAGTCCTGAGATTACTTTGGGCCTGAGGCTCTATCCATAGCCCTCTAATAGTGCAAAGGCTCGATTAGGTTTTGAGTTTGGTTTCCTGACTCCACAAGTTTCATAGACTCTAATGATGACCAATGTTTTGACTCTAATCTAGTAACCTTGGTTCTGTTGGCACATAGCCAAATCAAAATCACCTCAGCAACTCATTCGATGATTCAACAATCAATACCAAGTTCACCAGTCTTTCTATCTGCACCCATTCCATGTACAGATTCCTCTAGAAAGAGTCACAAAACCCAGAATATCCCAACCGGCTTGGAAGAAGAGAAAGTCGGAATATACCTACTTCAACAGATGCACAAAACATAATAAAATAACACAAAATACATGACACAATCACCACCTATACCACAACACCAGCCCACCAAATCCCTGATTAGGCAACCCAAAATTACAGAAGGAGCCAAGATGTCTTAGAAAGAATTTACAGTCTCACTTTTCAAAGGAATTGTGTAGGAGAATTGAACAAGGTTATCTGTGAATTAAGGAAAGATATTTATGACTTTGACAAGACAATCTCCAAAGTGAGCTGTTAATAAATTAGAGGCATTAGAAATACAGGAAAAAAAATGAACAAAGAGATTGAAATACTAAACTAATCAAGCAGAAATACTTGAAATGAAAGATATGGTCAATCAAATAAAAACCACAACAGATATTATTAATAACAGACAGGACCATACAGAAAAATGAATCTCAGGAATGGAAGACAAAGTCAAGACAATAACATATACAATGTATTATATATATTATATGAAATATATATTATATATTATATATTATATGATAATATAATATATTATATGTATAATGTAATATATATAATATATTATATACTATATATATATAATATAAAATATATATATGGAAAAAGTAAGGAGTGCGAATGATATTTCCCAAAAGGCTGGGACATATTCATGAAGTAAAACATTTGAATTCATGGTGTCAAAGAAAGATCAGAGGTAAAATCAAATGGAATAGAAAGACTATTTAGTGAAATTATAGAAGAAAATTTTGCAAATTTGGAGAAATAAGTAGGCTTCCAAACACAAGAACCATATAGAATTCCAAATAGATGTGTTCAGAGAAGAATCTTTCCAAGAAAAAGTATAGTAGGATGTGAAAAGTACAAAGGAAAGAAATAATGCTAAAAGCAACAAGAAAAAAATGACAACTCACATATAAAGGCAGAAATATCAGAATTACCCCAGGAACCATGTCTGAAAGTAAACAACTGTGAATCATGAATGCTATACCCTGCAAAACTGTCTTTCAAAACTGATGGAAAAATAAAGATCTTTCAAGGCATGCCATGAGTTAAAGCAATCCATGTCAATAGAGCCAGCACTGTAAAAGTTCTTAGTGGAATACTTTACAGGAAGGAATATCAGAGTTTGTTTATGGAAACAAGCTAGACTTGGAAAAGAAACAATCATCGATACAGAAACTCAGCAAATCCTCAAAACTAATATAGGAACAGGAAAAGAAATATCAATAATCTAGTAAAATAGAACATCACCTAAAAATTTATAGGAAATAGCAAAGAACTTTCTATAATATCCTTAAATGTAAATCCTCAACTTATCACTAAAAAGATTCAGACTAGCAGGCTATGTTAAAAATTAAGAACCAATTATATGCTGTCTCTAAGAAACACACTTAACCAGCAAAGACACCCAAAAAGTTAATGTCAAAGGATGAGAAACAAATTACCAGACAAACAAAATGTAAACATTTGGCATAGCTATCCTACTTTAGACAAAGTAAACCTCATACTAAAACTAATTAGAAGAGATAAGAAGTGACATTAAGCACACACACACACAAAGTGATACTACTTGTTAATAAAGGAACAACTTGTCAAGAAGATATAACAACTACAAACCTTTATGCACCAAATACTGGAGCTCCTAATTTCATAAAACACATGCTACAAGACATAGAAGATCACACAGAAAAGATCTTGACACAATAATAGTGGGGACTTTGATATTCCACTTTCAAATATAGATAGGTCTTCCAAATTGAAAACATGTAAAGAAATTTCAAAACCAAAATATTCTATGGATGAACAAGACTTAACAGCTATGTAGATAATATTCTATCCAACAAATAGAAAATATACATTTTTCTCAGCAGTACATGGACCCTTCTCAAAAATTGATCGTATCGAAATTGATCATATCACATCATATCATAGATTAACAGACTATATTAAAAATTAAGTACCAACTATATGCTGTCTCCAAGAAACACCCTTAAGTAGCAAAGACTTAATTTCAATATCAGTTATCAATAAATGCAAAACTAGTGAGATAATTCCTTATCTCCTACCTGGCAATAATGAAATAAAATTAGAAACAAACAGAGAAACACAGAAGACACAAAAATATTTGGAAATTAAACAAAACACTTTTGAATGAACAGTGTGTCACCCAAGATATCAGAGAAAAAAAATTATGAATTCCCCAAGACAATGAGAAGGAAAATGCATAGTATTCTCTGGGCAAGGCAGTCCTGAGAGGAAAGTTTATTGCAATAAGTACTCATATTTAAAAATCTGAGAGAGACTAAATAAATCACCTAATAATGCACTTCAAGACTCTCAAAAAATAAATAAGAAGCAGCTGACCTCCAACACAGTAGCTGGCAATAAATAATAAATCTAGGGAGGAAATTAATGAATGGAAATTAAAAGAATAATATGTGGGTTTGGAGAGATGGCTTAGCAAGTAAGAGTAAGTGTTGTTCCAGAGGACACGTGTTCATTTCCCAGCACCCATATGGCTCACAACTGTCTGTAACTCCAGCTCCAGGGGAGTTACAACACAGTCACATAGACATATGTGCAGGTAAAACAGCAATGTACATAAAATAAAAATAAATAAATCATTAAAAACAGAATAATGTGCAAAATTAGTCAGCCAAAGAGTTGGTTCTTTGAAAAAGTTAATAAGATAGACAAACCCTTGGCTGATATGACAGAAAAAGGAAGAACGAAATGAATAAAATTAAAAACCAAAAGGGAGTCAGTACAATTGACTCCAGCAAAATCCAAAACATCATTAGGAACTTCTATGAAGAGATACAATTGAAAAGCTGGATAATTCCAAAGAAATAGAATAATTTCTAAAAGAATATCATCTATCAAAATTTAACCCTGATAATATGAACTTCTTCTTCTCCTTCTCCCTCTCCTTCTCCTTCTCCTTCTCCCTAGAGCTGAGGACCAAACCCAAGGCCCTTACTACTGAACTAAATTCCCAACCCCTAAACGTCTTTTGTGGTTTTTTTTTTAATACAATATTCTGCCTGCATGTGTGTTTGCAGGCCAGAAGAGGGCACCATATCTCACTATAGATGGCTGTGAGCCACAACATGGTTGCTGGGAATTGAACTCAGGACCTTTGGAAGAACATTCAGTGCTCTTAACCTCTGAGCCATCTCTCCAGCCCATGCATTTCTTAAACAGACCATCATAAGCAACAAGATTAAAGCTGTTATTAAAAGCCTCCCTTTGGAAAGTCCAAGACCAGGCAGATTCACCAGGCAGAATACAACCAAATTGAACCTATAATGCCAGTATCATCTTGCTACCAAATTTAGGTGATAATACTATTTTTTAAAATAGAGAACTGCAGACCAATTTCTCTGACGAATATAGATGCAAAAATTCTTTACAAAATGCTTGCAAACCAAATTTGGGAATACATAAGAAGATTATACCTTATGATCAAGTGGGCTTCATCCTAGGAAGGCAAAGTTGGTTCAAATATGTCGGCCAATTAAAACAATATACCATTAAAGACACCCAAGGACAGGAACCACACAATTATTTCAAATGATGCTGGAAAGGCATTTGGCAATGTTCAATGTGCTTTCATGATAAAAAGAGCTTCAGACTTTGGAATGGATGGAATATAGTTCAAAATAAAGGCTATATACAATAAATCTATAGCCAACATTATATTAAATAAAGACATGCTGAGAGCACCTCCTCTAAAATTGAGAAGTGGACAAGGATTTCCACCATCCCCTCTCTTATTCAATATGGAGCTGGAAGTCTTAGCTATAGCAATTATACAAAAGAGAGACACAGATGAGGTAACAATAAAAGAGAAGAATTCAAACTATCCCTATTTGCAGATTATGCAATTCTTTATCTAAGACAACGTATTGAATCTACTAGAAAACTCTTGGACCTAATAAACACTAAATAAAGTTGATGGATTCCAAAATCACATGGAGGAAATGAATAAAACAACTTAAGACTTGAAAGTGAAAAATAGAATTAAAAAAAAAAAGACAGGGAAATCTGAAAATGTAACTTTTAGAGGAGTTCAAACAGAAATCTCAGAAGCAAGCCTCACCAACAGAATACAAGAGATGAAAGAAAGAATCCCAAGCACTGAAAACACAATCTATGAGGAAGAAATGTATACATTGGTCAAAAAAAATGTTAAATCTAAAATAATCCTAGCACAAAACATTCAGGAAATCTGGGACACTATGAAATTACCAAATCTAAAGATATTAGGAATAGAGGAAGGAGAAGAAACCCAGGTCAAAGGCCCAGAAATATATTTTCAACAAAATTAGAGAAAAAAATTTCCCCAACCTAAAGAAGGAGATGCCTAACCAGGTAAAGGAAGTGTGGATAACACTAAAGAGACTGGACCAGAAAAGAAAGTCCCCCAGCACATAATAATCGAACACTAAGCACACAGCACAAAGAATATTAAAGGATAAAGGGAAAAAAAAAACAAGTAACATCTAAAGGTCAATCTATTATTAGAATAATACCTGAATACACAATGGGCACTCCAGAAGCCAGAAGGGCATAGAAAGATGTTCTACAAACTCTAAGAGACCACAGATGGCACCCCAAACCAAAACTTTCAACTGCAATCAATGTGGAAAATAAGACCTTCCTCGATAAAAATAAATTTAATCATTATATATCTACAAATTCAGCCAGACTGATGCACTAGAAGGAAAATTCCAACCTCGTTAACCACATCCAAGAAAACACAAAGAATTAAATAATCTCAGACCAGCAAATCAAAAGGGGGGAAACACACACACATAGCCAGGACTGAGAAAGAAATGAGGGAAATAGCAGCTATCGTAATAGTTACAAATAAAATAAAATATGTTGGTATTACTCTAACCAAGCAAGTAAAAATCTTGTATGACAAGAACTTCAACTCTCTGAAGAAAGAAACTGAAGAGGATATCAGAAAATGGAAAGATCTCCAATGCTCATGGATCAGTAGGATTAATATAGTAAAAATGTCTATCTACCAAAAGCAACCTACAAGTTCAGTGCAAACCCCATCAAAATTCCAATACAAATCTTCACAGATCTTAAATGAATAATTATCAACTTCATATGGAAACACACACACACAAAGAGTATGATAGTTAAAGCAATCCTGAATGATAAAAGAAATGCTGTAGGTATCACCTTCCCCAATTTCAAGTTGTTCTACAAAACTATAGTAATAATACCAACATGGTATTGGCACAAAAACAAGCATATTGATCAATGGAATCAAATTAATGACCTGGACAAAAAATGTAACTATGGTATTTTAGGGTTTCCATTGCTGTGAAGAGACACCATGACCATGGCAATTCTTATAAAAGAAAACTTAATTGGGGCTGGCTTACAGTTTCAGAGGTTTAGTCCATTATTCTCATGACAGGAAGCATGCATACAGACATGGTGTTGGAGAAACTGAGAGTTCTACATCTTGATCCATAGGCAACAGAAGGAGACTGTGTCTCACACTGGACATAGCTTGAGCACCTATAACCTCAATGCCCACCTCCACAGTAACACACTTCCTTCAAAAGGCCACACCTACTCCAAAAGACCACACGTCCTAACAGTGCCACTCCCTATGGCCAAGCATTCAAACACATGAGTCCATGGGGGCTATTCCTATTCAAACCACCACATATGGACACTTAATTTCTGATTAAAAAAAAAAGCCAGAAATACACACTGGAAAAAAAAGATTGCATCTTCAAAATGGTGCTGGTCAAACTGGATGGCTTCATGTAGAAGCATCCAAGGAGGTCCATGCTTGCACAAAACTAAACTCCAAGTGGATCAAAGACCTCAACATAAAAGCAGATACACTGAACCTGATAGAAGAGTAAATGGGGAATAGCTTTGAACTCATTGGCACAGGAAAAGGCTTTTTGAACAAAACACCATTAACACAGGCACTAAGATCAACAATTAATAAAGGTATTTCATGAAACTAAAAAATTTCAGCATGGCAAAGGACACCATTATTTGGACAAAGAAACAGCCTACAGGAAAAGTTTTACCAACTCCACATCAGATAGAGGGCTAATAGCTAAAATACACAAAGAACTCAAAAACACTGAATATAAAAAAAGAAACAGATAACCTGATTAAAAAATGGAGTATAGATCTAAACAGAGAATCCTCAATAGAGGAAATTCAAATGGCTGAGGACACTTACAAAAACATGCAATCCCTTAGTAATCAAGGAAATGCAAATCAAAGGTACTTTGCGATTTCATCTTACACCTGTCAGAATGGCTAAGCTTAATAAGACAAGGGACAGGTCGTTCTGACAAGGATGTAGAGTAAAGGAAACCCTCATCCATCACTGGTGGGACTGCAAACTTGTACAGCCACTCTGGAAATCAGTGACAGGAATCAGTCTACCTCTCTTGGCATATACCCAAAGCATGCTTTCATTCTCCCACAGACACTTGCTCAACCATGTTCATTGCTGCTCTGTTTATAATAGCCAGAAATTGGAAACAGCCTAGTTGTTCTTAAGAGAAGACTAGATAAAGACAATGTGGTACATTTACACAATGGAATATGACTCAGCTAAGAAAGAAAGAAAGAAAGAAAGAAAGAAAGAAAGAAAGAAAGAAAGAAAGAAAGAAAGAAAGAAAGAAAGAAATCACAACAGGTAAATGGATAGAACTAGAAAAAAATAATCATCCTGAGTGAAATAACTCAGACCCAGAAACATAAAATCTCTTTTTGTGTATGTATAGTTATTAGCTGTTAAGTCTATGATAACCACCCCATGATATGGTTAGGGTCTTTAATGTAGATATGAGAGAGAGAGAACAGCCAGAGGCTTCTGGAAGCCCAGAGCAGAAAGAGAAGTCGGCTGGACATGGCCAGGCCTATCTGTGAGAGGGGAGACTATCTGCGTAGAGACTAGAGAGAGCACTAGAGAGAGCACGTGAGACTAGCAGTGGCAGGAGAAAAACCTCATCATTATAAAGAGAACAAAAGGGTGTCTGGGAGGAGGAAGTCTATGGAAATGGGAAGGGCTGGGATGCTAGTGTGAACTCTAAAATGTGTAGCAGGTACTTGTGATACCGAGGGAGCCTGGAGTCTGGCGTGGGCTTTGATATGCAACTACAGGTATATGTCGATGGAGCCATATGTCCCTTCTACCAGAGGGAAAAAAATTAATTCTTTTGGCAGATGAGAAGCAGTTTCACAAGTTCCAGAGGAATGCTGGCTTTTATCTAACTGCCAGAAACCCTTCTATAATCTAGGCTGAGCTCATTTCTGGATGCCTGGACTGCCTTTTGGAGTTTGGTGAATTGGAGTTTCCTTTGTATCTGCTCATACACAATTCATTGAATACAAAGATGTCAACGTGGTACCTACACAGAGCCTTTATCCCTGTGGGCTAGCATCTTTCGTGCAGGAAGGTACTGTGCATGTTTACTACAGAAGAAATGTAAAGACAAACCAAGCTACAGACCCTTTGATCTACAATGGTATTCAGCCTGCAGATATGCTGGTTGAGCGATTCTCAACCCATGGGGTCACGACTCTTTGGGGCATCAAACAACGCTTTCCCAGGGGTCACCTAATACCATAGGAAAACACAGATGTTTACAGTATGATTCATAACAGTGGCAAAATAACAGTTAAGGAGCAGCAACAAAAATAATTTTTATGATTGGGGGTCACCACAAAGTGAGGAACTGTATTGAAGGGTCACAGCATGTTAGGAAGATCGAGAACCACTGTGCCAGTTCAGAGGCATGAAGCCTGTGAGAGAAACCAACCTATGTGTGAT
Source organism: Psammomys obesus (assembly GCF_907164565.1). Lineage (NCBI taxonomy): Eukaryota > Metazoa > Chordata > Mammalia > Rodentia > Muridae > Psammomys > Psammomys obesus. The sequence goes on along the minus strand of NW_026596073.1, from coordinate 14,496,146 downwards.
TGACTTAAGGCACACTTTACGTGTTGGCACCCTTAACCGGTGCTTCATGGGTGGCCAAGAACCGAGACTAGACAGCCAAGGGACCTCGGTAAAGCCTATTGTCCTACTAAAAGAACAGAGCAATAAAATGACTTCTAATGACATTCTGCTATACCCACAGATCAGAACCTTGCTCAGCCACCGTCAGAGAAGGCTCCGCCGGTAGCAGATGAGAACACATTCAGAGATCCACAGCCAGCTAATATGCAGAAAATGACAAACATAGGAGCACTCGGCCCTTAGTGGGCTATCTCCATCAAATCCCCCCATCGAGGGCTCAGGGAACCGAGGAAGGGGAGGCAGAAAGAATGTAAGAGCCAGAGGGGATGGAGGACTTTGAGGAAACAGGCCCTCTACATCAACAGGATCAACACACACGTGGACTCACAGAGATTGAGGCAGCATGAGCAGGCCTGCTCGGGTCTGCACAGAGGGGGTCTTAGGGCTGAAAGGAGACATGAACACACATCCCATCCCTAACCCAGAGGCTGTCTCTAATCAGTAACCATTTGCAAATGAAAATTATTTTTCTCCAAGGGAGTCTCACTGCGGATACAAACTACTCTTTAGAATAGGCCATATGTCCAGCCTTAATAGCCAACAGAAATGAACTCAAGGGTCTCCTTGAAGATTCCTTATCTCATGTCGAGTCAGGGCTTTTTTTTTTTTTTAATTATGTGTGTGTGTGTGTGTGTGTGTGCGCACACGTGTGCGCATGCGCATGTTTATTTATTTATTTCTCTCTCTCTCTGTTTTTGCCTACAGATCCTTTGTGTATATATTATGGTCCCTGGGCTCTCTCTCTTTCTCTCTCTCTTTAGATTCCTAAGTGTACAAATAAGGGGCTCTCTTCATCTATATCTGTTTATCCTGCCTTTTCCTGGGCTCTGTTCCTTCTGTTTGTTTGTTTCGTCCTATTCCAATGTGCTAGTTTTTATCTTGTTATGGTATATTTTATTATCATCCCTTAAAGGCCTGTTTCCTAATGAGAGGCAGGCAGTGGCCCAGGATGGGAGGGGAGGTAGGGAGGGGGTGGGAGGAGCAGAGAGAGGGGAAACTGTAATCAAGAGATGGTGTATGAGGGTGGGGGAGTCTATTTTCAGTAAAAGGAAAGAGGAAAAACAGGAAAATAAGAAGTTTCTGTACAGCAGAGAGAAACAATCAGCAGTGTTAACGATCAGCAGCTCCACCTCAGAGAGAACTCACAGAGAACCACAGAAATCATAACCAACCAGCCAACAAATGGGCAAATTAACTAAATAGACAGAGATTTTAAGAAGAAATATAATTGGCTAGCACTATTTTTTAAAGTGCCCAAGATCTCTAACCATCAGGGAAATGCAAATTCAACTACCCCGAGATAGCAGTTCACCCAGTTGGGATGGCATCATCAATAGAGCTGAACACGAGTCTTGGAGAAAGCACGGAGAAAAAGAACCCTACTCTCTGTTGGTGGGGAGTGAAAATTAGCATAGCTGGGGTGGAAATCAGTGTGGAAACTTTTCAAAATGTTAAAAATAGAACCACCATCTGACCCAGCTGTTTTCATCCTGGGCATATACCCAGGAGACTCTATGTTTTCCCATTGAGATATTCGTATTTGTACCCCCATGGTCAGTGCTGCTTTAATCACTATAGCAAATAGTTGGAATCATCCTAGTTGTCCATCAATGGATGAATAGATAACAAAAATTCTGTGCGTGTACACGCATGTATGTACATCATGTATACATACATTCACGTGTGTATATGTACTGTGGAATACTATTCAGTTTTAAAGATAAATGAAGCTAAAGAATTTTCAGGAGCTTCGTCAGTGGTGCCTTTAATCCCAGCACTCAGGAGGCAGAGGCAGGCAGGTCTCTGTGAGTTTGAGGTCAGCCTGGTCTTGGTGAATTCAGAGACAGCCAGGGCTACAGAGAAAAACCCTGTCTCAAAAAAAAAAAAATGCAGGCAAATGGATGGACTTAGAATGCATAATATTGAGTGAGGAAATGACTTCATAAAGAAACAAAACCACAATTTGTCTCTCTGTGAGGAATAGATGTCTGCCTGCTTGTAAACACGTGGGCACTGGATAACATGAATAACAGGAAGCAAGAAAGGCTAAACACACTAGGGTGTGAGGAAGCACTGATCAGGTAATGGACATAAGTTATGAATGAGGGTGTAGAGATAATTGTTTTTCTAGGTTCTAATTCTGTCATGGAGTTTTTACTTTGGGTGGTGGATAAAGTGCGTAAAATATGTTCCATACCAGCAATGTGAAGTTTAGTGTGAAACTTCACAGTTTCTGTTCCGAATGCCAATTCCAACTGTATAGAGAGGTTCCCTGGGTTGAATCGGCTTCGAATCTGGATAGTTTGGATGTGCGATGTTTTTATTTATTTGCAAGGCTTCTATAATAAACTTTATAAAAAGTAAAAACAAAAGGAAATACCAAACCATGGTCATCCATAAAATTTATTAAATTAATTCATTTTAAAACGTACTTGCAGGAAACAAAGGAACCAGAGCCAGGAAATAATCCGAGTCCTTGAGAAAAAGAGACTCGAGTGCCGAGTCAAGAGTGATCTGGAAAATCACCATGATGTGTGTGACGTCATGAAGATAGTGACAGCCAATTAGATATGTAATCAGCGAGCCTCTTTCTTGAGCTACTGTCTAGTGTCAGCTATGACATTCCATCCCCTGGGACAGTCAGGTCATGTTATTTCAGGGTCATGAATAAATGTCCCTTCCTTTTTGTCCTCCCTGCCAGTCCTCCAATATCTCCTGGCAACCAGACCCAAACTGTTGGGTTAATTTGGGCTCCAGTTTTTGCCTTCTCTTTCTGGTAAGAAGTCTTAGCGGATACAGCCCTCCCTTGCTTGTCCTGCCCTTATAACACAGTGCCTCTTTGAGTGGGGTACGGATGTTAGCAAGCGCCCAGAGATCTTTCCACCAGCCTTTTTCCTCTAGACCACCAGAAGAGATTGGAAACGGAGACCCATTGGTTTCAATTATCTTCGTTGAGAAATGGCGTTCACGGCCAGCTTTGCCATTCATTTTTGCACCAAGAACTTTATGGAGTGGAAATGGCTGAACTCATCTGGCAGGGCTTTCGGATACAGACGGCCAGTTCCCAAATCCCCGAGGTGTGAGGGCTGGGTTCTCCCCAGCATGTTCTTTTCAATAAACATTCCCACACTTGGCCCTGTCCGTGCCCTCCCAGCGCCTGCAGCTTTCCTCCCTGGCGCAGGCTCCTCCGAGCATAGCTGCAGCCTTCCAGTCCCAGGTTGACCTTGGCAGGGCGCCCCAACCGCTCATTCTTCTTGTAAAATAAAAACTCTCCGGCACGGATTTCTACACTTGCTGAGCTTTTTAGGACACGAGGCACATGCAACCTCCGGCTGACACGGAGCAAGGCTGAAACACTTGTTTAGACTTCTAACGTCTAGTGAATTGGACTTGCCTTTGATGACCTGCTGCTGAGACTGTGCTGAGGCACCTGGGAACTGGGCCAGCTTGCTGGTGTCTGACTTGCTTAATGCACGGAGGGACCACGGAGGCTCTCAGCACTCCCTTTATCCTGGTCCTTGTCCATTTCTGCCTTTCTCACACATACGTACACCTATACAACCTATGCATCCATGCGCATATGCCTACCCACCAACATACATACGCATACACGCACAAATATACCACACGAACGTTTTTACGAGAAGACAAACACACAGCCCTTGTCTTGCAGCTAAAACAAGGGTCCGTCACTGTAGCCTCTGAACTATAATAAAAGTAGATTGTGTGTCTTCTCATTAATCTTAATGATGTTTAATGAGTGGAGGTATCCTTTTGAAACATGAACTTTATACAAAGGGAATGAACTGTAATTAATAAAAAAATAAATTAAAAAAAAAACAACAACACATGAACTTTAGTGACCATGGAAGTAGTCCACTGAATTGATGAGTAAGTCGTGCGGGACTCTAGAACATTACTTGCCTCAGGCATTGGATAAATAAAATTGGGATCTGTGCCATTCAGTGTCAGTAACTGAGTATGACTGAATCTCCAAGCGTTTTCTAGAATTCTAGAAACTCATTGGTAGTATCAGGTGGTAAGGCGAGCCTTCGGTTCTTGCTGTGCTTTTGCCGTTGTGTTTTCTTGCAATACTGATTGGCACTCAGAAATGGGGTGTGGAGGAGTGTAGGACGGTCGTATTAGTGCCAGGAGCTCTGAAGATCTCTGTGCCCAGGACTGTTCTTCCAGATTCATCACAGTCTTATTCCGTAGCTGAGGAAAATGGAAGTACAGGGTGGGCATTAAGCCATCTAAGGGGAAAGAGGACAGTGGTGGTAATAAAGATAATTGCACACGTTTCTGTACCTAAGTCTGCATATGTCTCCCTGTCAGAGAAAGGATGCTTTCCCCTGGAGAGAAAGTCCACACTCTGAGATCTGAATGGGCTTACCAAGTCCATTGGTTAGTACGTACAAAGGCAGACCCCAGCCCTCAAGACAGAGGTGCCTATGGATTCCATAGCTCCTCACAATGTGTTGCCTGCAGTAGCCTCAGAGGATGCCTCTCTGGTAAACCATCCTCAGGGCAGACTCCTAACAGTGCAGATTGGCTCCTCATCTCCCTCCCCCTAGCACAGAGTCTGTTACCTCCTTGGGGAAACTCATCCCTTGTTTCTCTCAGCTGGGTTACTCTCAGCGGGGCTTCAGGAAGCCTGAGTCCTCTGCTGCCTGGACGTCGGGCTTACTGACTTTCCTGAAGACAGGCTAGACACAAAGAACCCAGAGAAATGGCCATATGGTCTTCTAGGGGAGGGGGTTCTCTTTGTTTTCCAGTGGATTCAGAACCCTGTGGTCAATCTGGGCCTATTTATGCTTCCAGAGGAAGTTGAGGATCCCCTGGCACCTCAAAAAGCTTGGCTCTCTTGCTTCCCTCCAGCGCTCTGTGGCCCTTCACATAGACATCTCTCGGCAACATGGCCTATGCTCTTTCACTCTTTAAAAATCAGTCCCAACGGCCACATTTTCCAGTGTCTAACGGGTCCCGGGTACTGCATCCATCCCCTCTGTCAGTGTCCTCCTCCGTCTGCTTTCTCCTGTCGACTGTTCCATGGCAGGAGACAGGCATACCACTCCTTTGTGTCAGTCACTGAGCTAACTGTCTCCAAAGGACACCGGTCCCTTCATGCTGGAAGGCTCGTTGCCTCCTTGCATTTCTTCTGTAGCATTTCTAACTGCCGTTGAATTTTTGCCGCTTATGCTTTCAAAACGTTCTGCCTGTTTGTCTGTTTGGAAGTATTTGGACCCTGGCTTCCTTTCACTCTGAGGCCAACTTTCCCAAGAATTATTCTTTTTTCTATTGTAGCCTAAGAAAACTAGTCTCTCTCTCTCTCTCTCTCTCTCTCTCTCTCTCTCTCTCTCTTTTAGTTCAGGTCAGTGAATGTGGAGAATGGTCTGTGTTCAAACATAGGTTAAACAGTTGGGCAATTCTCCAACAGAACTCATAGGTCACTAGGCAAGGACGATGGTAAGGTGGTGGCCCAGGTCAAAGGTTATAAATGAGTTCAAGCCTCACATCAGAGCTGGGGGAGTCAGGTTTTAGGAGATGGAGGGAAGGCCATTCCTCGAGGCGCAGCGGATTCTCCCCAGGTGCATGGGAGGGTCCCTAGGAGTTTCGAAGAATCTGTGCTCTTCCTGATGACCTTCCAAGAGACATTATCTCAGTACATTCCATGTCAATAAAGATCGCTTCAGGAGACAGCATATGGGGAGCATGTGTGGCCTTCAGAACCGCCACAGGTAGAATTCCTTCTGCTTGTGCTAAATCCCCAATTGCACGGTCAGTGTGGATTTATTGCCACTAAATCTTGCTCGTGGCAAACAGCTCAGGGTGGGTAGTAGCAATTCCATCTCTATGATGGTTCACACGTGTATGGCTCCTGTGCTGTGACTGTCTCATCGATTACTGACGAAGTGGGCGGTGGCACTGGTATTAGATCTGTGTTTTGCTTAGCACAAGGGAAAAGCCAGAACCATGTTAGCGGCACCCAGTTCTGTGGTCCCTACTGATCTCATCAGGCGAGGACATAGCACTGCCACAATCTTTTTTAGGACTTTGAAGCAAACTATTATGTATTTGTTTGTTTGTTTTTGAGATGCAGTCTCACTATGTAGCCTTGGCTGTAAGAACAGGTTGCCCTTGAACTCATACTGATCTATCTGGCTCTGCTTATACTGGCATCAAAGACGTGTGCCCACAGCCAGCCCCAGAGCAAGTTTTTACTCATGAAACCTATTGCTTTTCTTTTCCTTTCTGTCTACCCTCTGCTCTTGTGGTTCTTCAGGACTGAGGACTGTTCTTAGTCATCATCGTTGGTCATTGTTTTCTATGTGAATGAAGCTTTCTACTCTCATTCTAGCTTTTTTTTGGGGGGGGGGATTGGTGGTTTTGCTTTTTGTTTTTTGTTTTTTGCTTTTGTTTTTCCAGAAATCAGTTGCAATTCCTGAATTGGAAGGCATGGCACATAATTATTTTATTATTGTTGTTGTTACAAAGATGACACATATCCTGGTTAAGTTTGTTAAATGACTTTTTGGTTTTGTTCATCTTAGAGTTCGGACTTAGTGGTCCTCTTTGAGATCAGTTTTCTGCTCTACGGCCAAGCCTGCTTCTATCTCCAGTCTCTGTAATGGTGTTGCTCATCGTGTTTGGTGTTCTTTCTCATTTGGGTTCAGGTAATGTATCTATAATTAGCCCGCTCCGTGCCCTTCCTACAACTTACAGCTAGCTACCGCTGTATAGTCAGATCTTGGAAACCATACAATATATATCTCATTTTCGAGAATCTGATTTCAACAATAACAACAACAAAAACCCTACAAGATCACAATAACTAACATTTATTGAGCATGTGCTATATACACTGGACATGCAACTGAGCCACGTACATAAAAATTGCTTGTGATTAGTCTTCCAAATACTCTATTTAGGGGGATTTAAAAAAAATGTGTCCACATCTCATAAACAAGCAGGCCTGAAAATGAAGCTGATAGGTAATTCTGCCCAAGTTCAGTTAAAAACCGGATGAGCCTTGGATTCTAATGCCGAGGCAGAGGAACATCGGAGTCTGATGAGTGCTGCTTGTATCTCCTCCTGTACGTGTTTTACTTTAGGCTCTCTTTCAAGAGTGTTTTCAAATGCAACACATTTCCCAAAAGACACTGAGGACTTAAGTTGTTGGTGATCAGTGCTGCATCGGTTTATACATAGGCACGGAGAACTCAGAAGTGGTGCTATGAGTGAGTTCCCCAGAAATAAACACTGCTGCCTGGATGGGCAGACACTGCTAAGCAAAGCTGAGTTGGGGTGAATTTTCTAACAGGAACCCTGGCCTTTATCCTGTGACTCTGGCCATCACTTCCTCTTTCAGGCCTTAAAAAGACACCGAGCATTGTTTGTCTGCATAAAGAAAAATTATTGCCTGGTCAGGCAGGGAAAGACCAACTGGTGTGTGTCTTTAAGTACTGACATGAGGATATGGCTCCAGCTGGAATCCCTCTGCTCTGTAAGCAGCTCATCTTGGTTTAACCCAAACCAAAAGTGTCTCAGAGGGCTTTTCCTGAGGCCCAGGGACATCCCATCTTAAGAAATGTTCCTGGTGCCCAGCCCTGTGCCTCGTACAGGATACTTGTTAGTTGCAGGCAAAAATAGATGGATTCGGCTGTGACTTTTTCACTTTTCAAAAAGAGCCACTGCAGGGTTCCTTGAAATGGTCACCCCGACACACGTTTAAAACGTGCTTTGAGTTGGTGGACCCGGCGATGCGGGGCTCTGCAGGGCCACCTCGATTCTGAAAAGGGAGGTGAGAGAGCTGGGTTCCCACTGGCTGGGCGGCTATTGGCGGCTCTCCCTCCACCAGCCCGGAATGCGCACCGGCAGACGGCTCTCCCTACTTCCTCACAAAGGAGCTCATTTTGTGAATGAAGGGGCCTGCCGCAGCCAGCAGCCGCGCAGGGCTATTCCCGGTGACCTTTGCCCCGGGGATTGGAATCTCTCCCAGCGGGGAGATCGGGCCTTAGGAAAAGGTTAGTTCATTGAGGTCCACAGCCTGCTGGGCTGAGGTCTGGGGAGGGGAAAGCTTAGAGAACTTTTCTTCCCTCCTCCCTTCACCCCTTCCCCCCCTCCAGCAGCCCTTGTTCCTGCTGCCGTAGCTTTCTGCTGCAATTTTTCCTTTCCTTTTTTTCTTTTTTGTAGCTGAAAAATAATCATTCTAGTGTTTCCCTGCTGCTTCTCAACAGCAATTCTGGGGTCCTCCTGAGTTTCCACCCCTTCCTCTTTATGCTCCCCCCTCGCCGTGGCGCTTCAGTTTGATGTTTTTTTGGTATCAAAGCAAGGTCTCCAGGAACCCTGCAACTAAAGACTTTAATGAGGACCATGCCCACGAAATCCTGGCTGCCAAAGACATGATGATTTATGCCCCTCACTCACTCCCTAACAGCAAGAGGACTATTTGTAAAAATAAAAAAGCCGCTCATATGGAATTAAACAAGAGCATAGCTGCTTCCTTCCAGACCCCGGGAGCTTAACAAAGGGCGTCCGCACATGGCGCAGCCCCGATAGTCGTCTTCCTGTCACATAAAGCTAAATCCTGTTAGCTCGGGCTGAGGCACATGCTCTCTCTAAAACCCTACTGGCAGAGCTCAAAGGCACCAGCAACTGAGCAAAGTCCAATGTGTGGCCAGAAGAAAGAGTTTGGATGCCATTGAGGCCCAGGCTGAAGCACCCAGGTGATGGGCCGCCGCTGTGCCGCTGTGCCGCTGTGCCGAGAAGCTGAGAGACGCTAGGAGGAGAGGCACTGAGCTCTTTGGGCTCTTGTGTTTCTTCCTGGTGGAAGCCGGCTGAGTGACTTGAGTAACAGTTTGGTTTGGACCAACCCTGTGAATCAAGCACTGGATGGAGGACCTTAAACCCCAAGATCTCCCCTTTCTTGCTGGGGTAACTGGGAGGTCCCTTTTTGGGGTTCTTAGTCTCGTTAAGAAAAGAAATGGCCTGAAGGAAGCTCTGGGACAATTCTATTAGAGTCTGAGAGAAACAAAAAAAAAAAACAAAAAACAAAAAAAAAAAAAAAAACCAGAGCAGCCAAACTGTAAGTTTTGGGAGTTGCCAGGAGGAGAGGAAGAGAGTCAGGCATTTTGAGTTAAGAGCCAAGGGCCCTGCCATGCTTGGCACTAGAGATCATTAAGTGTCAAAGCGGACAAGTAGCAGCTAGGTGGCAGGGGTGGGAGAGGCCAGTGTGTCGTCGAAAGCATGCGCAGGGTTCTGACCAGTGTCTGAAACAAAAACAGAGGTTAAAGCAAGTAAAGATGTTCTAACTCAGAAAAGTGGGCGGGTTCTGTAGTGCCACTTGGTGGAAGCTCTGCAGGTGGCTGCTGTCGGTATGCAAACAATTCTACTGGCCTGCCCTCAGGGGCCTGAGGAGGTCCTCCATCATCACCTGTGCCAGGTGCCAGGGATAGAAGGGCTGGCCTGCCACCCCAGCTCGCTTCTGTCTCTTTCTTTCTGTGCCCTCATGGCTCTGTCCCTGTCTGCCTGTCTACATGTCCAATCACCTGCCCAAACTCCTCTCCCTTTCCCCTCCCACAAATAAACTTCCTTATGCCAGCTCTGTTGGGTAAGCTTCACCTGTCTGCATCCCAACGTCCTCGGAGCCGAAACCTTGCAGTTTCTTTTAGGCCCTGCTGTGTCCCTGCGCCCCTTCCTGTTCCTCTATCACCTCCACTCCGGAGCTGCCTCTGCTGTTCCTCAATCCTTTCCTGTGGGTGAGATCCCTCCAGGAGAACTTGGTTTTCTTCCCTGCCTTTGGGCTTCACCGAAAGTCCTGGTACTTTCGGTGAGTGCTGAGTCTCTCAGGGGTTAGTCAGCCTGAGCTCTGACCCTGGTTGTGAGCGTGACGACCCACTGAATGGGTCGTGTGTCATTCATTCCTCCTTCCCCTTCCTCACCCACAGGAACAGTGTCTCCATATTTTCTCATTCCCTTTGGGAAACCTCCAGCCTCTATGCCTAAGACCCACCCTGAAGAGCTTTAAATTTATTTGCCTTTTTAATCAACTTTCTAGCATTATTCAGGAACACTAAGAGTGGATCGATGAAATGGATTCTCTTTTCTCAAACTCCTGTCTCTTTCTCTCTCTGGTCTTCTTCCTATCGCTGCTTAAACAGCTTGTAAGTTGTAACAGGTCAGGGCGGGTGAAACCAGGGGCGGCAGTGTGTACGCACACCCTTTCCACAGCAAGCAGCCGTTCTCAAGACCACACCTGAGGTACTCAAGGACCATTTGTCTGTTAATTATAGTCCGATCCCTCCACTTGGCTCTGCCTCTCAGCCACTCCACTTGGACCAGCTGGCCCCTCCCATCTCCTGCTGTGGGGACTGCAGGAGGCCAAGGGCTCTTTTCTTACCAGGCCCCATAGTAAATGTCCACATAAAGGGATGCAAAATCCAGAAGTGTCAGTCGGTTACTTTGCCAGGTGGAACAGAATGAAGGCAGGAGATGGACAATATCTTCAGCGTGGCCTGGCAGGAAAGGAAGAACAGGCCAGGTTTGACATTGTATCACCTTCCCTGCATGGGCTTTCTGACCTCTCTCTTACTCTCTCCTGCAGTGTCATTGAAGTGGAAAGGTGCAGTAGATTTGAGACACTTCATCTTCCCCAGCTAAAAGAAACACAAGTGCCACGAGTTTTTCCATAGCTGCAAGACAAAGTGTACACAGGCAGGCAAGCGGACAAGTCTGGGAGACTGAACAACACATGAATCACACACCATGGAGACCTCATTGCTGCTCACTGGGGCTCAGATAGGCCCGGGGCTTGCACACCTAGTCATATGTAGGTCTGCTCCAAGCTGAATCGTCTGCCTTCCCTACCTTATCATCAAAAACTCCAGATGCCTAAGGATGGGACCCTGTTTAGAAACAGGGTCTTCAAGAAGCCAGAGAAGGGAAAACAAGGTCATTAGGGTGGATCCTAATCCAGTAAAACTAGTGTTCTCCCATGAGAACGCAGCCTACAGAATCAAGTGAGCAAGACTTAAAGGGGATCATAGAGACTGAAGCAACAGTCATGGAGCCTATGTGTTTATGCATATGTATTTATGGTCATGTAGCCTGGTGTTCTTGTGGGACTCCTAACAGTGGGAATTGGGGATGTCTCTGACTCTTTTGCCTGCTCTTGAGACCCTTTTCCTCCTCCTGGGTTGCCTCATCCAGCCTTGATATGAGTCTTTGTGACTAGCCTTATTGTAATTTGTTATGCCATGGCCTTGTTCAGTTGATATATCTGGGAGGCCTGCTCTTTTCTGAAGGGAAACAAAAGGGCAATGGATGGGGGAAGAAGAGGAGAGGGACCTGGGAGGAGTAGAGGGAGGCAAAACTACAGTCAGGATATAATGTATGAGAGAATTAAAACCAACCAAATAAAAAAGTGTCCTCATGAGAGGAAGAGGAGGTTCAGACACACAGACCGACAGACTGAGGGAACACAGTGGGAAGAGTCACAGAGAGAACAACCATCAGTATCAATAAAGCAGAGAGAAAGGTCTAGAAAAGATTCGTCCCACAGCCTTCAGACAGAAGGGACCCTGGGAGACCCTCCCCGCCCCAGCTCAGACACACCGGTTTCACCTGCTTGAGAATAAGACCACCACCACCACAGTTTTGAGCCAAACTTGAAGCAAGCTTTAGTTAAGCACTGGCCAGGAATGATGGACTCCGGCCAGGCCCTTTCCTAGGTTCCCAGAAGATGGCGATGAGTCACATTTTGCAGAGACTTAAAAAGGCAAACTCATAAGGCTACTATATTTCCCATCAGGTCCAGTCAGGGACAAGCATATATCCTGACGTACTTTCAGCCTGTGTGTCTCCCAGCCACATCCAATCAGGGGCAAGCGTATATCCGGTGTACTTCCAGCTTCCGCCTGCCTCCATCCAATCAGGGGCAAGCATATATCCTGACGTATTTCCCGCACCTTCTGGCTACACGTGACCAAGCACATCGGGCACAGTCTGGTCAGCCAAACATGATTAGGGGACTGAAAACCTGTGGCTTGTTGTCTCCCGTAGATAATAGCTCCAGCAGTTCAGTGTCCGTCCTTGGACAAGGGGCTTACGGATTAGAGGCATTTTTGTTTCATGGATTTCCTAGGCACAGTAATTAAAATATAAACCTTAACTTTGGCTCTCGTAGTTCCTGCTGCCTGAGCCACTTGAGTTTGTCACTTTGTTGTGGTAGCTCAGGACAGCATCCCTCCTGTTCCCCTCAACTCTGCTCCCACCCTCAACATGAAGCTTAAGCAAGGATGGCCCTTGGCTGCTGGAGAGTGATAGGGGTTTGGGGGAGACACTAGGCTTGGGGACAAGTAAACAGGCTTCTGGATGAGGATTTAGCTGTGCAGATGACCTGACCGAAGAACTGAGGTCGTAGAGGGGAAAACTGTTATTGCAGAGATACTCATTAGATTAGAGCAGTGGTTCTAGTGGGTGAGAGCCTCTGGGTTGGGACCCTCACGGGGGCTGCAATCAGGTATTTACATTAAGATTCGGAGCAGTAGCAAAATTACAGTTAGGAAGCAACAACAGAAATCATGTTGTGGCTGGAGGTCACCACACCATGAGGAACTGTATGAAAGGGTCACAGTGTTAGGAAGGTTGAGAACCGCTGGATTAGAGAGACAAGATTCGGGTTAGGGCATCGGGTAAAGTTCATGGTAGCTCAGTTGCACTGCAGTCTAAAAGGAAGAAAAATGAGGCGAGAGGAGGCATGTGTTGAGGGATCAGAACGTGAAGGGCGAGTCACATAAAAACGTTCCCTTTGTCCCCAGACACTCAGAATGGGGGTTCCCAAGACAGGCCTGAGTGATAGTGCAAACTCACATCTTGACATTGCTGAAAAGGAAGGCCTGGTTGACCCTGGGTCAGAACCAAGAAACATGAGCCATTCTAACTTGCTAGTTGCCGTGTGACAGTCCCAGTCACTCTCCTCGGGGGCAAATCCAGGCTTCCCGTGACAGGTACTACATTGTAGCAAATCATGACTGCTGAGAGCTGACCAATGCTCATGCGGGGACTGCGGTATCTTAATGCCCAAACCAAGTTCCCAAAGTAAAACATTTCACGACATTGTTTTATTCACTCTGGTGTTTTTTGACAACTGCAGGGGCAGGTTTCCTGCTAAGGAATTATTTTTTCTCATCCTCCTCCCCGTTCGAATGCTTCCACTACAAATCCGGGGGTATCTAACATAAATCTTCTCATCCAAATGCACAAAGCTAACACATGTGCCCTCTTTAAAGAAAAAAAAAGTCTCTGAGGTGGGATGGTGGTGTTTACTGTATTTAACATGCTCTTAGGAGCTTCTCATTTACCTTAATGTGTGGAGTCTCCCTTTCCTGGCCAGGAATGCCTAGTGCACCTAGAAAAAGAACAAGTTAACATCTGAATTAAACATCAAGCATCTCCATCCCCAGCCTAGTTTGATAGAAACTGGAAGCCTCAGGTAAGCGAAGGGATCACCTCAGAACCTTCAGAGAGGGCAGGGAATGGCATGCCTTATCTTGGGACTGAAGGCAGTAGAAGTCAGAACTGAGAAGAGGGATTCCAGTTGACAGCGGCATTTTCTTGGGGAGTAGGGTTATTCGTTTATTGAACAGAGTGTTAGGTGAGAGCAAGGCAGTCCTGGTTTTCAGGGAGCAGAGAACCCACGTGAACCACCCTTAAGTGCTTTAATATCTGTGTACTTTAGTGACAGCTGCTGCTTAGTTAAACTGGATAGAGAAATTCCTCCCGATTTCTATTCCTTCTCTTCTTTTTCCAAAGCTCCCCTATCCCCTGCCCCTCACTGTGTGTGTGTGTACCTGTGTATACTGGTCATCTTTTCTCAAATGTACTACGTACTGTCTCTGTCTTTTTAAGCTTCCCCATTCTCCTCACTGCTGGAATTTCCTTCGAAAGAGCAGCCCACAGCACAGGTCCGGCGGTTCCTCTGTTCTGTTGCCCCAGTGGAATGTGGGCTCTTGCAGACCAGATGTATCTGGAGTTGACTTGTTCAGATGTCTCCTAGGTTTCCTTGATGTCTGCTGTACTCTGTATGGTTCAACCTCTTGCTGGACTTTTCGACTTGTGTAACCAGCAGACATCTCAAATTAGCACCTTCAGGAAGAATTCCTAGTCCTGCTCCACCACTGCCCCCCACTTCAGCACAGCCTCTGTCAATCTACCATTCTCCCCCATTTTGTAGAGGAAGCAGCATTCTTCCTGTTAGCCGAAAACCACCCCTGGACTTACTGATCTTTCCTCCGCAGCTCTACCTGATTTCCCTGAATACTTCTGCGTCTAAAATGTCTCTCAGAGTCACCAACTTCTCATCACCCCTGTGGCAGTCCTGCTGAAAGCTATTATTTTAACAGCATGCGATTGCTTTGTAAGACATCTTCAGCATAAAGTGCTTTTTTTGAGACTGTAAATGGCATCTTTTTTACCTGCTTCAGATTCTCCAATCTCATCACCAGCTGAATGAAATCTAACATTTCTGCTCCATCCTCCAAGGACTACAGTGTTCTGGCTTTTGCTAGGTCTGTGATCCCATGTCCTCTTACTCTCCTCCTCACTCCTTTGTCTGTTCCTTGAGTGTGTCACACTTGCTATCGCTTCTGGTGGCTCTGCTTTTCTTCTTCCTATCAGGGACACCTTTCCCTAGACCTTTTCCAGGCTAGTTCATATTCAATTTCAATACCCTCAGAGAGCTACTTCCCCAACCTTGGCCATCTGTTAGATCTCATGGCTTAATCTTTTTCACAACTCTTAATAGCAGATGCATATATGTGTGTCTATATGTATGTATATATTGTGCATGTATATGTTTTGACTCAGAGTCTCACAGTGCAGCCCTGGTTGGCCTGGAACTTGGCTAACTATGTAGACCAGGATAACTTCCCATTTGCTGTATTCATCCTGCCTCTGTGTTCCAAATGCTGCAATTACAGGGCTCTCCTACCAACTAAGGCCAAATTCCCCAATTAATTCTGTTGCTTATTAGATCTTGGTTTTGTTCTTTTTACCTTGTGAATAAGCTCTGTTAAAAACAAGGCACTTCTTTGTTCACTTGGCAAATTTACGCCTTAGCGATTCTTGACAAATTACACCATCTTTGGTGTTTCACATTCAGTATAAACCACAATAGCAGTGGTTCTCAACCTTCTCAGTGCTGGGACCCTTTCATACAGTTCCTCATGCTGTGGCATGTGAACAATAAACTTTTTCCATTGCTACTTCATATCTGTAATTTTACTATGGTTGTGAATCATATTGTAAATATCTGTTTTTTTCCGATGGTCTTAGGTGACCCCTGTGAAAAGGTCAGGCAACCCCACAGGGGTCACGACCCACAGGTTGAGAACCACTGCACATCAGGTCCCTCCTCATGCTAATGCCTTGTAGAGTCTGATCCCAAACAGGGGCGACCTGTGTAGATAAGAGGGAATCTCAAAAAGGATGGAACATTAGCTTCTGAGACAAGGTCACGAAAGCCATCAACAAACTCCTGCCTCATTTTCAAGGACCGCTCCCTCTGCGGAAAGCCAGCTGCTCAGCTATGAGGATATTAAACCAAGTGCATGGAAAAGTCCACCTGCATGCTGCTGTCCTACCGACATCTGCCACCACTTCGTCCCATGGCGGAAGTGGATCGTCCGCCTGCGTCAGTCCTTCCCGTGACTCTGTAGCTCCGGCTGACACCTTGGGGACAGCACCTCCAGAAGAGGCTTCAAGCCAGAGCCGCCCAGCTGAACTACTTCAGAAGTTCTGACCGCCCGAGGTGGTTAATATTTACCTTCAAGTGTGCTACGTAGGTTTAAGTCATTACACGTTCGGATTGGTGCTTATCTAGCGGTAGATCTTGTCCTACAATACCTTTATGCCTTTGGCATGCATCTTTCCACCAGGAACGAGGGAAGACACCACAGGAAGTGATTTTTTTTTCAACATAATTTTTCAACATAATTCCAAGGAAAGAAAACTCAATAACTCAACTCAGCTCAACAGTTCCTCAGATGTCAGAGGGACAGGCTCCGAGTTGTGTGCTCCGTTTAGATGAATCCAGATCTGCTTTACATTCGGACTTCGGAGGGGTGCAGTGTCACCGGAAACATCCAGCCAGTCGTGCGCACACCCTATTAACCTGTGCTCTTAAGTGCTCTGGCTAGACACCTAAAAATCTGCTTTACCCAAATATTTTTGCCACGTGAGAACTTATGTGTGGGCTGGTGGGATTGCTCGGGGAGTAAAAGCACTCGCCACCGAGCCTGATGACCCGGCAGGAGAGACCTCACCCTCAGAAACAATCCTCTGATCTCCACGTGCATTCGAACACGCACCGCACAATAAATTACTTAAGGTTAAAAATTTTTAAATATTACTCCTAAGTAAAAGGCTGCAAGTCCCACACACTGGGGAAAATAACCTGGAGAAGATGCACGGTGAATGTACTATTCGAAGAAGTCAGTCCCTTGACTTCACCAACCACAATGCAATCCTTATATTTTACTATGTTTATTTCCTTTCAAAGTTTATTATACTTTTTGAAAATTTCAGTTGTCTTTGCAATGCATGCATATTCTAGAACGGCTATATTAATTTAACTGCCATAGCTTTAATTCATAGGCTTATTATTTTTGTGGTAAGAGTATATAAAACCGGTTTTCTACTGTCCTCCGTAATGCATAATGAATATCCTAAAAATTGTGTATTCTCTTTGAAATTTTGCATCATTTGACCAAGGCTTCCTTGGCTGGTTCTTCTAGCACCCGGCAGCCCCCATTCTGCTCTCCATGCCTGTAAGTTCAGTTCTAGGTTCTGTATCACATGAGTGATACCCTGTAATATCTGTCTTTTCATGCCCAGCTGCTAGCACTTGATATAATGTCCCGGTGTCCATTCATGTTGCTGCAAATGGCAACATTTTCTTTCCTTTTAAAGGCTGCTTATTAATCCACTGTATGCGTATATCAGCTCCTCCACTGATGAACATATACACTGGTTATTGGAAATAATGCTGCAGTGATCATGAGGTTGCAGGATTTAAAAACAAAGCAAAACAGAAACAAAGTTCTCAAGGGCAAGCTGTATACATTTTGTGTAAGTTGGTTGAAAAGTAAGTTTTGAAATAAAATTTACTGCGTAGATTTATGGTTTAAGACGTTGTAAAACATGTAGATATATTAAGATAATTACCATAGTGAAAACAATACATTTGACATGATCTTTTTTTCAGTAAGTAGCTAAAAACCAATTTATTTAATTATGTCAATCTATTTTTTAATTTATTTTTTGTTGTTTTTAAGTGTGCATGCACATTAATGTACTTCCCATAGAGAACAAAAGTGTGGGGTCTGTTGTATCTAAAGTTACAGCTGTTTGTGAGTCACCCAGTGTGGGTGCTGGGAGTCCATCTTGGGTCCTCTGCAAGGACAGTACATGCCCTTACCTACCCAGCCACTTCTCCAGCCCTACATTCTGCTATTTGTTAAGACCCATGGGTATTAGAACTCTGAGTTTGATTGGACAAATAGAAGATCTTTTTGTTCCTTACATCTTGAATGGGGTGTAGAAGTCAAAGCTTACATACTCGTAGGCACGTAGTCAACCCTACACCCGGGATTTTCATTATTTGCACATAAATCTGAATTATCTGTAAGTAAATCTTTGAACAATGCAATATTCAATGCAATGCCCAATTCAGTGCTCCAAAGTCACGGGAAGTACAAAGGAGGGGAAGTGAAGTACCTCGGGCGGATGCAGTGCCACATGCTTTAGAGGTGTGGTGGCTGGAGCGATTTTCATCGAGCTGGGGAGGAGGATGAGGAATCTTCTCAATGAAGGCAGGACTGAAAAGCAAGTCCTGCTAATCAATAGACGTTGGTGGCTGTTTCCTCCAAGGCACTGCCAGCCGAAACTCTGGAATTACCCTCGAGGTCGGATTATTGTTGTCTCGGAGGGGATGCCCAAATCAGAAAAAGAGCAGTGGGGCCTCTGAGCACTGACCCCACAGCTGGGGAGAATTCACTCCTCACAGTCTCACGTTCTTTTGAAGGAAGTAAAGAAGAGAGGGTTGTCTATGGTGGCGCCTCCTCGTTGACTCTTTCCATTCTCTCACAGGCACGGGGGGCTGCCCATGGGTTGGGATGACTGAAATGGAAGGGCTGGAAGCGTTTTCGGAGCTATCCAAGTGCATACGGTGCAACTATTACGTAATGACTTGGAATTTTAACCGTCCTCAGAACATGTGTCCTAATGAGCTTGGTCCCCAGAGGGGGAGGAGGTCAGCGCTCATTCCAATGATTCAGCCAGCACTTTAAAACATTCTGAGAATGCATGTCTTTCTGGAAATTGTCTTTAAACCTCTGGTGCATTCTTTTGAATTGTCTTGATGATGGTAAACCTGAGTCTTTTTAGTCTGAATTCTTGCTCATATGTAACAGGTAATTTTCGAGCTGTACCAGCCCAGGGGAATAGTCAAAGGATTGAACAATGATATAAACCCATTACTCTACAGTTCAGGCCCAGCAGCCACTGTGGTGTGCTTCAGACCTACCTCCTTCTGCCTCCAGGTGTAGGTTTGGGAGGAACACTGGGGTGTTGGAGCTGGGGAGTGAACATTCACTTTTTTTTTTTAGACAAATGAGCTTATATTATTCGTGTATTTTTCTTCTTAACCTTGCAACTGCTTGGTTGTTCCAAAAAAAAAAAAAAAAAAACATTGAAGCTATTTCATGAAGCACCTTTTCTTCAAGAAGGTCTTCCATTATTTCCTTTCCTCCTCTGCTCTTAAAGCTGAAATTCTCGAAGCTCCCAGCTTATGATGGGTCTCATGAGGAACTAGAAGAGAGGACATGAAGCTCGTCAACACAGGTGATGGATGTTTGTGGAGAAGGGAATGCTAATGCACCTGATCTGAGATTGGACTACCACACATCCAGTGTACCCCAAAAGGCCACAGTTTACCTTGCAAGGATGCTCAACTGATATGTCAAAAAGGAAGAAAAGAAAGAAAAAGAAAGAAAAGAAAGAGAAAGAAAGAAAGAAAGAAAGAAAGAAAGAAAGAAAGAAAGAAAGAAAGAAGGCCCTGGAAAAGGGGCTCGGCTCATAAAGTAACCACGGTCACTCTGGGTCCCTCTTTGTTTCTGCTCAAACATCATCTACCTATGAAGCATCTGCTCTTGTTCAGCAATAGCCAGCTTTCACTCTTACTGAAGTCTTGTGTCTTCATCTTGCTTTGTATCTTAGTTCCTGCTCTCTTGCTGTGAAGAGACACCATGATCAAGCCCTTTGTGGTGCTTGCTTATGGTTTTAGAGGGTTCGTCCATTATCGTCATGGCCGGGAGTGTGTGTCAGAAAGGGAGGCATGGTGCTGGGCAAGCAACTGAGAGGTGTATCCTCATCCTTAGACAGCAGGGAGAGGGAGGGAGGGAGAGTGAGAAAGGAGAGAAAGAAGGAGTGGGGAGAGGATAGCATGGGGCTTTGAGGTTTCAAAGTGACACATCTCGAACCGGACACCTCTTCATCCTTCCCAAACAGTTCCACTAATTGGTGACTAAGTATTCAAATACATGAGCCTGTGGGGGCCATTCTCATTCAAACCACCACAGTTTCCCTCGGCAGCACTCAAAAGCATGCCCTCCCTTGATTTTGTTTAATCAGTGTCTTCTCCTACTGAAATGTTGCCTCAGGAGACATGTATCTTTTGCTTACTCAGTACTGTGTCTCCAATACCTGCAGCGCTGGCACAGCAAGAACAAAGTATCTATTCAGTATTAGATTAGCTAGTTGCTCCTGTTGGCTGAAGACAAGAAATAACAGCCATAGGAGTCCTTCAAACGTCAACAACCTACTTGAAGTATAGATTTTTTGGAAATGTCATGTTTTATTTCAGAACATTTAAAGAGTTTTAAAGTCCGTTCCACAATACAATTTTTAGATAGAAAAATTATCTTAATGATTTAATTTCCCATGTGATGCACAAAGTGTATCATTCACTCATGAAAGAATGCTTTTTATTTATTATTCATTTTTAATGATACTTATTCGTTCATAAGAGAAACATTTATTGAGTTCCTGTGAATTACAAAGGCTGTTGAGGAACACCAGGTACCCTGTTTTTCTGTCATTTTATAACCTGCTTGATTCTATAGGTCTTCAAGGAATGTGTGCCCTGAAGCTAGCAAAAACTCAATGTTTAATAGGGCAGTTGAAAAACCCTCTTTAAAATGCTGCTGTAATGTTGTTGATGCTATCCAGCATTGTTTGAAGTATTATAGCTTTATGCTGCTTACCGCCAAACTTAGTATACAAGACAATACGCTTTGTGAATCAGACATTTGGGCAAGGCACTGTAGGACTAAATTCGTATTAGAGTCTCAGATGGATGACTTGAGTGGCTGGAAACAGTTGGCATAGCCTGGCTTCAGTTTTAGAGGTTGCCAGGGTCCCTTAGTTCTCCAATTTACAGCTCCTCAAGCTGAACTGAGTGTTTTGCCCTCATGGGTCTGACACCTGGGAAAGAAAGGCCAGGAAAACCCAGTCCCCTCTTATCACACTGCTTCTTCATGTGAATGCCGTGTGCATCCTCTTCTGAGGTGGGCTCAGGGTAGATGGCATTCCCTGGAATGTGTATTTAAATTGATGGGACAAAAGGTGGATGGTTTCTTGTAATCTGATTTTGAAAGTCTCTGAATGTCAATGCCAACACATGGGCTTATCAAACAAGGCATAAAGACCACTCTGTACCCAGAGGCAGATGAATCAGATTCCACCTCTCCAAAGAAGGCAGCAAAGAGTTTGCCACCCTTTTTAATATCCACACTATTTATAGCAGTGTGTGCTAAGAGCTTTGCTTGGCTCACTTTGTTTTTTTAAATATTAGAATACCCTGTGGAGTAGATGGAGTGATTATTTCCATTCTACAGGTAAAGAAGCTAAGTCTTTGAGAGACAAAAGCACCCCTCATAGCCCATAGTTATGCTTTATACAGCGTTATCCATTGTTGGGTAATAAATAATTCAAATTCAATTTCCTTAAACTTGTAGAGTAAACCAATGGCCTCTGCCTTCTTAGAAGAGGCTTCAGGGCAGAGAGAGAGAAGTAGAATGCAGGGGGAAGGAAAGACCATTGATATGCTTGCAAGGAGCAATGTGTCTAAATGCTGGGTAGACAGTAAGTAATTTTTTGAGTTATGACAAGAGAGAGGATTTGAGGCTTTAAAGAAGATGTTCAGCAGGTCTCAGATAGAGGACTATATCCTAGGGTGTCTATGAACCATAGGCAGTAACCCCGGATTGAGACATTTTTAGGGGGAGGGGAAGAAAATGAAAAAGAATACATATGCCAAATTGCTTTTTTGATTCCTCCTCTAACTTACCATCAAGTCTCTGGAACCATCCCATTCATGAAGTGGATCAACTGGTGGGACCCATATTTGGAATGGCAAGACTGGAATAGAAGAAAAGGAAAGTGGGGTTTCTAGAGCCTCTCTTCCTCCTCCCCCTCTCTTTTTCTCCTGTGTAGGAGTGTGTGTGTGGGTTGTGAACCCATGCACACAGGGCAGTCATGCTGTAACTGTCTAATGTCCATCCTCACCTTCCAGCTTGTTGGACACAGGCTCTCTTTGCTGCTGTGTGAGGCGGAGGAGCTGAGGAGCCGATGAAGATGAAGAAGCTCCTGAGAGTCTTACGTTTCCATCTCTCATCTACCACGAGGGGAGTGCCAGGATTAAAGGCACTATCACATCCAACTTTTACGAGCATTCTGAGAATCTGAACTCAGATCCTCGGAGGTTGCCTGGAAAGCACTTGGCACTGAGAAACTTGGGGGGGGGAATTCTCACCCTCAGCACTTCTCCAGGGCCGAGGGCTGCAGAGGCACAAAGCAAGCGTTGCGTGGGTTCCAAGTGTGCTCCCTGTGTAACGACAGCAGATGCTGTCCGCAGGGCTGGACTCTGCCCCCTGTAAGGCAACTCACCTTGATAGGTTCATCCAGGTCTCATTTCCTGACGGATTGCTTCTTTGGCAGCACCTTGTCTGATCCACAGCCTATTAGGAACAGCGTGAAACAGGGCCCTCGAGTAGCGCTGGCTTTAGTCAGGCTGGTTTATGCTTCCATGTTTGACAGGCAGCAGATTTCAAAAGTGAAACCCTGGATTTGATGTATGTGTATATACATATGTGTGTGTTATGTATATGTATATATATACATATCTATGTATGTTATGTATATATTCATTTTGGAAGACTGAGTAATTTACCAACTGCTTATCTAACACAGTGCCGCACAGGCGGAATGCTTTATAAACAGCCCTTCTTTGCTTTCTTGTTGTACATGTTCACTTAGATGTGTGTTAGGGGCCAGACCTCATACTAGGCCTTAGGGAGGCAGTCATGCACAAAGTAGACTTAGTTCCTGTTCTCGTGAAGATTACAGGAGGAAAGAGACATTGAGTACTTCCCTTAGCTAATATGGACAAGTGGATTTTAAGTAGAAGCTATAAGGTAATACGTGAAAGCATACATGTGTTGACTTAAGTAGAGGGCCTCAAGGGTCAAAAAAGAGTTGTTGGAAGAGAAGCTGGGGGATGGGAGACAGGCAAACAGAGATCTGGGGTAACTATGTTCTAGACAGTGCACTCTGTCTGGGGACAGGAGGAAATGGAGCTTGGTGGTGCAGGATCTGACCCCAAGGGCATCATTTTGAGTTTTGAATTTTCCCTGCCATGAATTTGGTTTAAGCCATGCCTTAACATTGTCAACTTGACTGAAAGCAAAGACCTGGTTATTGAGCTGGTCAGAGCCTGGAACATTCAGTTCAGCAGCAAGGCCTGCCGGTCTTTGTCAAGGCTGCTGGCTTCCCCGCTGGAGAATGGGGTTGGATGGAGGTGTGTGTGTGTGTGTGTGTGTGTGTGTGTGTGTGTGTGTGTGTTATTAAAGCACCAGCTTTACAAAGATAAGATTTGATGTGACTACATTGTCTCATATATGATTTTAAGTGATACCATCTATTTTTAGTTACCCATAACCAGATATTATATATCCTCTATGAAGACTACCTTGAATGATTCAAAGAAGCCCTAGATGCATCTGTTTTCTTTCTAGGAGTTTAATGGCTTGGCAGATGAACCAGCTTTGTGAGTCACCCCACAAAACCACAGACCTATGCAGCAAACTTGGTGCTGTCTCACGCTTCACCTGGCTCAGGTGCACAGATCTGTTCTCCAGAGTCACAGAACCCTCCTAACCTTGTGGTTTCCATATTGATCATCACATAACATATATTTCACTGGCTGTCCTGAGAAAATGACTTCCCCTGTTTGCAGTAATGACCGAGGAACATGGTACATGGAGAGATTACTTCCGGAAGTGAACATTTGTTAGGTTGGGGACTTTGGAGACTTGGAGTCTAGGGCCACTACATGTGCAGGACTGTTTCAAAGCATTGCTACCACAACTAAGAAAACCAAGTCCCGGAAAAAGCAAGAAGAACATTTCTGAACTATTTAGGATTCCTTTTATTAGCTACAGCTATCATTTTCAAGGTTATTTTGCATTATCTTATTATTTTCTTGCAAATATCCTTGAATACAGACAGTATTTACGACCATCATCATACAAATGAAGAAATCAAAACTGCAAATCAGTAACTTCACCAGTTACTGATTTGTTTAGTATTATTATTTATTTAGAAACAATAATTGAGTTGGGATGAAAGTACTCTGATTCCCAGGCTGTGTTCATTCTACCTACCTTACTCACTAGAATTATTGTAACAGATGTAATTATTTTTCAGTTAGATGTAATTATTTAGATATCTTTTTTTTTCGTCTATGAGTATATTTTGTTTTCCTTTCACTAATTATAGGGCACAATAATTACTTGTTTGATCACAGCCATCATATGATAGCTTAGTAGTTTTCTCTGCCTAACTGCAGTGGTTTGGACCATCTCCTAGCTCACTGATTGCCCTCATGGACACTCCACACAGCCTGTGTGTTGGAGAATGAAGAGCAAGAATAATAAGATAACTTTGAAGAACTACAGAAATATGTTTCTAATCATTTTGAATCTCTCTGCCCATTAATAAGTTGAATAAAACAAAGCAACACAAAAAAGTAGTCTCCTAATATGGTGCTTTGTTATAAACTACACACAATCATTTCTATGGAACAGAACGGCTTGAGTTGTTGACTCTCTAGAGACACATTTTTCTTTCTATTTTCTTCTCTGTGATGTGATATGACATTATGGAACAGTGGAGATGAGGGAACTCTTGCATGCTCATGCATTTTCCCATTGTTTTTCTCATGCTATTTCAGTTGAACATTATTTTCCCAGGGAAAAAATCATTATGAACTATTCGGAACAGTCATGCTTTTACTGGGTGCTAAAGATCTTTCTCTCTAGTTTTGTCTCTAGCAATAAGGAATCTGGGGTAGCGGTGGGGGTCATTATCCCATGATAACTCAGTGGTGGAGCTAAGAATAGTACTGCAAACTTCAACGGCCCTTCCACTCAGAGGTGGAAAGATCCAGCAACAGCTGCACACTAAGGCGTTCTGCCTCATCCTATCGATCACACAAAGGAACCTTCTGCTTGGTGAAGTCAAGGTTGAGTTGGTACTGAAAGCTTGTTGTGTGCTTTTGGAGTCACAATAGATTATCTGGCTGAGCTCTACGCCAGACCTCAGAGCAAACTCAGAAGGCATAGGCCTTCCGTCTGTAGGCTTCACCCAGGCAAGGAGCATTTACCTCAAGGCCTACTATACGGAATGAGCAGATGGTTTCTAAGCTTCCTGAAGTCCACCCTTTACTCAAGGTCCTTTTCATTCTACATGTTTTTCCTGAAAATTTCTGTAGCTGTTCTTCTATTATTTTTCATCTGTTCTTTCCAACACTTTGGAAACTGTTAGAAAGACAACAGCCTGTCCCCGGTTGAAATCGGCAGTCTCTTGGGATGCACTCAATCTTTGCTGAGCTCTGTGTAAAGTGAAAGCCATCGGCTGGGAGCTTCAGTGAATGGCCCAGACTACAAGTCTCCCGAAGAAGAGGCTGACATAAACCAAAGCAGATCTGCTAGCTATCTTTCAAAGAAATGATAGTCTTTTGGCACATGCATATAACCGTGGCATCTTCACACTGACATGTCATTTTCAGAAAAAAAGAAAAGAAGAAGAAGAAGAAGAAGAAGAAGAAGAAGAAGAAGAAAAAAAAAAGAAGAATGAAATCAACCGAAGAACATTGTAGAGTATATATTAATATCAGTTCTAAAAGCCACCATTCATTGAGTACTATTTAAATGTTTTGTATAGGATTCTACTTAATACTCCTGAGTTAATTCTGCTGAAATTCAGAAGGGGGGTTGTATACCTAGCACTATTTACAAATGTAGAGGTAAGAATATCTTCAAAGTCGTGGGGAGAGGATAAAGAAGTTCGGATGCAGGAGCAGTAAGAAGCCAAAGACGTTGTGGCTCCTTAAATGGTGTGGAGCAAACAAGACAGAGATTATGAATGGCGAGGAGCAAAGCAGACAGATTGTGAATGGTGGCAGACTGTGGGGATAATGTCAGGAACAGTAGAAGGATGAAGCCTAAAAGGGGATGGTTGGCAGCATACGCAGCCGCGGCTGCAGCCAGCAACTCTGTCTGCCTATCCATGCCATACTGAGTCATTTCTGAAGGCTGGAACAACTGTAAAGAGACGAGCCTGAGCTGGTTGGACACAGGGCCATTTAAGTATTCATAAATGGCATGGAGGCCATAAAAGCTACCACACCAAATAAAGCTAACACTTTGTGGTGAGTGACATGGGAAGCTCTGGCTGAGCCCTCCACTCTTTTTTTTGGGTTCTTGGGACACTGTTCATTTGGTTTTCCTTTCCCTGCTTCCTCTTCCTCTGTACCTTTCAATGTGCTGTGCTGACCTGGCCCGGAACTCCCAGAAAGCTGGGCTGGCTGAGGGACCCCAGGTCTCCTGTTAAGCTCCACCCCCTTTTCCCACAGTCAAGATGACCTTTGGTGGGGATATTAGGAGGGACCAGAAGCATCCTGCAGAGACTTAGTAAGGAAGACAGCCTGAACATCAGGCTACAGAGCTAGAGGGAGAAAGGAGCCTCCCAACTACAGAGGAAGCCAAGGACATTCCCTTGTCAGCTCATTTTTGAAAAAAGCCTCTCTCTTTGTATTTGTATGAAAACTTAGAAGCAAACCTTCCCATCCCAAGGAAGAGTATAAGGGAATTCTTAAACTGCAGGAGTCAATATCTATCAATTTTTAAATTAAGTTTCAGACCTCTGGCAAGTTAACGTATGAAAACACAGTTAACTCTGTTGGGATGCTACAGGTGGGTCAACCGGACTCACTGCTATTCATTCCGTGAAGCACACTCCAGGTTCCTAGGGGAGAGGCAGGGAGTCACCCTCTAGGGAATCTACAGCCCTTGGTTTGCAGCAGGATGCTTTTCACAGCAGCGATTCCATATAATTGAGCCTGTGGTGAATCTCTAGGGACTCATTTCCTTAACTACATTAATAAATCCTAAGTCATTCTTGGGGAAAGCCAGTCCCTCACAAATGGTAGAATGTCAGCCTCTGTGGGGAGTTAATTAGAAAAAAAAAGGGCTTCCTAAAGGCCCCTCAAACAATAGAATATGAGCCACTTGCTGACCTCATCTGGGCCCTCTCATTCCTCTTTACTTATACAGCCATTGGGTTTCAATGGGAAAACCAAACAAAATCAGGATGCATGCTAGACAGCTCGACACACATGCCAGTTTGGGGTGGTAGGAAGGGAGTCTGGGAGAGGAATGTGGGTAGGAGTGGTCAGACCCAGCATTCAGGCCCTCACAGGAAGCATAGGAGCACAGGGTCCTCAATCATAGCCTCAAGTCCCCTCCATCCCAGCCCCATGGACTCTGGAAGGACAGCCCAAGGTGGCTGGGCTGGAAGCAAGTTGGGTAGAGAATTGAAGACACTGTGTTCTCCCTCCCTGACCTCAGTTTCAGGTAAATGTGTGTATTTAGCTACAACTACAACCACAAAAGGCCCTGCGCAATTTTCTTGGAGGTCAATTAAAACAAAGTGAGTCACCGTAGGAGATAAAAATAAGCAAACAGCAGTTGGCTGAGGCTTACCAGTCCCTGAATGGTTTGTTTACACATTAAGAGCAAAATAAAATAAAATACTCTAGTCTTTCTTCATGATTGCTGTAACTAGGCTTGTGTCACCCACAACACAGGAGGCTGATCCCATTTCTAAGGAGTAATTGCTGTTGCCTCACTCTTAGCACTTTGCAATTTTTTTTTTCTGGTTGTGGTTGTGGTTGTTGTCATTTTCTGATTGCCACCAGCCAAGAGAATTTCACCTTCTCTCTACAGCCCACTGTCTGTCTCCACTGTCTGTCTCTCTGGCTACATAGCTCCATCTTTCTTCTGCTGCTGTGTAGTTAGCAGGAGGAGCAGGTTTCCTCAGGATCAAGAGAGACTGCAGTTTCTGTGGATGTGAAAACACTCAGAAAGCCTGCAATCCCAATACTAGTGGCCTGTGATGGCCACATCCCTTAGGGGAGGGCAAACATGGGTCAGAAGATTCACACACTCCTGTCTGGATCGCATGCCGAACTGGTCTGCTGCTCTCTGTGGCTTTCGAGGTACACACCAATGTGCTGAATCCTTGTAGCCTTCGCTGCTGCTCCCTGGAAGTCCTGTCTGAACCCCTGGCCTGTTTAATCGTGCAGGAATGCTGTTCCAAAGACTTGAGGTCATAAGGGTGCAATAAATCAATCCAGATACACCCCTAATGAATGGCAAATTAAACAACATTTGTTTTAAGTTCATAGGTCCTCTTGGAAGATGCTATTTTAATGCAAACAAAATTCCTGTCTGTCAGGTACAAAGGGCTAGGAGCGTAGAGTGTGGATGCCTTGTAGTCTTCTGTGCCTTTTACGATAAAAAAGTTTTGTTTTCCTTGTTCATCAGAAAGAGCCACAGAGTTAGTTTGCCCAACTAACTGGTGATGCGATCTTTCTGTCGCTCTCATCGTGGAATGGAAATTTTGGGTCCTCAGGCACTCTGGGGTAACCTAGATCTTTGGTTCCGTTTCTACCTTAGCTTTTTCAGCTGCCCCTGGGGTGGGCTGCTGAAGTGTTTCTGGGAGCTTGCCACTCTCTGGGCTGCAAGGTCTGAGCTAAAACAAGTCTCCCAGTCACACACAATTCTGCTATAATCACAGAGACAGGGCCTGTGGCATTGAGAAGATTAAATCAGCACGCCCAGCTGCTCCCTTTCCCACCCCCACCCTCCACCCAGGGGCTGGAATAAACTTGTTAGAACTTCATCAGGAAAAAAAAAAAAAAAAAAAAAAAAAGGAATAGCTTTTAGTCTTCCACGACCCCTAAGCATTTTGGTAATAAATAATAAAAGGTATTTATTACACGTTATAGTGACATGGTGGAATTCAAATGCTTTTAACCATAACGCTTTCTTCCTCAAATGTTAAAAAGAAAAGAGTATTAGACTTTGGGAGGGAGGACAGCAGGAGCAATGCCTTTAAAACTTGAGGAATGTGGTAAAGAGAGCCCTGTGTGTTTTTTATAGTCACAGAATGGGGGAGAAAGCAGGGAGAAAACACCGGCAGGAAGTCAGGGGATTAAGTCTCCAAGCCTGGCGGCTTTGCCACTGTCTGGCTGTTACCTTGGGCAGGAACTCTACCTTGCCTGGCTCTCTGCTTCTCATTTATCTTATAAACAGTGAACAACCTCCCTGTTTGGTTGGCCTTTCAGTCTCCTGGACCACACTCTGGCATGATGCTTTCTTTTACCTCAAAGGAGCCGGGCTCAGTACGGTTAGTGGACAAGAGGCAAAGAAACAGGCTCTGTATACCTTTATCTTCAAAGTTACATACAGACTTGGCAGTAAAGTCCTTCCCTCACCGAAGCAGCCTCCCTCACCCAGGCATCTGGCAGTAGAGGGCTGTGGTTATAGACAGAGGTTATGCAGTATGTAGTCCAAATAGGAGGCCTAGCCCTGGGATACCTGTCAGCAAATGTGGGCATTAGAGCAAGTAATTTAACTTCTCCATGCAATCAAATTCTTATCTGGAAAATGGGGTCAGGAGGGATATTTTGAATGTAAATTCAGAAAGTCAAAGATAGGGACTACCATAGTTTTTATGTATAGATATTCCACTCATGGTAGAAAAAAAGAAATCAACAACAGTGACAAAATGACTCTACTGGCTATGGTGGTTCATGCCTCTAATCCTAGCATTCAGGAGGCAGAGGAGGCAAATATCTGCTAGCCTGAGGCCAGCCTGGGCTACATAGCAAGTTCCAGGTCAGCCAGGGCTACATAGTGAGATCTTGTTTCATAAGAAAAAAAAAAAAAAAAAAAGAAAAGAAAAGAAACAAGACCCCTCGTGCTTAATCTCTTTATCCTAGTAGCTAAGGGGAGTGATGTTGGAAAGATGCAGGAATCAGACATCCATTGGCTGCTGTGGATGGAGGACACAGGGTTAACAGTCTAGATTCTAGTCTCTGTGTCTAGATTTAGGATGGTTGAAAAGCTGTAGGACATAGCAGTAAGAGCCCCCTTCACTCCTACAGCTCTAAGTGAACTATGATGGCAGAAGACAAGAAGTCAGGCGAAGGTCAGCACAAGAAGCATGGCAGGTAGGTGACCTCACGTTAGCTGGAAAGTCCCACACATCAGGAAGCCATTGCGCTTCAGGGGAGCCTCACGATCCGTCACGCTGGTGGGATGAGCAGCGCTTACAGTTATCTCGCCAAACAGGGGAGGGCTTCTTTCCTTTGCCAAACCGGGAAAGACCTTCTATTGCAAGGGCAGAGGACCTATGGGGAGATCATGGCAGGCCCTTCACCAAAGGGAGCAGAGCCATTGACCTGTAGAAGTAACCCCCTTCTCTCTCCTCTCTCCTTGGGAGATACTGTCCAGACAGCCCGTATTTAAGCGGGGAAGCAGAAAAAGCCAATGCTTCCTAAGATCCCTTCAACCAAGACTCCACACCACTGGGCTTTCTACCAGGAGGAGCTTGCTCTAGGTACAGGATGAAGGACCGCTCCCTTCCTACTCACTCCAGCCCCGCCTTCAGCTCAGCAAAGGACAGATGGGCTTGCCTGTAGCGATGCAGCCGTCTCAACACTGCGTGGATGCGTTTGCCGGATAGACACCAGCTGCCCGGAGAGATGGAGATGATTCTGTTTTTCCTCTGTGAGAGAACCTCTTTTCCCTGGAAGGCCACAACCTTTCCCCATGCTCCGGGGAGCCTAGAGAATGAGCTGAACTGTTTCTCTTCTGTTAGCCCCTAAACGCTAGCTCTGTAGCAATATTTTTTGTTTTGTTTTGTTTTGCTTTTGTCTTAACGTGCCCCAGTCCTGTGCAGAGCCTATTCTGTAAAAGTGAATGATGTTAAACCAGGCAGGCACTTATTTAGCTTTTCAGCTAAGTCACTTTGAGGAAGGTGATTTCTGAATTGCTAATCCTCTAGGTATGTGTTTCATCTTCCACTAGTAGACTGTAGGAGACACACTGGGGAAAACATCCTAGTGTTTGCTCTGAAGCCTCACCCAGAAAAGAACACTCGGAGGGAAGGAGCTTGACATCATTTAATAAAGCTCTGTGAGTAACTCCTGTGCTACCATAGATAACACTGCTAATGCCTGTTGTTCAATGGGAGAAAATGGCCCAGGCTACACTTTACAACAAGCAGAAAACTTTCAAGCTGCCTTGCCAATGCTTTATACTAAGAGCCAAATCCTTATTACTTTCTTAGGCATTTATTGTAATAACATGAATCATGATGCATCACTCTGGTATTCGTGAGGCTGCTCAGTGTTAGTCCCCGGGACCTCCGTGGAGTTGACTTTATTTGGTTTTCCACTTCCGTCTGGGAGTGAAAGCCACATGAACACTCAGACAGGAAGGCTCACGGGAGCCTGAGTGGGCTGTCCTTTCTGTTGCTGTTTCGGTCGGCCAGTGCTTTCGACTTGTGAAATGTGCAGACCCAAACACTTCGACTGGCTCTACTTTCCCCTGTCTCCAGTCAGCAATAGGCCAGGGGTGCTGCAGAAAATTTCCCAGACAATAGCAAAACTCTGGGGCCTTTGGGAGAGCTTTGGTCACAGTATTGAAATAGTGCTGTATACGTGTGTGTTCCCAGAGCCGGGCCAGACAGTAAACCTTGGCGATGAGAAGGTTCCTAGGAAAAGCTACTCTCCAGAAAACATCCAAGGGTTCATTTAGCGACAAGCTTCTGATTTGATGGGAAGGAGTGCCGTCTATACAGGAAGAGTTCTCAAGCTCGTTTCAAACCCCACGTGGAAGGCTCTGAACCCTTCCTTGTGAGAGGTCATTCGGCAGGGTCAGTCTGCTCACCTTGAGAGTCTGGAGTACTCTGATAGATCCTCACAGGTGACAGAGCCATGTTGAAAATATTTAACAGAGTCAAGAAAGACTCTGGAGAGAGATGGCAATCAGGGAGTGATGGCTCGGAACAAGTCATGCCTTCCCTGTGTATGCCAGCTGAGTGTCCTACAGAGCACTGGCCACT
This sequence comes from Psammomys obesus, assembly GCF_907164565.1. NCBI lineage: Eukaryota > Metazoa > Chordata > Mammalia > Rodentia > Muridae > Psammomys > Psammomys obesus. Next base: position 14,464,454 of record NW_026596073.1, on the reverse strand, counting down.
GCAATGCTGAGGCACAAACACTGAAGCTGATGGTTCATTCATAGCTTGTCCTGTGAAAATGACAACAAATGTATAATCTCAGTTTTCAATTGAGGACAAAATACGTCTATTCCTAGTACTAATAGTTTTGCCCGAGAGACAGATTAATAGCCAAGTAATTATATACAGGTACTTAAAAATATCAATTTTGGCAAGAATCACTCTGCCTGATCTACCTGGGGATATTATGACCATAATAGCCTCATGACATAGAACTTTCTAGAGTGATGGAGATGTTTTATGACTATGCTATTGAATGTGATAGCTTTTAGTCATGTGTGCTTATTTACGGTTGTGAGCCTAGCCTTTAATGGCTGAGCCATCTCTCCAGCCTTGGATATTGAATTCTTAAAGTGTGGCTAGAATGAGGAACTGAAACTTAATCCCATCAATGTAAATACATGTAGCGAAATTTAACTATACATTAGAAAACACAGGTCTATAGAAGCACATCATAATGCAGACTAGGTTACACGGATAAAGAACTTGTAAGAAGTGGAGGAAAGGGGGCTGGAGAGATGGCTCTGAGGTTAAGAACATTGGCTGCTCTTCCAGAGGACCTGAGTTCAACTCCCAGCACCCACACGGTGGCTCATAAGTATCTATAATGGGATCTGATGCCCTCTTCTGGCATGCCTGCCTGAATGTGGACAGAGCACTCAGACATTAAAAAATACATAAGCAAATAAAATTTCAAAAAGAAGTGGAGGAAATGTCTTTCTGAGGGCATGAGGGGCACCTTGAGTTCATTAATTTACTTTTACTCAAAACCACAAGCTGATTGGGAAACCGCTGTGTGCCAGGCACCAGGCTGGATCTGCATACTCAGAAAGAGCAGACTCCTGCTCTTGAGACATCCACATCTCACAGAGTGACAATGGGGCAATGTGATGGAGTTGACAAGGTCAATTCCAAGGTTGGAATCATTCCCTGACTCCCCCTGTGTGTGCTCAATCTATAAAAAAAAGGTCATGGTTTCTTTCAACAACTCCATATCTTAGGTCTTTGGAGAAAGGGAGAAAGCTCTAACATAACACACTACACACTTGAGGAAAAGTCCCCTGAGCTCAGTAGATCAGAATTTCCAAAGACTGTGAGTTTTCCATGTAGGCATTTGTGGCTGTGCTTGCAGGAGGGAGGCAGCCCTGATCCCATCCACCATATATACGTCAGGAGACTCAAGTGGCCGGCAAGTGGCTCTGGATTCTAGTTGCGCCAAGCTGTGTGGGACTTTCAGACAGCCACCTCTGCTTCCTGCCCAGGCTAAGGAGGGAGCTAATAACTTTTACACGTTTTCACAGAGCATTTTTTTCTCTCCAACGATACTGCTCAAACACTTCGGCACTTAAGCCTTCCTGCTATTACACAGAGAATGCCAATGGTTATTACATCATTGTTAAAAAAAAAAAAAGTAAAAAGAAAAACACTTCCTGATACTCAATTAAACTTATTAGCCTAAATACTCAATTCCTGCCAATACCCAATTTAAATCGTCACTTCAAAATAATTCATTTCCGAAGATCACGATCTACTAAATTTCCTCTTTAAACCAATCACCTGGATAAACAGTACATGCCAGGGAGAACATGAAGATTTTCTCATTTGAATCCCAAGATACTTGCCTAGGAATCACTTCCCTTTGGTACACTGGTTTTCTGGTGTGTCCTGGCTCACAGCTTGTCTCTCCATCCCCAAATGAGGAAGCCAGAAAACAAGTCCCGCTGAGCACAGTATCAATGATGGCTGCTCTGCAAAATTAGCTTGGATGCAGGTTGGTTAGATCACCCAGAAATAGAAACCCTTCCAGACACTCTGAACAAGAACTACCAGGAAGGTCTGGAAGTAGGTTTCAAAATTGTTTTTCAAGGGGATTCAGTTTACAGCCAAGAAATAGTCTTCCTCAATTAACATAGTTTATACTGTTAAGCTTATGACATCATTTTCAAAGTCTATAGCTTATCCATGTGTCCACCTCTGCTAAGATAGATAAATATATCTGGACTCATTAATTCCAAAGCAACCAGCTTTCTCTGTGTTATTGCTGACATGGCATTGTATCTCCAGAGTCAACGCCGATGGAGATTTCCCAACATGATTTGCTTATTTGTATTTGCCAGTGTATTATTGTGCCTCACTCTTCCCTTCTGAGTTTAATTGTTTTCTGGCATTTGGTATATCCTTCGATATTTCTCTGAAGGTCTGGGTAGCAAGCAGTTTTGGTTGCTCAAAGTGTGGGAGGACCTTTATTTTGATCTCATTTAAAAGTGAAAACTTAGCATGTTATAGAACGCTCCCATAAGTTGTGTTCCATTAGTGGAAGAGAAGTTTTTTTTCCCCATTATTTTCTGTTATCTATTGTTTCTTCGAAGTCAGTTGTGATCTCTAGCCTGTGGCCATGGCAGCTGGTCTTCTCTCTGCTAACTTGTGTGAATGTCTTCATTTTCACATAATGCAGTTGTGGTGATGGCAGTTAGGCTCAGGATCATACTTGGAGCTTCCATTTTTTTTTCAGTCTGAATACTCATAACGTGAGGGCTGGAGAGATGACCCAGTGGTTGAGAGCGCTAGCTGCTGCTTTTGCAGAGGACCTAGGTTACATTCCCAGCACCCACAACTGTCCGTCACTCCAGTTCTGGGAGATTTGTTATGCTCTTCTGATCTCTGTGGGTACCAGGCACCCATGGACATGCGCACATACATACATGCAGGCAAAACACTCAGATACATAAAATTAAATAAATAAATCTTTTAAAGAAATTCGTCGTTTTTTAAAAAACATTTCTACCCCTCCCCCACATCCTGTGCTTCTCATTCTGTCTCCATCACCCTTTCCTTTCTGTTTCACTTGCCCCTTCTCTCTATCTCTTAGAGCTGTGTTTCGTCACATCTACCTCTGAGTTACTAATTTTTCTCTCTAGGTCTACTTTGCAGTTCCATGTGTACATTAAAGCTTGTCAGGTTTAGTGGCTATCTTTCTCATACTAGAAGTACATATGCCTCTTTAAAATAAAACTTTCCTTTTTAGTCCAGTTGTTTTTGTCGTTCTTTTCTCTTTTAAATAATATTTCAAAATCTCCTACAGCGCCTCTTTGAGATTGCTTTGTCATCTCTGTGATGCATTTGCTACCTCCCTTTCATAGAAGGTTTTATTTTCTTTATGTTTTGAGTTTTCTTCTTCTTCTTCCTCATCTTCTTCCTATTTTTCTTCTTTTTCTTCCTCCTCTTCCTCATGTCCTCATTCTCCTCATCCTTGTCCTTGTCCTCCTCATCCTCCTTGTCCTTCTTCTCTTCTTCTTCCTAGAAGCACCTCTATTCGGGGGTTCAGAGCTTGTTTCTGGACCATCCTTCCTGTTTATTTCTCATTGCTATATTATGTACGTAGTGTGATTTTGGAATCCACTCCTGGGCACAGTGATCTTATGGTTTCTAGATTTTTCTTTTTGTTTGCTTTTGTTTTTGAGACACGTTTTCCCTGTGTAGCCTGGCTATCCTGGAACTCACTCCATAGATCAGGCTGGTCTTGAACTCAGAGATCTGCCTGCCCCTGGCTCCCAAGTGCTGGGACTAAAGGCATGCACCACCACTACATGAAGGGGTTTCTAATTTTTGACATGCTTTCTTCCCATGAAGGACAGCTTCCTTGGTGCTTCATTAAGAATGAACTTCTCAGGATCGTATCTTAGGCAGGAACTCAGCTCTGGTTTTCTATTCTTTGGGTGGGAGATGACAACACCTGTCCTGCAGAGCTGCTGTGCCTCACTCTCATGTATTCTAGCAAATCCATAAGGATTTTCATTTTCTGCTGCTACAATGAGTTCCCTTTGAGAATTAATAAAAGTACAGAGTCCAGATGCTAAGAACACCATCTCTGTCATTCGGTGTGTGGATACCTTTAGGGGAAGTTACTTTGTCTAGGCCTTGGTTTACTTAACCCCAAAACAAGGATAGTAACTGTGTCTTACAGAAGTTATGAAGGTTAAACAAGTTAATGCACAGGATATACTGAGAATGGTTCCTGAGACATGGCAGCCAGCACTGAACGTATTTGCCACCATTATCCCTTGCTTTCAAGTCTGCCTAAGTATTTAAACTTAATATGTTTAATGATATAGTTGTCACATCCACAGTTTAATATATTTTATTATTCCTTACGCATGTTTTTGTTTTATATTTTCTTTTATGATTGAGTATATATAAGGTTGCACAGATCTTCACTGCTTTCAGGAGTTTGGTCTTTCTAAGATGGAAGCACATAGTGGTGAGCAGGGCATGGGAGCCTTACATTATACTCATTTGCTGGACACAGCGCTGGGGCCCCCGACTTCCTGAGGGCTGAAATCTTTCTTCCTCATTAAAAGCTGAACTGGTCTCCACTATACTTCTCTACTTCGTGGCTGTTGCTGCTAATCTTTGCAAATTCATCTTCATTCTGAACGTCTCGGAACTCCCGAGATGGTTAAATGTATTTAAGCGGGCAAGAGACCTATTTTACTTCATTCATTCCCACTTACAGAAGGTTTTTCATCCTGAGTTTTACCATTTTATTTGACCACACCAGCTAGTCTGTTTAGCTGAATGTGGTATTTTCACAAGGAATAATGATCTGAGCGAAGGGGACTTGTTCCCGAAAGTGGGATTGTGGATGCTAGTCTTGGCTCCATTTCTGGGGTTTATTAAAAGAGTGTTTATAAAACCACCCTATTTGTATTTACCAAGAATATTAATGGGAGGAAGGGGTAAAAAAAAATAGTCTGGGTCTCAAAATTCTCGAAGGATAAATCAATCATTAAGTGGATCGTATTTGTATGAGTAACTGAGACGTGATTCAATGTGTCAGCCTACCCAGCTGCCAGCTATGGGCCAGCAAGGATTTAAATGCACAACCAACCTTCTCTCATTCCGCAGAAGGGAATGAAAAGCTCGCCTGCTAACCAGCATGCTGCTCCCTGGATTCTTGAGGTGGAAAGTCTGAAAGAATTATTTCACCAACCTGGGGCTACCCTTCAGGGTCCCAAGACGATTAGCAGTCCCAGGGGGCTGGACTGCCTATCCCCCTCAGGATGTAAGAAGTACACATTAGTGTGCCTCTGGCTCTTCTTCCTTCTCTCTCCCCCCACCCCCTTGGAGTCTGATAGTTGCTTTGCATGTTGTGGAAGTACACAGTTTATCAGGGACCTTTACTAGGCACTAAATATCTCATTTGAAAGCCTACCCAACCTAATCCCGAATGTGTAAGGCCTCTGAGTGCAGGTGCTGTGAAGTGATATTAAGAACTGTGTATGAGCACACACATCTGTGTGGGGGGTTAGGCTATGGGATGGGGTGAGGGGCAGCAAAAGGTCATGGAGACCCTTGACCATGAAACCTTCTCTACATGTCCCATCATTCAACACAATGCTAAGGGAGCAGCCACTAACACAGAGCATAGCTTGGATATATGACAAGAAAATGATTTAAATCTTCAGGACTGATGTGAGAAGGTAGGTACTTTATCTGTTCTGATTTCCATAGCTACAGCTGTGTTTTGTTTTGTTTTATTTTGTTTTGTTTTGTTTTACCAGATGGAATCCAGGTATGGTGGGTAACGAGGTTAAGATTTTATCCCAGCTCTTCAATATACAGAGCATTAATTCACTCCACAATTCATTCACCAAATATCGACCAAGGACCTACTGTGTGTCAGGCACTGCAGTAGGCTCCAGAGAACAGGGAGGAATAGCCTAGACTTTATAAAGTGTGTGCCCATAACCAAGTAACCTTGCCATTCTGAGATTCATTTTTTTTCCACTTCATAAAATACAAAGAGTTGTAGTGAGGACCGAGGAAGAAAGTACGTGGGGGAGGTGCTTTGTGTGTGCTGGAGATCACACACTTGCCTGCACAGGCGCTCACACACATACGCAATTATCTTCCAGTCTTTTCAAAGCACAGTGAAGGTCATTGAAATTTAATAAAAGAGAGTAAGTCGTAAATTTTCATTTATGGCTCAAGAGGAGAGGTTGTGTGGAGGTTTTCCCAGGGTGCACTGGAACCCTGAAAAGAACTGAGGCTTTGCTCTGGCTTTTTTGGGAGGGGTGGGGAGGAGGCAGGTTGTCACTGCCAAGCTGATGTGAACCTTGTAGCACCTGCCCTTGCTCCCAGTACGAACGCTCTGGAGAAACACATTAAGGATAACCTGTGGGGCTTTAAGGTTGAGCATGGGGCCAAGACAACACAACGGACAGGATAATGAAGAGGGTTCAGCTGCAGTAACACCTTCAGCGGGCTTGTGCGGCCAGCCTTCTCTGCAGAAACAAGAGCATGCCCTTGGAGTCAGGCAGAGGTGAGCCTGGGAAGTGTCTGGCACTTCCCTGCCCCAAGGCCAGGTTTCTAGAATCATTCTCAAGTGGGCATTGTAGACAGGGATGAACAAAGAGTGGGGCAGATTAAAGAAGAGCAGCAAAATCTCTGGAGTCTCTTTCCAAGAGAGGCCATTGAGAAGACTTCTCACATCAGCTGTCTGTGGTTCCTGCTTCTCTAAGCCATGAGGGTTCGTGGAGAATTTGCTACAGTGGCAGGAAAGAGACAAATTGTGTGTTGTTCTCCAAAGTACTCATATCATAACAGGAGATGGGGGGTGCAGAGAGACAGAGAGACACAGACACACAGAGAGACACACATCCAGAGAAAAAGAGAGACACAGACAGAGACACACAAACACAGAGAGAGACAGAGACACAGACACAGGGAGACAGAAAAAGAGACAGAGAGAGAGACAGACAGAAACAGAGTCAGACAGAGAGAGAGAGAGAGAGACAGATTAGTACTGTCTGTCTATTTCCGTATCCTCTATGCTGTTACAATAGAGCCATACATCACCAGCTCTAGGGAGGTCAGTTTCCTTCAGGTTTACTCGCAAAGCATCAGTGCTTGATACTCAAGATGACACCCAATAAGTATTTATCAAAAGAGCACATATAACCTTGTATCTCCTGCTTCTTAATTATTCCCACAGAAACAGAAGCGATTGTGCAGGGGGCAGGGCGTCACCACGCCCCTGTGTCTCTCCGTACGCCATGGTTCGTCTGGACAGCTTTTCTCTCTAAGCGTACTTGAGGAACCACACGAGCCTTCCTGTGGTTGTCTTTTTCGCAGTCTTCTTTCTTTCACCCTATCTCTATGAACAGGTATGATACCATGCTCTAATGGCTTGTTTCTACTTCCGGCACCTTCCCTTTCCGTCTCTAAACTCTCTAGGAACAAGAAGCCCATCGCGGTGCGGTGTCTGGGTTCGCACTGCGCTACATCTACCTAACCCCTACGGATTGGTAAGCACGCTACAAAAAGAGACAGATGCCAGGGAGAGCCGGCCACTCCTGAAGATTCAGCCCAGAGACAGGGTGGGTGAGAATGTCTGTCCTCGGTTCTTCCGGCTGTCTATGAACAAGGAGGGAGGATGCACTCTCTCCTCCTCCCAGCACGCACTCAGAGGTAAAAGCAGCTTGCATCCTTGCTGAGACAGGCCTTTCGCTTCCTTTGAATGGACGTTCTTGAGGCAGATTTTTCAAGCTGAATTCATCCAGAGCAAAAAGCCGCTCACCAGCTGTGGCCAGGCAGCCCAGGGCCCCTCCCCCACAGGCCTGGTCCTGTGACTGCCTAATGGAAGAGGGGTGTGAAAGCTTCCTGTGAGACATCTGGTCAGGACCACTGTCATCTGGGGAGATGGAGAGTTTCTCCTGTCTGATTGTGGGGGACTGCTGGAGGTGCCCAAGCAGCAGAGGAGAAAGTGAGAAGAGGAGGGACTTGGAGGCCTGCGGGAATAGTCCTTCCATGCTTGCTTTCCCTGGTGGCCACCATCAGGCTTCCATTTGGGCCCAGGCCTTGCAATTCCAGCCCTTAGCAACAAAGCTCCTGTTCTTACTACTTGCACAAGGGGCTGAGCAGGAGGCTCTAGGTAACACAAAGGCAAAACCCACCCTTCTGCCAGAGCTCATGACCTCTTTTAACACTCTACCTCCTTACCAAAGACCTCCATGTTGTCCCATCAGCTTCATCCCTCCCCTCAACAAACAGGGTTGTGGACTGATGACACTTCAGATCTTTCCTCTTCTAACAGAAGATTTCTGAGCTATTACGGAAATGGTTCTTAACACCTATCTAAGTTCAGGGCTGAGTTGTTTTTGTTTTCAACTTCTTTAGAAGACAGACTTAAAGTAAGTGGCAATTTCGAATTCTGGCAAGGAGGCTTCAGGGGATGACAGGCATGTCACTTCCCTAAACCACAGCCACCCAGATGACCAGGTGGTTTCTTTCCCCATGTACTCTTGAGGCTTACACTCAGAGGAGCATGAGTTTGGGTTATTTGAGGGGCCAGGCTGGCTAATGGATTATCCAGAAACCTAGCAGCCTCCTAACAGAGTGGCCATTATCTTAATGGTACTGATAGATCAGGCATGTCACACGTCATTAAAATAGCTGATTGATTTGGAAAAAATAATTAGCTTGCCCTGCCTTGCTGAGCACCCTTTTGCCATACCAAGAGGGAGATATGGAAGGGGCAGAGATCATTCATCTTTTGATCATTTGTTTTCCCTTCAAGGTGATGAAAAAGGCTGTGATAACCCTCAGGCAGGGGAAGGAATATAAACAAGTCTTCGTTGTTTGCCATTTCTTCAGAGGGACACTATCTTCAGACTTTCTGGAGTGTGGGATGTTTATTCCAGCTACATAGATACACTCTTTTAAATCAAACACTCTGTTAGTGCCTCGGAGTTGTAAATCAGTGGTTCTTTTCAAGTGCCTTGATAGAATGTGATATTCTGCTTCCCCCCTGACAGGATATAAACAGGGAAACCTAAATATTATAATCCAGGCCACCACTGTCAGACTATGAGGCACATAGATTCCAGTTGCTCTCCTATATCTTTCTTTCCTCCCATGGCACCTTTCTGTGCTGGTCAGTGCTCCTTCTCTTTGTCTGCTTGGGAGAGAAGTTGAAACTTTCTGTATGTCCTGGAAGGATGCAGAAATTTTATGCTCAGAAACAGGTACAGTTGAGACACGTGGAGAACTTTGTGTGGAAGGATATTTCTGGAGGGGTGTTAGGCTGGCCAATTCTGCCCCTCACAGTCTGAGTGACAGTAAATACTTAACAATCAAACAAGGTTGTTGTGAAATATGCATAAGGTAATTAGTATAAGAGAAAATGCTTAGCCACTGGACAGGAGATTTCCTACCTTTAAAAGAATAATGAGAACTTCATCTGGGTAGAATTTGCTGACGGTAAACTAGTAATCTACTGGAGGAACTCTTTCAAAGATGAATGAGTTACTTAGGTTACAAAAATACCTGGTGAGTACTTCAGAGAGAAAGGATTTTCGCTGGCTCCCAGTCATGGACACAGTCCACCAGGGCTGGGAAGGCATGGACTTGGGGAATAGATGCAGAGCGAAGAGCCTGACACGGTCGGTTCTGCTGTGGAAGCACAGATAGCCTGGGCCTAATATCCAAGCTGTACTCCCCAGACACAAACATCCGGTGGCTCCCTCCACCAGCCAAGCCTCCTGCCGCAGAGGTTCCACAGCCTTCCCAAACGGCATTGCACACCCGGGAACCAAGTGTACAAACGCACAAGCTTACGGTGGGATGTTTTACACCTAAACCATGGCAGTGAGTTTTAGCGGTTTTTAGCTGAGTAAACAAATGTTACATATTTATGGGGGAAACTTTGTGGAACAAAAACACAACAGAAAAAAAATCTGTAAGTTCTGTTCAGGAAGACTAACTTGTTTAAAACACGACGTTTTTTATTTTGCCAGGGTGTTTTCAGCGTGCCCGCCTTTATTCCCGCTACCCTTCTTACGATGTTGGCCTGCATGCTGTACCTTCCATTTTGTGATTTTCTTTTTTCATTATTTTGAAATATAAATATATATTTTTTTATTTTACGTGTGTGAGTGTTTTGCTTGCCTGGGTCCATGGAGGTCAGAAGAGGTTATTGGATCCCCTGGGACTGGAGTTAAGAATGGTTGTGGGCCACCATGTGGGTTCTGGGAACTGAACCCACATCCTTTGCAAAAGCAACAAGTGCTCTTCACTACCGAACCATCGCCCTTGCCCTACTTTCCTTTCTGTTTTAGTACGAATGGATGCTTTCCCACATCAGTGACATGTAGTGTTAGAAAGCTTGTGTGTGTGTGTGTGTGTGTGTGTGTGTGTGTGTGTGTGTGTGCACCAGCTGCTATAATCTTTAGGAAAGTCCATCAGGAAATGACTGCTGAGAGCTGGTGAGATGGCTTGGTGAGTAACTACACTCATTACTAACCCTGATGATCTGAGTTCGATTCCCAGGACTCCATGGTAGAAGGAGAGAACCCTTGCACAAATTACTTCCTGACCTCCATTTTTAAATGAATGTAAAAAAGAATACTTAAATGAAAATGACATGAGAGATAGCATTGAAGTTTATCTAAAGGACACGTGTCAACCGTGAAACGCCTGTTTTCAGGGCAGAGTGGGGGCCTGCTTTTTGTCGCTAGTTTCACTATACTGCCTTCCAGCACTGGTAATTGCTGGTGAGACCTTCAGTTTCTGTGTGGGCTTTTCCCTCTGGAATGGCTTTTTGTAGGAACAAAGGTAGAATATGGTGGTAGATTCTGCCTACTTTGCTTTCTACCAGTGTGATGTCTCTTCTGTGTTTGTCCACAAAAAGCCACGTTTCAAATGCTGTTTTGGAAAACTGTTCTTCAGTCTCCACAGCTGGGTCCTGGGCATTTTAGATCTGGGATATGAGGGTTTGGAATGAGTAAATGTGCTAGGCAGAGAGCTTCCTTGCACTCAGAAATAACAACTCTGTGTGGGTATTCTCCGCGTGAGACTGAGTTATTCTTAACTTTTCTATGACTTTCCCTGTGCCTCAGTTTCCTTATTTCCTCACCTGCAAAATGAAGACAATAGCACCCCTCTCTTGAATTGTTGGGGTGAACACATGGGAAGCACTCTCAGCACCTCTTGGTAAAGAGCAAATGCTCAGTAAACCAGAGTTGTGGTCATCATCTCTACCACAGTTTCCAAAGTTTCTACGGTAAGATCAGCTTCCCAATAGTCAGGACATTAAAAAAATTTTTTTAAAAGAGGTAAACACATAGTCATAAGAACAGGGCATCATAGAACAGAAAATTAAAGAGGAGGAAACACAGAATGGAGGGAGCTAATTACAGAACAAGCAGACTTCAGGCATTAAGAAACCAGGCATGTGTGTTTAAAAATAAGTTTATTTTTATTTGTGTGTATAGGGTGCATGCACTTGTGAGTGTAGGTGTCCATGAAATCCAGAAGAGGGCACTGGATTCCCTGGAGCTGGAGTTCTAGGCAATTACGAGTTGCCAGAAGTATATGCTGGGAACCAAACTCAGGTCCTGTGGAAGAACAATACTGTACACTTAATGCCCAAGCCACCTCCACAGCCCAGGCACGAGCATTTTAAAGAAGCTCTGTGGGATTTGATGTGCAGCGAGGACTGAGACCTGCCACTGGAGCACTGGGAGGAGAGGACCCCCAGGCCTTCTGTTTTCCTCTTACCTGGTCTGGAAATGGCAGGGCGTTGAGAGCCTGGGGAGTAAGGATACTAACAGGAGGGTGAGAAAGCCGAAGCTGGGAAAAGTGAATCAGCTAGGGTGCTTTGGCTAAAATACAAATATTAATAAGTGCTAATTAATGATTGGCTTTCAGGATATCCACCTATTACGGTTTACTCCAATTTCCTTCTACATGTGAGACCTAGTGGTAAAAACTGACCCTATAGATAGGAATCTGAAGTCCAGAATAGTGGCTCACACTTGTAATCCTAGTGCCTAAGAGACTGAGGCATGTGGATTGTCATGGGTTCAAGGTTAGCCTGAGTTTCATAATGAGTCCAGATCAGCCTAGACTGTCACATAAGGCACTGTAACAAAAAAACAAGCAAGGAAAAAAAAATCAAAACAAAACAAAAAACCAAATTGGAATCTGTGCCTTGGCCATTTCAGTGTCCCCATGTTAGAAGCTGGCCAGAGGTTACAGCAGAGGCTGGAAGACTGGAAAATAGCTACGTGCCTTTCCAGGCCTTCCCAACCTCCATGAACCTGCAAGCAACGATCATGTCAGGTCCTAAGCCAATGGCTTCATGAGTTAATGGCTCATGTAAGATGTGAGATAAAGAACCCACAGGGTATGTTAGTGTCATGGTAGTCAGCTTGTAGGAATTAATAAAGTGACTTGACTGAACAAGGCTGGGACCCTCACTTCTAGGCTGATGGCCTTTGCTTACGCAGCTATAAAGCTTGCTGGAGGGTTCGTGAAAACTGAATTCTATCTTGGTCTCTTGGCATTTATCATGTATACTCACTGTCATAGTGTGCAAACGGTGGCCATGGTAATTAAGCATCTCTCAACATGTGGGGTATCTGCATTGATTCTCTGCCAAGACTGATCCAAGATAGACTTGGAACAAACCTGGAGATTAATCAGGTTGTCACTCCTGAGAGTCTTTCCAAGGTCCTGACACCGTGGCAACTGAGCCAGACTTTATTTGTTGAAAAAAAATTAATGTAAAAGAAAACAATATGATATTTAGAATATAGGAAAAAAAAACTGATTTTCACTAAGATAGTTTAATAACATTTTCTTTGAAAAAGGTATAAGCTGCAGTTATCTGCTCTCTATTACCACAGGCCTCAAAGAAATCCTGGGAGTACACCTGCTTGGGCTGAACAAAGACAGAAGATTGAGCAGGAGACTATTACATCTCCAAGGCTGGTGCAGAACCCGAGACATGATTCTTTGAGGAGATCTTACATTCTTCATCAGAATGTGGTGTAAAAACCCGGTCAGCCTGAATTACATTCGTTTATGTTTCGAAAGGTAATATTTTCTTCCCGTGTCAAAACCTTGAAACACCTGAGAAAATAGAAATGTCTTGGTGGCAATGAACTCTGAGTGAAGAATGGCAGTTTTGAGATACATGCCTAAGTGCGACAGTCTTTGTTTTGCTCATCCCTGTTAAGATTGTCAGCTTGATAACTGACATAGACTTGTCCAAGAACGTACACGGGTCCCGGAGCCAAAGTAGAGGGCCCACTGATGCTTCCTGGAGCGGAGAGGGCTGCTCCCTTGGTTGACACCCTGTGGCCTCCGGGGTGACTTCAGAGCTATACAGCGTATGACCAGCAGGTGGCGTCTGGCATCCGGCTGGTGGAAGGCGCACATACACCATTCAGGAAGTCTACTTTTCTCAACCACAGGACTCTTGAGTTCTGTTAGGAGTTAAGTGTGTGGAACAGTGGTGTGTGTGGTGTTTACTTCTGTGCACATTTGTGTGAGTGTGTTCACACAAGTGCACGTGCAATCCAGAGGCTGACGTCAACATGTCCTCCTCAAACTTTTCCTTATCTTAAAAAAAAAAAAAATCGCATATTCCTTGGCAATTTTATACATCTATACGATACATTCTGCTCAGCAACCCCCACTCCATTTCCTGTCCTCCCCACGTGTGTAGGCTTAACTCTTAGATAGTGTGCTTGACAACCCAGCTCTTGATGTCTGTGCTGTCTAGCTCACCTGTGATGCAGAAAGCCCCATTTTATTTTATTTTTTTCCTAAGCTGGAAATGAGCACGGCTCACCCTTCTCAATTTGTCCGGGGCACCTCAAAAGCCTTATATGATGCTGTGAAATGAAACCGTATGACAAGAATAGGTCCGTGGGGGAAAGAAAAGAAGAGCACCATCTCTTCCTAGGCCCCAGAGTAGAAGAAATGAGTACTACCCTTTACTTTGTTCCTCTCCCGGAGCTCACAAGCAAACTGCCTGGAACCAGGGCAGAGCTCCCTAGAGCACTTGCTGTGAGAATATAGTTAGACGTACAAAAGACATCTCTTAGAGCTCTGGAAATGCACTATTTCCACATGTAACCAAGCAGAATTTTACATCATCACCTTACTATGAGCCCAGCCTCAAGGCCATTGACTGTCTTGAAAACCCGTGTCTGTGAGCTTCTTGATAGAATACTATGGTTCTAGACAGACTGAGGAGAGAAAGGTGGGCTTCAGAAGAGTTGAGGTTAATTATGTGGGGGAAGGGTGAGGGACTCTAGATATTTAGCTCCTCTGCTTTCAGCCAGACCATTGCTTTCTTAGGAGAACCTCTCTCGCTGTGCCCATAGCCAAGATGGAGAGATGCCCCATCATGGCCGGCTCTGAAAAGCTGGCAAAGCCAGATGCTTTCTTGTCTTCCTCTCTGCAACCTGGTAGAAGTCTTGACTTTAAAACAGCAGTGTCAGCTTCAAAGACCTGGGTCTCTCACTGATGAAAGATGCTCTCTGAGGAGTCCTTGGCTTGGCCCACTGGACAAGTTCCAGTAGTGTCTCCCTGTGAGAAGTTATGATTTCAAATCGCCTCCAACAAGCAGACACTGGGGGGCTGGGCAGAGATAGACAGACAGACCCTGAACACAGGGTCTCTGGTTGTTTCTTCAGGCGCCTGGCATGAAACAGGCAGGAAAGGAGTCACGCTGTCCGTGCCTCTGAGTCCTGGCTCCAGCCTATGACTTATGAACAAAGTTCAGGCCCAGAGCTTTGCAGTCAGCTGCAATGCAGGAAACCTGCAATGCCTTGCTCAAGAGGCATCCATGGACCATACTATCCAAGACATCATCCTTCAGGGTGACTTCTAGGGTCATCAGCCAAGTAATATAGGCCTCAGGATTATCCCCATTATTGTTGCGATTCAGCAGGGCTTTCTATTGGCCCCTGATTCTGATTGGCAATTGCCAAGTAGTTATCTTCCTTCTAGCTTTTAAATTGGAAGCTCGACACCAAAGCCAAGCAAAGCAAAGCAAACCAAACCACACCTCGGTTGTGCTGCTCCTTATAGCCAAGGTATCACAAATGTGTTCATAGAGGACACCCCTTGTCAACTGTGGGTTTTCAGTAAGGAAGGGTGTTTTTTTTTTTTTTGTTTGTTTGTTTTCTTGGTTCAGTTTTGGCTGTTGTTGGTTGATTTTAACCAGTTGCTGTACTTTGGATCTGAAAGGTCCCGGTAGGCCCATGGGTGTGAAAGCGTTGGTTCTCAGCCTGTGATGCTATGGTGGAAGTTTAAGGATATGGACTTCAAGGGGGTAGGGTGGTCATGCTCCCCACCTGGTCTCCTGCTTGATGGAAGGCAGGAAGGCAGCTGCTGTGTTCCAAATGCCACCCCTGTGCTGATGCACCCTGCTTCACAGCTGTAAGGGCAATCCTGAATCCTAAAACAAACCTTTCTTCTCTATAAATCTCCTCAGGTACTTTGTCACCTTCATAGAAACACTCCAGCTGGAATAGTCCAGAATGAGAAGAAATGTGTTAGGAATGCAAAACATGACCCAGATCTCTTGGCCAGGATCAAAACCTGGAGGGAACTTCAGATACCAAGAGTCCTACTTTGCCCAGATGAAGGGGTGAAAGGGCCTCCCACCCTCTCACCAAAGCATCCTGTGTAGCTGTCAGCTAGTGTATAAGAAAAAGTGGCTTAGACCCCTTCGAAGTCCTGAGCAGAAGCCTAGAGTAGGAAGTGGGTGTTCTGGTCACTTCCTGCCCACAAATCCTGTCTCGTTCCTAGATCCCTTCACTTCTATTTAACCTCATGAGACAAATAAGCTAATAAATAATAATGTTGAATGATCAAGTAAACAAACACCAGCAAGGCCTTTGCAGGGACAGCAGAAATCTGAGGAAAATCAAGAAGGACTTGTGTTGGTGTAACTTACACTACTTTCAAACCTCAGAATTCTTTAATTTTATTTATTATTATTATTATTATTATTTTTGCTATTTCAGACAATTGAGATTCTAATATTTCCTCCACTCTTACCCTGACCCCATCATCCCTTGCTTCCTTTTTTCTTTTACTTCCTTCGGAACAATTTGACCCCCACTCTCTTCCTTTCCACTCTTCCAAATTCTGTTTATAACACCCAGCAGACTATTAAGAATTTCCCAGGAAGATCGCCCACCTCAGAAGAGTTTTGATACAGCTGTTAAACCTATCGGTAAGGCCAACTGCTTTGTTCGGTTCATGTTTTATTTATGGTTAGAATAGATATCATTTAGACAAAAAAGGTATTCACACACAAAAAAATTCAAGACGTAGAAAAGTACAAAGGAGAAAGTGAAAACCCCAGCATCCAAAATGTAGTGTCTCCAAAGACAGCACCTCCAAGTTCCCCTCTCTATGCAAGGGTTTGATTTTTTTTTTAATCTGCTTCATTTAATTTGAGAGAAATCTAGATTCTGCTTGAGGTCCGAGGAGGCATTTTCAGCATCTAGGGCCTCCTTCATCTCTATCCATGCTACAATATTTGCCAGGTAATTTTTTGTAGTTTGTGGTTTGGGATTAGAGTGAGTTCTTTTCTTCATTCATGATGCTGAAAGGTTTTTTGTTTGTTTGCTTGTTTGTTTGTTTTTGTTTCATTCTATCTTTGTTTGTGGATGGGGGGATGGCATCAGTGTTGTTTTTTGTTTTGTTTTGTTTTGTTTTTAACTCTTTTGCCTTTAACAAGAAGACTTACTTTTCAAAGTCATTATGTGTCTGCTTTTAATTTTCTACCCCGCAAAAAGTTAAGGGAACCATGTGTACAGTTCTAGTTAATTCTGAACCGGTGCGGTCCCTGATAAAGACGACCTTCTGAAAATGCAGTTGCGTCTCTTTGGATGCCAGTTCTCCCCCCAGCACTGGCACCCGGGGTTGAATTTTCACGGAAAAGATGGTCCAGCTCCCTAGGAGCTATCACCACAGATTGCCCATGCTGAGAGAACAGACCGCAAATTACCCCAGCTGCAGACACTTACACAGCACGTGGGGGGAAAGCAGAGGCCAATGCCCAAAGATGGCGGGGAGTTCCAGGGGAAGAGCTGCAAACGGTGCGCCCCTCCTGCTGCCTCCAGCCTCCACAAACACCCAGGAGCATTTGGGGAGAAGGAAGGGGTAGAGAGCTATGCTGAGGAGACAGGGTCTGCTTTGCTAGGGGAGTTGCAAAGTTGAATTTGGGGTCAAGTAACTCCTCCCCCCCCTTTGCAACTAGAAGAGACTGTTGCTTCCCAAGTTTCAGTTATCTCTGTCATCTCCCAAAATGAGGGCTTTTGAGCAAGATGACATCAGTTATGTAAAATAAATAAGCTACTGTTTTTTTACATCTGATGTGTAAAGTGTAAATCTTGACCCTGCAACTTCTGTGATTTTAGCTGCCTCTTTCAGCTAGAGGGGAGGGAGCTCAGCCTGGCACTGACTTGGTGTGTGGTATGGGTCAAGACACTTAGCTTTCCAGTGTTAAATTTCATCGGCTCTGAAAATGAGAGAGTGGCCCTGATCAGATCTTTTCAAATGATCTTAGTTTGCTTTTGTTTTCATTGGCTACAAAAGGTCGTTTTGCTAAAAATCTTAGATAGGTGATGTGAGTGTGTGTGTGTGTGTGTGTGTGTGTGTGTGTGTGTGTGTGTGTATTAGATACAGATAGGAGTTTCACTGGCAAGGTGGGGAGGGAACATTTGTGGGGCAGGGAGCTCTGGGGTTCCCCTGTGAGTTAAGCCACCTTCATAGAGATGTTTCTATTCAATTTGAAGATCACTGAAGTCTGTGGCTTCTCCAGTCCTTTTCACCTTTTCATTCTATTATATCTATCTATCTGTCTATCTATCTATCTATCTATCTATCTATCTATCTATCTATCTATGTATCTATCTATCTATCTATCTATCTATCTATCTATCTATCTATCTATCCATCCATCCATCATATATCATCTATGTATGTATGTATGTATGTATGTATGTATGTATGTATGTATGTATCTATCTATCTATCTATCTATCTACCTACCTACCTATCTATCTATCTGTGAGGGGAAATAAATGCCATGACACGTGTGGAGGTCAGCAGATTTGAGAGTATTTGTAAATGAAAAACCAACAACAAAGCCCCCCTCCCCGAGGGAAACATGAACTCGAAATAGAAATAGTCACTATAGTCAGATCATCATGGGAGAGTCATATCCTGGGCCACGCAACAGCCATGTGCCCCAGATGTTCCATAAGACACCTTTTAACCTCAATAACACCCCAGGAGGTGGCTGTGAGCCTTACATGACAGAGAAGGGTACTGTAGCCCACTAACGTGCAACAATAAGACAATACTACAAAGAGGAATGAATGTTTAAGAAAAAAAAACATTTACTGTCACAAGAAGAAGAAGAAGAAGAAGAAGAAGAAGAAGAAGAAGAAGAAGAAGAAGAAGAAGAAGAAACTTCAACTTTGTAATCAGTTAACTAAACCAATGGAAACTTCTTATCCCACAGAATCTAGCATCCAGTAACTCTTTGGTTATTTTTTTGCATATGAAACGGGCAAGGACAATGTTGGAGACAAACAATTCGAATTTTAGAATTTTAAATGTACATTGAAACTCCCTGCAGCAGTGGAGGAAGCCTGTGGGCATTCCAGGGAGGTTTACCAAAAAAGCAGGCACCGTCCCCTCCACCCCATGGACTTATATTTTAAGAAGTTCAGCCATTCCAGTCCATGCAGAAAAATACTCTCAAAGGAATATTTACAATGTGGATCTTATATTAAACATTTGGTTTTATATACTTAAATATTTATAAAGACATATGTGGAATAAATTTCAGCCTACAAACTGAAGTGAGCAAAACATATCAATTTCCCTATTTCTTTAAATCAATGTAATTTTGGGACTCTCAGCCTTCATCCTTTTTCAAAGATGGCAAAAATATTTACCTCCCGCCTGCGGACCCCCTCTCTCCCAGAATGTAGAATGTTTAATTGTAATGAAGACAGACAACTGGGGAAGGGGGAAGAGCCATAATCTCCAGTCTCTGGGTACACTGGTATCCCACTGGGAAAGCCCATAGTTGTGCCCTGTATATTGGTGGCATCATCTGAGGTTACAGGGCCTCTCAGAGAGTATCTTCTAGGCACATCAAGGATCCATTTCTTCCAGGCAGTGGCAGCTGCCTGAACACAGTCCCTGTGCCATCTCCTTAGCCTTCCTGCTAAGAAGGAAAGGAAAAAGAGAGAGAGAGGGAGGAAGGAAGGAAGAAAGGCTCTTAACTTTGCTTTGGCTCTTGTAAACTGATTCTGCCTGCCATCTCTACCTGTGTCCTCTGCTGACTTCCTCAAGGGCCTTTATTTTTCTGTCCTCATCCTCTTAGGGAGAAGAGCCTTTCCCTCACACTGTCTGTCCTTTAATGGCTTCTCTTGTCTTCCTCGGAGTCTGGGGCATTTATCTCTTGAATGGCCTTAGGTATTTTTTAATAAGTCAAGAAGAGCAGCAGGTGGCTTGTGGGATGGGGAGGCAGCTGTCTTCTGTCTTGAAAAGGTTTGTCCTTGTTAGCTAGCTTTGTTAAATCTGTAATCAGTTTGGGATGGTTTCTGTCACCTGAAATTGGATGCTGGGATTAAAACCCCAGTATATATTAGCACACCCAGAAGAAGCAAGTTGAAAACCAAGCAGTCGTGGCCCACACCTTTAATCCCACTATTCAGGAGGCAGAGGCAGGCAAATCTCTGAGTTTTGAATTTGAGGCCAGCCTGGTCTACAGAGCACGTTCCAGGACAGCCAAGACTATGGAGAAAAACCCTGTCTCAAAACAAACAAACACAATGAAACAAAGCAAAACGAAACACTCCCCACTCCAAAATAAAGCAAATACAGTGATAAAGACCTTAGTTGGATGTGTTAGCCAGCTATCTTCTATATGTCTCAGGTCAAACCGGGGCACCCTAAAGTGAAAAGAGAGGAGATTCTATTCACTGTACATCGGAGCAGTAAGCGGGAAATGGGGCCGCTATAGGTTGGGGTATGTGGTCAGAGATGTAATGTTGGGGCAAGGATTTGAACTCTGGCCTACGTGACTCCCCCTGTTTTCATATTCACCAGGAGAACCCATGCTGACCATGAACTCCTTCCACTGTGGTCTTGTTGATCTGGTCGGAGAAAGTCTTGAAGTTCACACGGAGAGAACTGCATTCATGAGAAGCCCTGAAACTGCATTCCTCAGTTGCAATTGGCCAGTGCTCCAGGCATGAATGAGGGAAGTTTCATCTTCAATATTTACTGAAAACAGACGCTGAAGTTTGAGAAGCAAATGTAAAGTGCTCATTCCAAAAGCCTTTTTATATACATGTTAAATCAGTTTGTGGGAAAGAGACCACAGAGATTGTTTAAACATTCGTACTGATGACACTATCGTTCTAAAATATGCAGTTCCTTGTAGTTATATGTGGAATTAATCACATATGGAGGAAGTCATCTTTTGAAACCGGATTAAAAGGAAATAGTTCATAACTCAGTGATATCAACATGCACACCCCAAGCCCAGGACTCTCCTCTGCCTCTTTATCTCCCACTGTCTGAAGACACTGTTTTCTCACGTGGGGTGTCTGCTATGTGGCTCTGCAGAGAGATACTGAGTGTGGGGCCGGAGTGGAAGAGATACCATGTAAGAGAGACTAGAGCAATTAAGAGTTCTCTTCCTGGCCCTAGATTCTGGAGTTCAGCTGAGCTCTCTAGTCCTACTGTTAATGGAAAACACAGGAAGATGGTCCTCTCTACCCTTGAACCTCATCAGAAGAGGGCAGAAAGTCATTCGGTGCAGAAATTCTTTCCTCACCACTAGCATCCTAATAATTCATCTTTAACTAAATTACCCCAAATGTTTGACAGGGAGGCTCTCACTCTCCTCCCTTCCCTTCCCCCTCAAATAAACCTCTTCGCAGCAGACATGTTGGGTGGTATGCGATTCCTTATATATTATAACAGGGGTTCTTGTCAGCCACGGGCAGACAGCTAGGGGAAGAGCCCTTATCTATTGTACTCTTTGGGGAAATCTGCAGCGCTCACCTAGAGACAGTATAAGTACTGGTCCAAGTCGCCCGTTCCCACGGGACATCATCTCCACCAAATGCACAAAGTGCTGGTAGGTAAGGTCCATGTGTGCCACTCATGGCAGCAATCATGCTTCTAAGGCAGTCCCACTAACTCTTTCTTTCTTTCTTTCTTTCTTTCTTTCTTTCTTTCTTTCTTTCTTTCTTTCTTTCCTTCCTTCCTTCCTTCCTTCCTTCCTTCCTTCTTTCTTTCTTTCTTTCTTTCTTTCCTCCCTCCTTCCCCCTCTCTTCCCCTCCCCTCCTTCCTCCTTTTCTCCTCCTCCTCCACCTCCTTCTCCTCTTCTTCTTCAGGATACAATGAGTTGAGAATATCCACGTTCACTCTGAAGTGCCCTCCCTTAAATGAGAGATTAGGTGTGTTTGTGGATATTGAGACATGAGGCAATCCTGGAAATATGAATGAAAGAATCTGTAGTCTTCATTAAAATGCACCGGAGGAAGAAGCTGGGCTGCCCTTCTATATTTAATTTGGACTCTAACCTCTTCAAGCAGCATGATTAATTTTAGCTTATCATATGGAATGCCTGCCTACCTATAAATAAGTCTATTCATCTTTAGGAGAGCATAAATATGCCTCCTGTTTTACAGCCATTAAAGAAAAAAATCCCTTTCATATAATTGTAATGAGATCTTTTTCAGGACAATAGCGCAGGTCAGTTACATTTCCCGTATGCTTTCTTAATTTCATGGTTGGGAAACTTACGTAAAAATAAGTTTTCTTGGATGACTATGAACACAGTGCTAAAAGAAGTGACAAGAATAATCAAAGAGAAGTAAGAATCTAAGCAGATCTCAAAAGAATAAGAGAAATGGAGAGGAAAAATGAGGAGGAAGAGATGGAGGAGGGAGAGAGAATATGAAGAGGCGCCGGGTGGGGGAACAGGAGACAGAAAGGAAAACAAGAGTGTGGGTAGCTTAAATGAAAGGTAGGAATGTACAAGTTTTATTTTTAAATTGTTTTCTCTGTTGTCTCCTAAAATGCTTGTTCCTTGTTCGTTAACAACTGTTTGAATCTGCATTTCTTATGTCCTAGAGTTCCTTAAGGCTCTTTTAAAGTCTACGTGTCCACACAGAAAAGTATTTTGCCTACACAAAACACCAAAGAGGATTGTGTTGTGAGCCTTGGGGCTCATGATACTAAAAGTTATTTTCGTGGTGGCACATGCCTTTAATCCCAGTGCTTGGGAGACAGAGGCAGGCAGATCTCTGTGAGTTCAAGTCCAGCCTAGTCTATAAAGAAAGTCCAGGACAGCCAGAGAAACCCTGTCTCAAAAAAACAAAACAAAAAATTATTTTCAGGGCATTTGGAAGTGGTGGAGGACTTGCCTAGCTTACCAATGCCCTGGGTTTGATTTTTAGCCCCATACCAAGAAAAATTTTTTTCAAGTTATTCTTCAGAATTTTGACAGCATATGCTTCAAGAAGGTGATAAAAGCAACTGGTTAGATATGAGATGACATATTTGCTTCTTGAAAATCATAGTGTTGTGGAAAAGTGTGCCTAGTATTTCTAGGACTACAGTTCACTTCTTATTTGAACTCAGACCTTACATGAAAGCTCACACAATGGGACTCAAACATAGGAAACACATTACCACATGCCCTTCCTAGGGCATCCTACTTAAAACAAACAAACAAACAAATAAACAAAAACTGCTAGAAGATTCAGGACTTGCCTTTCTCCTGAAAACTCTCTCCCCGCTGATAAATAGTGAATAAATGCAGTGGTCCCCTGTCCTGAGAGTCCAGAGGAACTGTCTCAGCAGGAGCCACGTGGTGCTTTTCTCTTTTACAGGCAAAGAAAATAGAAGCTCAGCATGCATGCATGTGTCTCAGCTCCCAAGGATAGGAGGCTTCAGTTTGCCAGGTATATCTGACCAGTTCTGGGGCCTTGCGCAGAAGCCAGTTTAGGCTTGCCTGGCAAAACCCCGGAAGCACCAGCAAAACAAACACGTCACTGCTATTTCCCCAGCATGGTTGCTCTCTGTGAGACTTATAGTTGCAAATTCACAGAACAGTCGGGACTCAGGCACTGAGCATCCCGCAGTCATTTCTACCATTGGTCAAGCGAACACTGTGTTCTCAGTGATTAAATGTTGGAGACAGGGCTAGGGAGCTGAAGAATCAGCAAATGGCTGCCGCCCTTCCTTCCAGCTGCTTCCACTTGTACAGACATTCACCCAGAAGTGGTAGCAATGCACGTTGCCATTGTAGCCCAGGAACCGGCCAGAGGAGCATAGAGGCTTTCTGAATTATTTGATCCAATGAAGTAACGCCCTGGAGTAGCATGGTAACATCAACGTTCTCACAACCCAGGCCTTAGCACCAAGTTACATGGGAGACTATGTTTGCACAGTGTCCTTCAAAGAATCCAGTAACTAAACTCCACTGGACAGGAGCCAAGACAAGCCTTTTTCATGCCAAATTCCACCACAGTGGGTCATGTCATGTTATTGGATGGCCCAGGAAAAAGGGCCTTGTTTCCTTTAATCCTTTTTTTTTTTTTTTTACTGAATTATCCAGATAACTGTTTCACTTTTCAACTGAGCCTGCAGGGAGCAGAGAAGAAGATCTACTGATTTAGTTTTTGTCTTTTGCTGTAATTGGATTATCTGTAATTCTTAGAAGTAAGTGCCATAAAGCATACAGCTTCTATGTATTTTAAGATTCTTTTGTAAACTTACTCATCTGTTTCCTGTGATTCATTCAGAAAAGATTTACTGAACCAAACTAAAGATATGTGCAATGCTATTTGTTTGGGGTGCTCTAATGAGCTGAAAAACCTTGCAAGTGTTTGGAAACACAGGGAAAGGGACACACACACACACACACACACACACACACAAAAAAAAAAAAATTGGAGAAATTCTCCTGAAATCCTGTTTCCTTAAAGACAAAAAGTCAACATTCTGAAAACACGTGTGTTTGAAGCCCATGTGAGGCCTTTTGCTGGGAAGGGATCATAAGGACCCTTTGCAGCCTCAGTGCTTTTGAAGACTATCCATATGGAAACTTATTATTTTTTTTTTTTAAAGCAGGCTACCTGTCTCGTACCATTTATTCAAACTTAAACAAGACTTCAAAGTGGTGTTCTTATTCACACAACCTCTCATGACTACTTGTTTGATATCCATGTCCAAATCTCATTTGTGGTGTGTGTGTGTGTGTGTGTGTGTGTGTGTGTGTGTGTGTAAGTTAAGGTAGTGTGTTTGTTTTGAGACAGTTTCTCTGTGTAGCCCTGGCTATACTGGAACTCGCTTTGTAGACCAGGCTAGCTTCTAACTCAGAAACGAGCCTGCCTCTGGCTCCCGAGCACTGAGATTAAAGATGTGCACCCCACTGCCCGTCTCATTCCCAGATCTTAGCAGTTCACTTGAAAAGGAAGTGATTCTTGTGTGGTTGTGACCCAGGTGTTTGTGGATCCCTCTTTCCGGTATGACATTGACTATTGCTTTCTGTGTCTTGCAAGCATAACAACAAATGTTGAATGGATGGCCCTTTGCCAAATACAAAGTATATTATCCAAGGAGCAAGGACAGAGATGTTATAGTCTGAGGGTGTTAAGTTTCAATGATAGATTTGCTGGTAACTTTTGAGTTTTCAAAACAAAAATTTGTTATTAAAATATAATTAAACCATTTTCCCCTTTCCCTTTTCTCTCTCCATTCCATATATATATATATCTTATATACCCAGGTCCCCTTTGCTCTTTCTCTTTGCTCTTTCATGGCCTCTAGCCTCTCTTTAAAATGCTTTAACATGTACACATATATATGTATTTATATTCTCACAAATATAAAGACAGTTTGTTTGCTCAGTACATGTAATCTTACTTGTATGTATATAACTTCAAGACCAACCACTTGGTGTTGGATTACTAAATGAGGGACCCTTCCCCCCCCCAAGGCTTTTCTCCCATCCTCAGCTTTTCTTAATTGCCTTAATTGTCCTTTGTCTAGGGTTGGGGAGATTATCCCCTTCCAGGTTAGCACGTCTATTACTCTCCCCTTTGTTCCGGTCATGTTGATGAGAAACTTCATAGGCATTGGCTCTCCTGGAATGGGAATTATAGGCAATTGTGAGGCTTCCTGTGGGCGCCAGGAGCTGAACTCAGGTCCTCTGGAAGACCAGTTAATTCTCTTTACTGGTGAGCCATTTCTCTACTCCTGTACATTTCATTTAAAATGAACTGATTTCCATTTGTGACCCATAGAGAAGGGGCCACATCGACTTCCATGTTTGCAAATAACTGCCAAGGCAACTAAGTTTCCAGGACAAAATGCTCTGGGCAAGTGTTCTGAGGTTTACAGAGGGTTCCTCGTGAGGTCTCAGCTGAGCCGTGCAGAAGAATACAGAACTGTGGAGGACTAAGGAAGGCATTAAAGAAAACAACCGAGCATCTGGAAAGGGCAAGGCTTGGTGTCTGTTCCCGGAAGCCAGGCTGGAAAAAACAAACAAACAAACAACAACAACAAAAGAACCCTTCCCATCCATGGGGGCATTGAGAAGCATCTTATATCCGAATTAAGGAATAAATAACCAAGACCAAATGCTACTCTGGTTCAGGCTAACACGTTTTAAAAGGTTCCAAGGAACTTAACTGCATCTAAGAACAAAGCTCAAGATTATTTATGGGTATACAAAAATATCCAGGACCCAACAAGGTAAAATTCACAATGTCTGGCATCTAATAAAAAAGTGCCAGGCATCCTAAGAAGCAGAAAAATATGACTCATTATGAAGAAAATAATCAGTCAATTGAAATCTGCCCAGAACTAACACAACATTAAAATGATTGGCTCTAGATGTTGAGTTTCTGCCACGGTAATCTAAATGCATAAAAATAAATACACACTTAAACATTGAATTAGAATGTCTGAGATGAAAAACTCACTAGATATGATCAATAGTGGATAAGGCCTTATGGAAGAAATAGTAATGAGAGTGGAGGAGATGGCTCAGCGGTGAGCACCTGTCTGGCAAGTTTGAAGGCTGGAGTTGGAACCCCAGAACCAATGCTGAGTTGGGGCTGGGTAAAAGGGAGACAGGATTCTCAGAGCAAGTTACCTTGTGAGATTGGCCATGGCAGTGTGAGCTCTATGTTTGAGTGAAAGACCTTGCCTCATTGAATAAGGACGAAAACCAAACAAGGATGACTCCTGACATCAATATCAGGTCTCCCTGTGCTCATGCATGCAAGTGTGCCCGAGTGCATCCTCACAATTGTATGTCCACACATACATGGACATACATGTGTGCAAACACGCAAACACACAGGTACATACTGTACATTTGCACACATAGGAAGGAGAAGAAGAAGAAGAAGAAGAAGAAGAAGAAGAAGAAGAAGAAGAAG
>NW_026596073.1:14434940-14438102 GCF_907164565.1 Psammomys obesus | reverse complement strand
AAGAAGAAGAAGAAGAAGAAGAAGAAGAAGAAGAAGAAGAAGAAGAAAAGAAGAAGAAAATAATAGTGAATTTTTAAAGCAGTAATGGAATCTAATTAACATGGAGGGAAAATGTCTTTTAAAAACCATAAAAGCTTCAGTTTCCGGGAAACAGCTCTTGGGGCGGAGAGGGGGTCCAGTGAATGGTCCCCAGGGCTTTCTTCTCCTTCCTGGGCCCTGCTATGTACAGCTCTGCCATCTTCTCATTGCATTCTTTTTCTCTTTTTAGCCAGAATCTCTTTCTGTTGATTGTGACCCAGGAAACCTGAGGTGATTTGTCTGTTAAATAATTTTTCAGAGCAAAATGTACTCTCTAGAGTCCAAGTAAATGAGTATGAACAAATCTAAATGGAATAACGAATAAAGCATTACTTTCATTGTAAAATGCAACTTGTATTAGGTTGGGGTTCTCCTGCAGTTCCTGCCTCTACACCAGCGGTTCTCAACCTTCCTAATGCTGTGACCCTTTAGTATATAGTTCCTCGTGTTTTGGTGACCCCCCCCACCATAAAATTCTTTTCATTGTACCCTATAGCTGTAATTTTGCTACAGTTGTGAATTGTAATGTAAATATCTGTATTTTCTGATGGTCTTAGGTGAGCTCCCAAAGGGGTCACGACCCATATATTGAGAACCATTGCTCTACACTGTTTGGATGGGAAACATTTTATAGTCTACAACGTAATGGAGTTCTATGTGTGTGTCACCAGTGTGCTAGGGCAGCCACCACATTCTAGACAGAGCCTGAGTATGCTTGCCTCCTGGCTTTAATGGTACTGTGTCCTGAAACTAAGTTCCTTCAGACATGTTCGACCTTTGACACTCTGACACGATGCCATCTTCCTGGCTCTTACTTGAATGCTAAGACTCTTGAGTCAGGTGCCCATGCATGTGTGGCAAGCACTCTGCCGATTGCACCTTCTCCCCAACCCCTCACAGACTCATTTTGTTGGCGCCATCTTGCAACTTGCCGTCCAGGAAGACCTTGAGTTGCAGGGTTAAGATGGCACCAAGATTTCTATCACACAGAACAAACCGAGCAGCTTTTCCTGTCAAGTTTGTAGTTCTGAATAATGACCATTTTTAGGTGGTATATTGCTAAGATTCCCATGGGTTTATAAAATATTCTCTGTGTGTATGTGTGTGGGGGAGGTGTGTGTGTGTGTATGGGCACGTGTGTGTACACAGCACCTGTCTCCAGAGCTTGATGTTGGATGTCTTTCTTAATTGTTCTCCACATTACTTTTTGAGACAGGATCTCTCACTGAACTTGGAGATTATTAATTTAGCTAAACTGGCTGGCTAATGAGCTTCAAGGATCAATCTGTGCCTGCCTTGCCAACGCTGGGGTACAGGCTGTGCCTACCTTTTTTTTATTTGGGTGCTGGTGTCAGAGCTCAAGTCCTTATGTGTAGATTGCAGACAGACACTTGCCAACAGAGCCAGTCCCTCATCAAATGTTCTATTCTTAAATGAACAGGCATTTCTTATTGTGGAGAGTGCTTGAATCTCAGAGATGGTCTGAAACAAAGCATACATTCTCCCATAACCCTCAAAGTGCTCATTAATATACATGATCTAATGTTTGACTGAGCCCCTGGCTTCCCAGTCTGTGTGGCGGAGTAACAAAAAGTAATTGTTAAGTGTAGTGGTCATTCTTGAGACGGGATCTGCACTGTTGCCTTTTAGTTGTGTTTAGATAGTTTTGCATCCTGAGATAGGCAGTATGCAAGCCTTATAGAGGGGTGCCTTCAAAACAACCCTGGCTCCCTTCATATGCCCTGGGGCATCATTTTACTAGATCCTGTAAAGTCGGGGAGTGTACTCCACAAATTCTACCCTCCTTCCTACCAGTCCATCTTCTTAGGCACGATTCTTGCTACATGCATTACAGGAAGGGCTCTTTATTTGCCTGGTCTATTTTAACAATCAACAAATGCTTGCCGGCCTCCAAGACTCCTAGTGCAGCAATTTAGCAGAACTTTAGAAAGGCTGTCTGTCGCCTCAGCTGTCTGGAGCTGAAGTCAAAGCTTGAGCAGAGCAATAGGAAAGCATCCATCACCCAGTGACATGTTGGTGCGGCTGTCCCAATGGGCGGATGTCTGCAGTCCCATACATTCAGGAAACAGAATGGATCACCCTGAGCATACAATAGACTCTCAGAACTTCAAGAAATGAAGAGCTATTGCAAAGCAGCCGTATGCGTCCAGAGCACAAAGCTATTTCCTATCCGCGTATCTGCTGCAGTCCACGTGCAAACTGAACCCACAGGCCTCGGTGTTGCTGGTGGATGAAGTCATTGCTTTGACGTACTAGATAAGTGCAGCTTTGACTTTCCAATTCTTAGGGTAGAGTTAGCAAAGGGACCGGTATGAGCTCACCCTGCGTGCAGGAAGCTGGCTCTGTGAGTCCAGGAATGCAGTGAGAACTGCCCCCACGATGAGCCTGGCATCTGAGGCATTTTTATGCAGCAGCCAAGAGCCAAGCAGTCTCTTCCCTCTAGCCTGGGACAAGGAACTTACACTCAATTACATCTTCTCACTTGCCCAGAAAATACAGATTCATCTTTGATCTTTTTGATTCTCTTACCATTGAACCTAAAAGCCAGCCAACTTTTCTTTTTTTTAACTCCCATCTATCTTTTCTATCTGGTTCTAAAAATTAACCACTGTCAATAATTTTTGAGTTTATTATTTATTATAATATATCCTACACACTTCAGAAACACACAGAAATAATAGATATATATCACACTAAGATAGTAGATGATAGTTATAGATAAGTAGATAGATAGATAGATAGATAGATAGATAGATAGATAGATAGATACTTAACTGGTTCACAAACACCTGCCTGAGGCCAGAAGTAGTATTATGTGCATTTCATTGAACTGAACAACTGAAGTGCAAGCAATGTACTTTCCCATACAATCTGGGAAGTCACAGAGTTAGGACTCAACCCCAGGTCGTCTGACTGCAGAACTAATTACACTGCCCGATGAAGACACCTACTCAACATTGGTAATGCCTCCCCAGTGATCTCATGTTAACATTATATATATCCAGAGTGAATTCTCTCTCTCTCTCTCTCTCTCTCTCTCTCTCTCTCTCTCTCTCTATATAT
>NW_026596073.1:14419577-14434840 GCF_907164565.1 Psammomys obesus | reverse complement strand
TATATATATATATATATATATATATATATATATATGTCTTTGATCTACTTAGATTTGAGTTTTGTGCAGGGAGATAAATATGGATCTATTTTCATTTTTCTACATGTAGGCATCCAGTTAGACTAGCATAATTTTTGAAGATGCTACCTTTTTTCCATTGTATGGCTTTGGCTTCTTTGTCAAAACTCAGGTGTCTGTAGGTGTATGGATTTATTTCTAAGTCTTCTATTCAATTCCAGTGATCCACCAGTCTGTGGATATATATTGAGAATTCACTCTGGATTAGGCTATATTACAGAGATGTGCAAAAGTAGATTTTACACAAGAAAGTTCCAGGATCCACAGGTTCTACCTGTCAAGGCTCTTGTTGGTGAATGTTTGAAAATACAGGTAGCGTCCAGCCCCACAGCTGTTGTGTTCACTACTGTTCACGTGGGCCTGTGGCCATCACTCGTCTGCCTACAAAAGGAAGCACTTTGTCGTTTCTGTTTCATTTGTCTGAATCTGTAGGAGCTACAGATGAGCTATGGCACCACAACTGTCATTTTGAAAACCAAGGGGACAAGCCAATGACCAGGAGGTGGGTAGTGTTCATAGTACATGCTGAACAAAAAAAGATGACTTGTGTCCTACAGGGAAAGTGGCGGGATAACCAGCAATGGTGACCAACTTTAAACGTTTTTGAGGGGGAGTGGAGTATAACTTTTTAAAATCAGTTTTTAGGCTAGCTTATCAAATAATGGGTTTTATTTGGACATTTCCCTACCAATGTGTCATGAAACATCTATCACATTCATTCCATCCTATGACTTACACATCCCATGAATCACTTACTTCTGATAGGCTTAAGAACTTGCTAGATGAATTGTGCTGTCATAGTACAAGTTCATTTCGTGAGTTGTAGAGGTTTTTCAGCCAGTGACTAATGTTTATTACATCTGGTCAGAAACCAAAAGGCCCATTGCATCTTCCGTGGCTGCGTCGTTGAGCACTGTGGTAGAGCTTTGCTGTTCTTAAGTGGGAACTATGTGAAAGGGTGCGGTCTCCTCCTGAGTTACCTCGTCTAGTTGGGTGAGGAGTCCCAGTTCAGCAAGACCCTGCACAGGCCCGGCTTGTGCATGGCTTGGCCAGTGTGCGCACATGCCAACATCTTCCCAGAGCAGCTCTTTGGAAGACTTAGGTTTCTGAGTGTGGAAAGCTGGGTGAGAGCCAGAACACCTTCCCCTAGAGGTGTAGACACATTCAGATGCAAGATCAAACACTGTCCTTTCTTTTCCTGGTCTGTCCTCACCCTTTGCAAGAAATACTTTAATATCGATTTTAATATCCCACAGTTGCAGAGCAGTCACCTGTCACCCCTCACCCCAGATCAATAATCACCGTATTCCAGAGTCTCTGACAGAAGGGCCTACTAGCTGAGGAAGCGATTCAGCGAGCCGTTGGAAGGCAGCCGAGCAGCAGCGGGAGGCCCTATTAAATCCACGATTTCAGACTCTCGGGGTGGGCATTTTCTCCCGGAGTATTAAGTAACACACATACTCGAGTTACCGAGAGGACTAAGCAGACAGTTGCCCTTTCAGTGAGAAATGTCTGCGGGACTGCATTCTGTCCCCCACCCCGCCCCTCCCAAGCTCAACCCTAGACTCTTCAGAGAAAGCAGGCTCGGAGAGCAGTGGAAATGAGAGCCAGCCCAAGTGAAGACCCCTGTGGCACCTCTCAGAGCCCTAGTCCAATGGCGAGAATTTCGGATGACTGGGAGTTCGCCTCCAATCACAACCAGACCAACACTGGATTTATCTCAAGAGGAACGCCCTGCAGACGGAAATGTCTCTCCCATGTTCACTCTCGGAGAAACACCTGGGGTGAAGGGGGAGATGCTGGTTCTGAGGACAGACCCTGGTATTAAGAAGGACATGAGCTCTGATAACTCAGAATTGGCCTGAATGGAGGCAGGTCTTGCTTAAATTTCTTGAACTTCTTTGTCCTGGTTTCTTTTAAAAACCTATTTGTTCCCTTGACTAGGGAAGGGCAAAGCAAGGCTTTGTTTTTTTGGCCTCTGAAGGAAAATATGCTGAAGGAGTTGAGAGCAGAATTCATGGAGACACAGGAGATAAAGAAAAAGGAAGATGGTCAAAGAATAAGAAGACCCTCGCAGGTGTGAGATTCCCCTGCAGACTTGAGTATATTGTGGCTCTAAACTTCAACATATTTGACAGGAGGAGCTGTGACTAAGCAATAGAAAGAAGCAGAAACAATAACACTCCCCCCACTCAAAAAAAAAAAAAAAAAACAAAAACAAAAACAAAAAAAAAACCTGTGCTCCAAATTTAAGAAAGGCTTTACTCTTGACACTTCTTGCTTTAAAAATGGAAACCCCTTTTTTCACAGGGAACATCAGATAGTGAGGGCAATTTAGGGTATGTTACTAAAGGAAATCCTAGTCAGTGGCACAGCCGGATTTGTAGAGCATGGCTGCAATTGCTGGTTTGCAGGGTTAAGCAGCTTAGGCTCCTGGACACCTAAACACTGCTAAAATCGTGCAGGTGGGCCAGGGGCCGACTCACTGTGGGAATCCCCATTACCTGTGTGTATGTCAGTCAGCCTCCTGTCACTATAACAAATACCCAAGATAATCAGCCTGTGAAGGAAAAGGTGTATTTTGGCACATAATTCTTGCAGATCCCAGCAATGATCCACAGGTCCTGTGGCTTGAGGGCTTTGGTAAGGACATTTATCATCGTTTATCATGACGAGAGCGCAAGTCAGCTAAAAACTACAGGAGAAGAAAGGAACTGGCATTCCAAAATTCCCTTTGGGAATTCCAGTTTTTATCCATCAGCTTTATATCATGCTGAATGCTTATTAAAATTTGAGTATCTCCCAAAAACTGTACCCTGGGAACTATACCTGTAACATGTGAGCTTTTGGGGGACACTTAAGATCCAAACTGTAGCACTATAGGACACCCTCACTGGAGGTTGATTGAGCTTCTGACTGATCTTCAGACTTGGGGCGCTCAATTATTTCCAGCACAGACCATTCCTTTGTGGTGAAGCCATCCTGCAGAATGGTCTTTATTGAGACAAGTCCACCCCTTCCCTCCAATGTTTACTCGTTGGCTCTACTTCTGTTCTTTTTCGATTCACATCGTAACTCTACAATTAACAACTCTCCTGTGTAATTGCCCTTAAAATATGTGAAAACAATCTTCATTTTCCTCCTTGGCATCCTCTTCCCTAGGACAAGAGATTGTTTCTCTTCTGATCCCATTCCTCAGGCAGTTGGGGTGATTTCCAGGCAATTTCCTATCCCCAAGATTTTAGAAAAGTTTCTTTTCTTCCCTTTCTTCCTCTTTCCTTTTCCCCCTTTCCTGTCTCTTTTAAAGGGTTGACTTTCCTCAAAGAGCAAACACAAGATGTTCTTTTCCAAGATTTGATTGAACTTAACCATTCCCCCACATCATGGTATGTGATAGTATACCATAAACGTTTTACTGCTCTGCATTTGAATAGAAGATGGCTGCATTTGTTAGGCAAGCTCTTTCCAAACAAGTCACAGTAAAAAGTTTATAGCATCCCACTTCATCACATAACTTTTTAATGCTGCTCCTTTTGTTTGGTTTTGGTTCTGGTTTGGGGGCCTTCTTCATTCACCCTCCCCCTGTCAAAGCATCAGAGTTATTCTGGAAATTCCCATGAAGACTTTCCATTTGGAAAATTGGTCCTAAAACATCTTTTCTTAGAGACCCTTTCCTGGGTTTAGACTGTGAATCGGTTAGTGTGGAAATAATGATGCCATCTGTGTGGTAGGGCCCAGTGTGGCACATATGTGCAGTATAAAGTCCGTTTATATGTGGTTTGAAATTGTATCCCAGGGTTTGGAAAAATGAAGACGTTTATGTGATGGATATCATGACCACACATGAGGTGTTGTGGAAATACACGTGTATTCTAAAATATACATATCTATAAGAATATACATATCCGTGTATGAGTCTAATGGAAAGCACTGAACTATCAAAGCCCTCAGGCAAATATGTCATAGCTATCTAATTTCGTGTCTGTATAACATAACCTCTTGACTTCCTAAGTCAAGATTTGGCAATTGTTGCTGAGGAGTAAATACCAGTTGCAATTAGTGTAGGGGCTGCCTGGTACTGGGATCACATAATTGGGATGGTCTTACTTTAAACATTCGTTCACATCTGTAGAGGAAATACTAACAAATTTCGGAAGGAAGACTCTGAGGTGCCTTCCTTTGCGATTCTGATTTAAAGCATTTGCGTCTGGGTTTAACGGAAAAGGTCTCTTCCGATGAAAAGGAGCCTGAATGAAGCCTCCGCCTCCATGGCATACACACCCCATCCCTGGAGTGTTAGCGATGGATGGTTGTGTGTCTGCAGAGAATGAGATGCTGGGCAGTGTTAGCTGAAGCAAACATTCTAACTGCTGGAAGGTACCAAATCGGGAACAGTTGGAAAAGCAAGCTTGATTAAAGACAGCCGACGTCATCTCAGGAAGGCGAGCAGAGCTTAACTAATCTGGTGGAATTCTTTGAGGAAATCATTGCCCCAGTGAGCTGGCTGGGGGTGGGGGGGGGGGAGGGAGAAGATTATAAACCGAGCTCTTCAGGAAGTGCTCTACAGAATTCTCCACTGTGGGTTAAAATGTTTGAGGTCTGAAGTCATGGGAGTACAGGACAATTGGCATATCGGGCTAAAACTTTGGCAAAGGGGGAGGAAAGAGAGGGTAACTGTGGACACAAGCATGTCAGTCTTGAAGACAGGATGGCGAGGGAGGTCAGCAAAGAAGCTGCAGCTGGCATGGGAGCCTGGGCTTGCAAACTATCTTCTTCCCTTGTAGACTAAGAAGGTCTACAGGGAAGAGGTGAGGCAGGGCTGGGGACCCCAGAGTGGTCAACCACAGGCAGACAAACCCTCCTCAGCTTCTCAGCAATGCAGCCTGACTGTTTCTTGTTTAAATACCTCACAAGTAAATCCACTAAGAATCATATCTACTTCCTACCATGACACAGAACGCCACGGACGTGTTCTGAAGCGAAACCAGAGTTTTCCTTTCCTGAGGCTGTAGAAAGAGATAGAGAGGCTTCAAAAAGGAACCCTTGAGCTGGCATGATGCCTCATACCTGTAATTGGCAGCATGCAACAGGCTGAGACAGGAGGATCCCCGAGGGTAAGGGCAGCTGTGACCACAGCGTGAGATTTTCTTCCTCACCCTCAGGGTCTTAACACGGTGCTACCCAGGGATTGACATCCTGAGGAACGTGACTCTGTCAACACTCACTTCTTCCCTCTCCCTGGTTTGTCTATCGTGTGGCACTTGTACCCTCAGGGTCCAGCAAAGCAAAAGCAAAGGGAAGAGTTACTTGTTTGTTCACAGCATTGCCTACCTTCCATAGGACAAGATGAAGGCATTACATTTCTTCGAATGTTTCTCCTTTTACAGGAAAAAAAAGTTGCTTACATTGACCCCCCCCAACCCCCTGTCACAGGTTTTGCACGTGATGTGTGTTTTCTCTGAAAAGGCAGTCAATTAAACGTTTGCTTAGAATTACTTAGAATTACCGTAACAGGTTTGGGAAGTGGGGATGTCAAGAAAGTGTATTTGATGAGGAATTTCAGAGGAGTATTTTCAAAGCATCCAGTGCTAATGAGAACAAACAAACAAACAAACAAAACAACAACAACAACTGGTCACCATTCTGCAGTTTAGACTTTGCCTTTGGCTTGCTGTGTTACAGCATTAGTTTCTAAGCTCTGAGGATGAGGACCATTTCCAACATGAAAAGTGGAATTTCCTAAGGTGATTACTTCAAATTTATCAGTTAAGAGCACTCCTCCAAAACTAAGGTCTGTTTTGGTGCTTGGGTTTGAAGCCCAGGCCTTATACAGTCTAGTTGAGCATTCTATGTATGACTGAGTTACAGCAAGAGCCTCCAACACAAAATGTTTTAGTGCATTGTTGTCATGTGTGAAACTGAATGTCGTGATGCTCGTTGAGCTGACCAGCAACTCTGAGCCTGAATGTGGGGCAGCCATTCTTCTAGTCTAGAGGGTGAGGTTACCAAAGCAGGAGGTTATTACCACAAAATATCCTTCATGATATCTATACCTATCTACATCGATCAGTCTGTCTATGATCTATCTATCTATCTATCTATCTATCTATCTATCTATCTATCTATCTAACTATCTATCTATTATCTACTTATCTATCTTCTATCATCTATTTATCTATTATCTATCTCATCTATCTACATATCATCTATCTATAAATCTATCTTTCTATATCATCTGTTATCTATCTATGTGAGCACATGGTGCTGGGAGTCACCTGGGGAAAGGCTTCTCACTTGATTTTGCAGATTTCTGGAATGGCATCCTACAAACACGGCAGCTCAACACATCTGTGTGACTACAGTGCTTGGAAGTGGCAGTTAGCCAGATATTGGACTATGTGAGGGCTTTGTAAGGGAGAGAGGACCACATGTGCAGAAGTCCTAAGGTGAGAGGACAGGCTTTTCTCTGAGACCTGAGTAGATCCACGCAGCTAGAATAGAGTAAGGAATAAGTAAGGAGTGTGAAACGATGAGCGAAGGGGAGGAAATTAGCATCTGGATGTTCTAGTGAAATGGTGAACCTAAGAAGGTCTCAGGTGCAGTGTTCACACTCACAATCCCAGTGCTGAGGAGGCACAGACGGGAGGTCTATGGGCTTGCTGGCTGCCCAGGCTAGCCTAACTGGTGATCCAGGCCAATGAGAAAGCCTGTCTCAATGAAGGTGGATGACGTTCTGCAGGATGCCACCCAAGGTTTTCTGTAACACACACACACACACACACACTCACGTGCACATGTACCCTCAGACACGTGTACTTCCTCATAAACATAGAAACATACACATAAAATTAAAAATAACAACAAAAAGACTGCTTAATTAATTGAGTAATTTTCTTTTTCTATGGTCCTGGGAGTTGAATCTAAGGCCTCACGAATGCTAGGCAAGCTACCACACTGAGCTACATGCCCAGTTTTCCATCACTTTTAAATTTTTGAGACAGTTTTACCAGGTTGCCCCCATGACCTTGAACTTGTAGACTTCCTGCCTCCAGAAGACCTGGATTACGTGTGTACCACCGGGCCTGCCTATACAGCTTTAAATTAAGGACATGATAATGAAATAAGCCAAGAACGTCAAAGCTCTCTTACACTGGGGCACAAGCGCTAATGTGTAGCCCAGAGCTCTATAGTCTCAGGGGCTGCCCTAACATCGTTCCACTGAAGACCGTTTCCACATGGAGACGGGCCACTTAGCATCCTGGAAGCTAGGAACCAGTGTCTGCAGGGCTGATTTCTGCTATGATTTGTGAGGGAAAGCTCTGCCTGAGGACCATCTTCTCAACCTGTTGGACACCCAGCTCTTGTTCACCTGATGTTCTGATCCCTGCTTGGTGTCTGCCTTTTAGGAGGGGGACCAGTCATATTTGATTAGAGCCCATCCTAATGACTTTACTTATGCCGAGTTACCTTGACAATGACCCTATCTCCAAAACACAGTGGTAGTCTGAGGTGCTGGAGTTAGAATTCAGTGTGAGCTTTTAGAGGAAAACTTCAATGTGTATTCCCCCAGGCCAAGTTGATCAAGGCCTTGCAGCCACAAGGAGAATTTAATTTACAAGAGGATAGCACATACCTGGAAGGACAGGGCCAAAGAAGAGAAAACACAGCAAGAGAAGAGTCTGGGAGGGAGGAGGCTGTGAAGTCTAGACTTGGTCTTTTTTCTACTCTGGCCTCAATTTGGCCCCACTCCATGAGTCTTGACAGACTAGCTGTACCAAGGCCCAGGGAGGAACGGTTACCTTCATAGATAAGAAAAAGGTTGAAGTTGCTTCCTCTCTCTTTCTTTACACTGTCTAACAACCATCTTTCCAACAAAGCTCTCCAAGTAAATGCCTCCCTCTTGTCAGGGGAGAGCCCAATCCAGACTTAATTTTGACCTTGGCTCTTTGACAATAGTCCCCTCATCAGGGTATTTCTTAAGAAAAAAAGAATGTGCTTTCCACATCCTCGCCTCCCACAGCAAATGGCCTTTTTCCTTTGGGCTTAAGCTGACTGATGCTGTCAGGATGGTGTAGTGTCAAACAGAAACAGCCATACACACCTATTCAGTGCAGACAAAAGGAAACCAAAGGCGACAGTTGCAAAACAGGCAGATTCCGGCCCGCTCCATGGAGCCCCGCAAGGACAGCACTCAACAAAAGCCAAACTATTGAAGGTGAATTTTGATATGCTCTTTTTAAGCGTAAGCAGAGCGGAGTCGAAAATTGTCTCTGCCTCTGTGTGTAGCATTTTATTAATTGTCTTAAGGGATTATCTGAAAAACAGCAGCAGACTGGAGCCCTCACCATTGTTATTTAATTTCCAGATGTGCTCTGATAGTTTTTGGGAAACCATCCCTCAGAATTACTATCTACAGCAGGTTTCAGTCTGCAGAGATCCGGGCACTTGTGTTACTTCTCTTTGTACTTGGGATTTGGCTGTTCTTGCGGTTTGTTTGTTTGTTTGTTTTAAAGACACAAATGGCAACTTTCTGTGAAGCAGGTTGGGTGGGATGGGTCCTCCTAACCTTCCCTGGCAACATCCCATCATGAAAGTAAGATGAGACAACAGGCAGTCAGAAATTAACAACTGAGGCTGGGAGGTAGTCATTTGTTCTTAAAAAAAATGGGGTAAGGAAAATAAAAGCTAACGGAAGCCAATTTTCTCAGTGAAAAAAGCATGATGCAATTTTAGAGATTCCCTTTCCAGGCTAAAATACTGCTGATTTCCCCTTCATCAGCATCTGAATTCCACATCTCCACTTAGCAGTGGGTTTGGACTTATCTGGCTTAATATCTATCCATGCCAGAGGCCACTTCATGGGGCCCAAGACTACTGCTACCCATTTGAGGAATGTGCACAGGGGTCAGCAATATAATCACAAAGTGTCATACCCCTCCCCATCCTCTGCACCGGGAACTCTGGACAAATTGGGACATGATGATTTAATTTTAACTTAAGGACAGGCTGAGCAACCTGTAGAGCTCTATTTGTAAGTACTGTTGACAATAAGACAAGTTGTGTTGTTTATGCCTAATTGAGCTGAATGTATGTAGATTTTGAGATAATAACTGGTGTGCAGTAGAGAGCTACATTTTTGACAGAAAATTGCTTCCTGCCTGGCTCTTGACATGCATTTCTGCATAAGCAGGAGTTTCAGTGTCCCGTGGCCAAATGCAGAATCCTGCCCATGGTAAGTCCTTTCCATTCTTGTAAGCCACTGTGAGTCATTGAGATGGAGGATCACATCCACTTGAAGAGAATGACAGTCAATAAGAACACTGCACCAAACAGTTTGCGGTAGTTAATTTTGATTGTGAACTTGAGTAGATTAACAGATAGGTAGGGTATTAACAAAGCATGCCTTTGGGCATGCCAGAGAAGGCTTTTCTAGGAAGGCTTGCACGAAGGGGCCAACCTGTACTGGATGGAGGCAACATCATCCCATGGGCTAGGATCTACACTGAATAAAAAGACTCTATGCACAGCATGCAATTCTTCCAAAGAACCCTGCCATCTCCCTTGTACTGGATAGATGATTTCAGTGTCGATTCCAACGAGCCTGACGTAAAAATCAAGGCTCTGAGTCTGTCTTATACTCATGTGACCTACGGTGATGGGATGGTTGGTGCTGGTCATTAGCAATCAAGAGTGCTAGAGCTTTTGAATGCACGTGGAGCTGAGTCTTCGTAGTTCTCATGTATGAAACCACTTGAAATGTTGAATCAACGAAGGCTCAACTGGCTGGACGTGGTGGCTCACACATGTAATTCCAGCACTCAGGGAGGTAGAGTCAGGCAGATGACTATGAGTTTGAGGTCAGCCTGGTCTACAAAGGGAATCCAGGACAGCCAAGGCTGTACTGAGAAACCTTGTCTCTGAAAAAAACAAAACAAAACAAAAAACCAAAAAGAAGGCTCAAGTGTTGCTGCTAGAGCAGTGGTTCTCAACCTGTGGGTCTTCTACCCCTTTGTAAATATCCTGCAAATCAGATATTTACATGACGATTCATAACAATAGCAAAATTACAGTTATGAACTAGCAATGGAAATAATATTATGGTTGGGGGTCACCACAGCATGAGGAACTGTATTAAAAGGTCACAGCATTAGTAAGGTTGAGAACCACTGGCCTAGAGGAAACAGGAGTTGTTCCTGAAGTCTTTGATCACATTTTTTCCTCACCAATAGTACAGAACCTTGCTTTAGATGTGCGTAAAATAGCTTACTGTGGTAGTTTGAATGAAAACGGCCCCCCGTAGGCCCAGAGGGAGTGGCCGTATTGGGAGGTGTGGCCTTGCTGGAGGGGGTGTGGCTTTGTTGACGAAAGCGCGTCAGCAGGGGGTAAACTTTGCCATCTCTGGGTATGAGCCTAGGGTCTCCCAGTGCTGCTGGAAGACCCGGTTGTGGAACTCTCAGCTCCTTCTCCAGCATTATGACTGCCTGCACGCCGCCATGCTTCCCACCGCGGTGACAGCGAGCTAAACCTCGGAACTGTAAGCCAGCCCCAATTAAGTGTTTTCCTTTAGACGAGTTGCTGTGGTCATGGTGTGTCTTCACAGCAGCAGAAACCTTAACTAAGACATTTCCTTAAAGAGGCCTTATTTAATACGCGCTGTCGGTACACGAGCGTCGAACTCCGCGTGCTCAAAGGAGGTTATTTAACCACACAATTCCTCCATAAGGAACATCACATTCTTGCACTCAGGAACAACGCGCAGCACTATACTTGGGAATATTTTTAAACAGATGAAATCATCAGCAAAATGCACCCAAATACTAAATCCTATCAGCACATAAGCTGCAAAATGCGCATTATCTTAGTAAGGAAACGAGGGGCCACAAACCCTACTCTGTCACAACTGGGAA
Source organism: Psammomys obesus (assembly GCF_907164565.1). Lineage (NCBI taxonomy): Eukaryota > Metazoa > Chordata > Mammalia > Rodentia > Muridae > Psammomys > Psammomys obesus. Next base: position 14,423,855 of record NW_026596073.1, on the reverse strand, counting down.
GGTGAGACTTGGGCAGCACACGTTTTCTCGGCGTTCCGTGCATGTCTGTGGATGAGCACAAGGCCAGGGATACTGATTTTAGCATAACTAATTTTATCAAGTGGGTGGACTGCTAACTGCAGATCGATGAATAATGAAGTCTGACAGCTTCCTGACATGCCCTCTGCGCCGGCCCAATCAAAGAAATCCCAGGATTCAGAGGGAAGATGAAACATGGGTCCTTCAGCCTAAATGTCGGAATACAAACGCCACATAATCGTTGAGTGCATTCCTTTTGCTCTTGCTTATTCAAATTCTCTGCCCCCAAAGTTACATTATTTAGTTTCCCATAGGCTTTTCCTAAACACGTTTACCATTGCAGTTTTACATTTCACACTTTAAGAGTGTAGCTTTTAGAGAAGAGCTCATCAAACGACTGTCCAAACCAAATGCTTGATTCTGTTCTTTTTTCTTTCTTTCTTCCTTTCTTTATCTCTCTCTCTCTCTTTTTTTTTCTTTTTATTTATTTAGCCCAGGCTGGCTTCTAATTCGTGATCCTCCTGCCTTCTCCCTCTTCAGCAAACCTCACGGGTACTTGTCAGCACTACCAGTATTTCTCTGTGTACTCCAGGCTGTCCCGGAACTCACTCTGTAGACCAGGTTGGCTTCAAACTCCAGAGATCTGCCTGCCTCTGCCTCCCGAGTGCCGGGATTATAGGCATGTGCCACAACCACCTCACTTGATTCTGTTTTAAATTCCTTTTCTCTTTAAATTAAATTTAGGTTAGCATACAAAATAATGGGTTTCTATTGCATCTCCGTACAGATGTGACATCACACTTTGTTCTCAAATGTCCCGTGTGTCTCCACCCCCCTCCCCCGCCTGCTGCACCTGCTACTTTCTATTCCCTGATCTGGTTTACCATGCCCCAAGCCCAGCCTTCCCATAATTTTAAATTCTATCGTCATGCTTCTGGATGCCCTTGGATAAACTGTTCTGCTTATTTCAATCAAGAGCAGAATCAGCCAACAAATCATCCTTGCTTAAGCTCTGGGTATAACTGGCTCCTTGGACCTCTCATGAACAACAGCACACCTCGTCTTTCCTAATGTAGCATTCCTTTCACCACTCAAGGGACAAACAGTCGCTTTCACAAAGCACTGTGACATGGATCATGGTAGAAATTTTCTTCTTCATACTTTCCCTTTTTAATTAGCGAGTGATAATTACTTGGCTGTGGTTCCAGAAACTTCTGTGGGAAACAGGGCTCTTTGCAAAGAGCTGGCCTTTCTGTTGGCATTTTATTTCGGTTTCAAGGCTAAAATAAATCTTTGGACATGACCGTCAAGGCTCTTCATGATGTGGACCCAATTTGATTTTGTGCCAGACAAATAGTTTATTATAGATGAGCAGTAAGACAGGAACCATACCTTGGCGGGGTTATGGGTCTACATAAAATGACGAAACTATCATCCATGAAAGTAAAAATGGAAGGACATATGTAACTATGGTTTCTTGCTGTGACGTAGATCAGGGAAAGTATATCAGTTTACAGCAGGAGGGAAGCAGAGGGAGGGAGAGGAAGGGAAGAGGGAAAGCAGAATGCACCACGGAAGGAAAGCACAGTGAACTCAAGATAGATTTATTCCTCCCTTCCTTCCTTTTTTTTTTGACAGAGAGAGAGAGAGAGGACATGGTGTGGGTGGGGTGATGGGGAAACATGATCAAAATACATAATATGAAAAATATTTTTAATAAAATAATAGTTCTTGGATAGGTAATGTTTGCAAAAGGAAATGTTTGTGGGCTTGGTGGTGCAAACGGCACGGTAGTTCATGTTGAAGAGCAGAGCAAGCAAATAGGGAGGCAAGGTAAGGAATTAGGTGTACATAGGCCACTTAAAAACAGGCAGGAACACTAAAACTTGGTGAAGTAGTAACAGCCAGTGAACGCTTCGAAGAACACATGCCAATAAACTCCCTCGTATGTTTACTGCACATGAGGGAGATATGTACCATCAGACTCTTTCCCCTGTGTAGAGGAGTATTTCTAGCAAGCCCTCATTTGGCATGCGGTGAGTCTTCATTGACTACCCACTCTGTGCTAGGTATTACAGAAGGTGACACGGCTATAGGAACAGACAAGATTGAAGTTGAAGGGTGCCCCTCCACACTTCCCAGACGTATTGTAATAACACCTGCCTTTCTGCTCTTCTGTTTTGATTCCTTGTCCTGGATAAAGGCACTGGAGCCACAGCAGCGGTTCTGGTACATAAGGTTGCTAAAGGGTGGCTGTCATTTTCTTTACCTGGATGTTCCCAATTTTCCCTTTAGGAGAAGGTCTGAGGAGAGAAAGAATATTATTTGTGTAAAGAGGGAAGAAAAGTTCCACCATTACTTTTATGTCTTCGATAACGTCTTTGAAACACAGCTGTGTCTAGGTTTTCTTGACAAGCTTATTGGAGTGTGGCCACAGAGGTGAACTTTCTTTGTGATGGGAAAGTCACAGATCTGTGCTCCTCCCATTTCCTCGATAGCTGCAATGTTTGTGCACTCTATCAGTCACAGCAGCTGAGTCCATCTTAATAATATAAATATTTCCCCGATTCAGACCACTCTGTAAAATGTCAGATATTTATTAATTAGTACAAGATCTCTTCATGAAATCCTGGCTTCGAGGTTTGAATTTAAAAACAAACCAACAAAGCATTTTGGATGTCGCCGTGGAACTTGTTACTTTCAATTCATTGTCTGGAATTATCCCTGGAGCTTTGCAAAACAAATCTTGGAATGGGACTACAGAAAATTGCAATTTCCTAGAAATTTATTTTTTAAAATGTATTCTGGTGCCAACACCAGTGAGTGATAGTGTTTGCATATTTTAACCACTGTTTTGCTCATCTATTCATTAATTTTCTTACTCTTCTTTTTAAACTGTTTATATATAATGCATATTATATATAATAATCTATTATAACATATATAACATAATATATAATATATGTTATATATAAAATAATCTTATAGACTATGATTATAATCTTATAGAGTACATAGGTTGTAATAATAATCTATGTATAATTATATATAATCTATATATTATATCTAATATTGTATATTATATAATAATAAATAATTATAACATATAGATTATAATTATAATCTTATAGATTATATATATCTGTGTTCAGAAATTTTTTTTAATTCGATCTTCATAACCTGGCAAATACCCTGGGATTTAAAGCGTCCTCGTGATCTATGTGAGACTGTGTCAGTCAAACTCTAGGTGGCGCTCGACATCCGGCTTGGGAAGCAGGGCAAGGTGCCCAGAGGACATGCACAGGCTGATGCTGAACTAGGAAGGGAGCTTTCCGTGTGGGGGTGGAGGGTGGGGTAGAGCAGGATGTGTGCTTAGGTTTCATTTGGGGAAAACAAAACAGCATTCTACAATGTAATTTAGTTGTACATTTCTATTCGGAAAAAAATGGCATAAAAATGTGCAACTTGAGCGCCATCCTTCTCACCTCCTGGAATGGGTTGGTTTCTCTTGCATTTCTTCATTGCGATCGATCCTGGTGGTAACTGTTAAAGTATTTGTCTAATTTTTTCCCTGCTTCGACTGAAATCCCCTGGAGCAGGGTCCTGGCAGTGCTCAGCTATTATGTTTGGTTTGTATCCATTTGCCTACTGTTTCATTCATTTGCTCTTTTTGTTTGGTCACATTTTGTCTGCCTTTCCTCTTCCCACCACCTTCTCTTATCCCTGCCGATATGCCACTTCCTCTCAGTCGTTCTGCTCTTCCATCCTATACCTGGCCCATCCCACCCTGCCCTTCTTGATCAGGAGATATTAAAATGAAGAAACATTAATGTAAGAAAGTAAACGTCTAAAAATATACGTAAATAGACTCAAAATTCAGAGTAAGAGTACTCAAACAATTTTGTCAGTGCAGAAGACCAAGGATGGTCTCCTATTCATTTCTTTGGGAGCCCTAGCTCTCCTGAACACGTGTTGTGCCTCCTGGATTTTGGCAACTGGAAGCTGGAGGTCAGCAGAGCCCTTGGTGCTGGATGGTCTGAAATAGGGACAGTTGGCTGGTGCCATAAGTTGTGTCTTGGCTTACTTCATTCAACTCCTGGAGTCCAGAAATTCTTGGACTTGAGGGCTTTCTCTGTGTTAGATCCTGACTCTCTCTATGCATTTGTAAGCCAGAGCTGTTATGCCTGCTTTCTTTTCTTTTCTTTTCTTTTCTTTTCTTTTCTTTTCTTTTCTTTTCTTTTCTTTTCTTTTCTTTTCTTT
>NW_026596073.1:14335585-14419567 GCF_907164565.1 Psammomys obesus | reverse complement strand
TTTCTTTTCTTTTCTTTTCTTTTCTTTTCTTTTCTTTTCTTTTCTTTCCTTTCCTTTCCTTTCCTTTCCTTTTTTTCTTACCTTTCCTTTCCTTTTCTTTTTTTTTCTTCTCTCCTCTCCTCTCCTCTTCTCTTCTCCTTCTTTTTCTTTCTTCCTTTCTATCTTTCTGGACTTAGAAGGAAGGAAGGAAGGAAGGAAATGGAGGGAGGGAAAAGGGAGAGGGAAGTGAAACTACGCTCAATTTTGGACTGTATCAGTTGTTATCCACAGAGGCCTAACTGACTCTTTGTTTAAACCCAGTTCACATTGATAGGAACTGAAAACAAAAGTGATATTGGCAGCCTCTCTGCTTCCCCTGAAGTGATAAGTGGAAAGTCCGGATTTTGGAAGACTGCACCCCTCCCCCCCCAAATCCTTGCATTATTTCCAACCACAAAAACAAAACAGAGGGCTGGAGAGGAACTCACAGGCGCTGATGCCAAACCTCATTTGTTCAGATGAAGATAATGGGGCTCTCCAGTGAGAACTTCCTCAAAGCCACTGAACTCAGGCATCGGAGCCAAAATTCAGTCTTCTGGCCAGGTCCACACCCTTGCCACTCACAGGATGCAGCTTTCCTGCTTGAGTTTAAATTTCAGACAAAGGGTACACCATAAACGTATTTCCTCAACTCTCATTATTTTATTCAAAAACCTCGCCAGAGACCCAGCTTACAATGCCGAAGGAAAAAATGGTATGTATTCTTTAAAAGCTGCCCAAAAAAGGAAGAAAACCTTGAAAGCGTATAAATGTCGTTATCTCCTTGCGAATGGAAACTCATTCGTCTTGTCGGGGCAATGAAGACAGTTTTAGACAGGTTTCTCTTCCTTCCACATGTAGTACATGCTTTTGAAATGATTCCGAAAATATTTCTTGGACATTCTCCCAATACATGCATCTGTCCCATGTAAGCTGAAAGGATTGACCTCTGGGAAATTAAACGGGCAAACCTGCCAATGAAATGATTTTGTTTGTCTACTGTCTTTAAACAACTGGTCGTACATACATGAAATTAGTGAAAATAGCTGGGTTCTACTTATCTTCTCAGAAAACCCAAAGTCCTCTTTCAACTATGTCCCAGACACCAGAGAAACAATTCTTACGGAAGACACTAGAATTGCTCCAGTTTCTTAAGATAAAATTCAAAGAACGTGTTTTAAATCCATTAATAAGAATCTCGGTAAGATATTTGATATTTTTAGTCAGCCTTCAACATACTAAACAGTTATATTCCAAAAGTCAGTGGGTGAATGAGATGGGGAGTTTGGCATGCATTTTTTTCATCAAAACAATGTCACTCAATAGTAGTCAGTCCCCAGACTGTTCTTCCATAGCTATTTAACTTGCAGTATAGCAAGCGCCTACGTACTACAATTATTGTTCTCATAGTGAGATTAGTAATTAAATGGCCCCAAAATTAATCAACAGATTTAGAGAGTATTTGAGATTCTAATGTCTATGAGAACAAGTTTCAGTTGGAGATATTTGAGACGGGAGGTGGGGAACTTCTTGTCTTTTCTGTAGAAGACTGTGAGGTACTTTGAAAACTTGAAAGCAATGCCGAGTCTCTGGCATATTTCACTTTCTCTAACCAATATGGCTAAGGTCCCTGGTCCTGTCACAGCATCAACAACCATCAGTGAAACAGGAGAGGAGAGAGGGCAGAAGTTGTGGTCTTTACACATTGGTGCAAACAGAAATCGCCTACGCTGCAAGCAGAGAAGAGGGGAGTGAGTTGTGCTGGACAGGAAATGAGGGGGAACACCTGTCCAAGAGTCCTGTGTGCACGCAGAAGAAGGCAGGTGGTTTCCAGAAAGTTCAGAAGGGAAATGGAAGCATTCGAGCTTTAGTTCACAACCTTCCTATGCAGAGGACCCTTTAATATAGTCCCTCATGGTGTAGTGATCCCCAACTATAGAATGACTTTTGTTGCTGTTTCATAACTGTACTTTTGCTACTGTTATGAATTGTAACATAAATATCTGGTATGTAGAATGTCTGATATGACTCCAAAGGGGTCACAACCCACAGGTTTGAGAACCACTGCCTTAGAGCATGAGCTGTTTGTAAGTGAACAAAAGTGTGCTTGTTCCTTAGAAACAAGGGTTTTTAACAGGACCTGGACTCATGTTTAAAGTCATTCATATCTATGATGGCCTATGGTGTTCAAGAGCTGGGGAAATGGGGGTAAAAAAAAATTCAGGCAATCATACTTTACCTTGAGGGGATGGTAGGCCACACATATGATTTATTTTCCTCATTTAATCTTTGCAGTGATCTATGGAATTGTTATTATCCCACTTTCCAATTAAGGAAACAGAAGATAATCAGTTTGCCCTCATCATGCTGATGGTAAGCAGTGAGGCCTGTATTTGAACCCGGTGATCTGAACACAGACTGTAAGCCCATATTTCCCATTTTGCACTTTGTCCGAACATTGCTCTGTTAACTCCTTTGCCTCTTGCCATCAATCATTCCTCCCCAATTCCATCTGGGACTTGGAATGCCCTCTGAGGAGTGGCTAAGCATGGAGGCTGGAAGTGCAAGCAGGATCCAAGGCCCTGACTTCAGGCTCCCTTCAGATTCCATCACTACCGTGAGGAAACTGCATTCCCACAGAGAAGTTGTCAGATTGGAAGAAAATTATGGCAAAAGGTCTCCTAAAAGGCCTCAGAGACTTGGATCTTATCTCATTCCACCAGCCAAAGGCCACTTTCTTAAATCAAAGGCTGATACGAAGCTCGTTTTTATAAAGTGCTGTTTTGACATCACTCCTCTTTGTTCAACTGGACAGACAGTCCCATTGTCCCTTTAAATAAATTTTAAAATTGCCTTGAACTTTGGCTTGCAGACTGTCCTTTGAAATGACTTTGCCTCCCTGGACATATTAACTCACAGTTTTTTCTTTTACTTCAACCTGGCAAAAGTTATTGTTCCTCATAAAACTTTCCCTTTCCTTCTCTAAGCCATCGCATAAGCCATTCCTCTTGATTATACATACCCCTTCTCAAGCCATATCCATTACTCTGTCAACTTGCCTTGGAGGTTAATCTGCTAGTGAGAATTTAAGTGCTCTCCCGGGGTAGAGTAGGAAATGGAGGACCTTGGGTGCTGAGGTCAGTTCGTCCGTCTAGGTTCAAATCCCATTTCTTCCATTAACATCTGCATCGTTAACAGGCAAAGGTTTTAACTTTTCTCAAACATTGCTTCCTTGCTTAGAACATGAAATAGGGCCAGCAGAACACTTGCTCTGAGGACTGAATTACATGGGGCAAATAAGTAACTTACCTCAAAGTAAACACATTACGAATTTCAGTAAGTGTTAGTCACCATTATCACAATTCTCTTGGAGTGTAAATTATCAGATATATGTAGCAAACGGACACAGGAGGTGTTTAACACACTATTTTTTTGGTAAGACTGAAAAGCTAAAAACAGTCATACACAGTCATTGTTGACTATGTAGCCACTTATAATAATATTGCAAAATATTTAGACTATATTGTGAGTTTTACAAAATGAGCCATAAAACCCAAAGAGTATGATATTTAGGGGGCAAAATACATCCTAAGAAAAATTGTTTGAGTCCATCTACAAAAATATTAGATGATAATCATCTAAATAGCTGGGAGGTTTGTGCAGTGTGGGTGGGAATTAGGATTAGGAGAGACTTTGATTTTGCCTTGTGTTTTTCTGCCGTTACTCCAGTTTGTGATTTTTGTAATTAGGAAAATGATAGTCTGTTGAAAAATGCTCTATAAGGGTTTCCCTTCTCAGATGATCCCCTCCTGGCTCCAATTAATTCCGATAGCCAGCTCATCCCACCACGTCTGCCCCCCCACTGCCCATGGGTCTGTGTTCTCTGCGCACAGCTGCAGTTGGGCCTTTGATGGTTGACGGCTGGTGTTTCGGCATATTTGTGTGGGTTCCCTCTCATCAAACTGTGCTGCCATGAGAGTGGCTCCCCAGTTTTCCCTGAAATCATTCCCAGCGACTTAGAAGATCTTTGTCCTCCATATTCCTGAACAAAGGCCGCTGGCAGAGAATAAAACAAACCAGCAGCCAGTGTCTTCCTCGAGAGCACTAGTGTCTACTGGGGCCACATTGCAAATGTTAGACCTGGAGGGGCTTAGAGACTATTTGGGAGTTTTGTCCTGTTTTTGTGTTTACGTGGGTATTTTATTTCTTCGTGGGACTCAGAAATACCATGTTCCTGAGGCCCCTTCCCTGGAGAAGGGGTTACATAGCTGTTATAACCAATGAGAAGGGAGCATACACACTTGTAGCACTAAATAATTTTGTGGGACCCCATATGAATTCTTTTTGCTAGTTTCTACTGTCTTTATAGCTCCAAAAAGACTTGAAGCCACAATGTCGTAGACCCAATATATGAGAAAAACCTGGATCCCTGAGTTTTTCTGTTTAGACAGGAATCACCCAAGAGGATTATCTAAAGAGCAAACATCTGAAATGGAGGGTGTTTGTGGGAGAAAGGAACCGTTTATTACATAAAGCGTTGAAATGTGAGGGTGGATTTTTCCTGTAGCAATCTGACCCCGACTTAAACAGAAAGTTGTACATATGTCATAAAAGGATTTTAGGCAACATATCCTAAGTACACAGCACATACAGGAATAGTGTATACACTGCATTTATACTCTGGCATATACAAAGCATAGAATGTGAATATATAATTTAAAAAATTGTCTAATGCTTTACCTTCAGATATTTTGCTGTCTTTCTTTACTCAGTCCTTTTAGTAGCTTTGACGAGTAGTAATAAATTCATTTTTGTGTTGTGATATAAGAAATTCAAATGTAGAGTAGTTACCTCGTTTGACCTGATCTAGAACCAAGAGTTTATGGGCAGTACCTCCTGGTTCTCCTTCTCTGTCGGATGCCAGAAACATAAGTACTGCAAAAGTCCAGGACAGTGGCTAATGATTCAATTCCTTGAAAAAAAAAAAAAAGAAAAGAAAAGAAAAAGAAACTGGATCTAAGCATCAGTTTGCAAAGACTGGTTCCACCGGAAGTTAATAGATATCTCATGAAATTGAGCTCCAAAGGCAACTGACTGGGAAACACTGAGTCAAGCAAATGAGATCAAAAGTTTTCTATTTGTTGTCTTTGGCTTGGGACTCGGAAGCTCATTGGATGAGTTGTGTAACCCGTGTACCTAGCAATGGAACCTTTTCCTGATGGAGCCATCGTGAGGAGAGCTGCCAACGCAGCCCCAGGTAACAGCTCTGTTCTCCATGCGCGCCGCCGGGGCCTCCTTAGGTCAGTTTACTTACACCCGGTCAGGAAATTTCTCCGCTGGTGTTTCAGCCACAACGGTCTCAACCCTTTAAACCAGAGTCAAGGAGAACTGTCTGGGTAAAACAGAAATTCATGTGTCTTTCAGCTGATTCCAGACAGCAACAGGGCACATTTATTGCAGCTGAAAGAAAGGAAATGTAAATAAGGATGAGGGTTTCAAGGAAACAACAACAACAATAAAAAGGCGTACTAGCTAGGATCGGTCTAGCCGACTGACATATATATTCAGCTCGGAGCATTTGCAACCACAGGGGACTGTTGAGGTACAGTGAACTTGGCTCTGCAGATGGATTAGACATTTATGAGCGTGACTGGCAAGTAAATTTATGTGAACTAGAACAAAAAAGACACAGGAAATAAAGTCTCAAGTTCCAGGATGTAAATTGATCACATGTGGAGGGAGGGGCCAAACGGAATTCCCACCTCACTCCAGCGTGCCGATTACACAATGGCCAGGTGCGGCAGGCTGGACTTCCCCTCCTTATTTTCCTTTTCCTTCTCTTAGGCATATCTGATTCTTCCTAAACACGAAGTGAGTATTAGGCTGAACAAACAGGGATCTGATCCTGCTGGGCAACTCCTATTGAAAACCAAGATAACGCAAATATTTTCAATTCTTCAGGTTGAACCCAGGCTAAGGATCATGCTTTGTGGGATGATCTCTCTGTTCTTTTACTAAGAGAAGAAGATCATTTCATGAGAGTTGAGAATATTTGCACTCCTAGCACGAAAAGAATTTAACATTCCCAACCTACCATTGTTCAAGCAAAGAGAAAAAAAAAAATGGAGAGTTTCCACAAATTAAAGTAAGGTCATCTTGAGCTAGAGTGAATCCAGTCTGGAAGGACGGATTATTTGAAGCAAAACAAAACAAAACACAACACTCGCTCCTCACATTTTAAAGCAGAAAAATAAAATGTGCTTTGGGGCTGCAGTCTTTTGAGCTGGTATGATGATTGAAAGTCCAGGAGGAAGGGATGGCAGATTTTATGGGCTGAGTGGCTTCTCACCCTCCATCTTTCCATGGGAAAATTTGTGAAAATATTCAACTCTAATGGTTCGGTGAAAAACATTTGGGCCTCAGGGAATCAACGAGAGCTAAGTTTTATTGACGGAGTCCCATCTGGGACCAAAAGAATTAAGAAACAGGACCATGGGAGACAGGCAGCAAGAGGAATAGCAAAGCCAGCTTTATGGTACAAGGAGTTCCTTCTTCAGCTCGTTACTAACGTTAGGAATTTCTGCAGTATGAAGAGCAGAGAATCAATTAAGTCAGGGATTGTGGGTTTTTTCTTTTTCTTTTTTTCTTCCTTCGTTTCTTTCTTCCTTCCTTCCTTTCTTCCTTCCTTCCTTCTTTCTTCTTTTTTTTCTTTAGTGTAGGACTTCGGTTGACTCAGAACTGAATCACTTGGTTGTGTGATGGTCCCACTTCCTCAAAGAACTAGCCCTATATATAATTTGTTTCGTGGAAGAGTCTTTCTCTAGTATCCAAAAATGTTTCTCAACTCTTGGCAGCAGCAGACATTGATGTTCATTCAGGTTCATTTTTTAAATCTTTTCTTCCCTAGCATAGCTGCTTCCTATGATAAAAACTTAAACTTCCAAACTCACCGTCATCTTTTTTGACTTATCTTCCCAGCATTCGCTATTTGACACACACTGCTGCCTGTTTCTCACTTGGGGATTCTAAGACATTCTTTTTTGGGGGTGAGGGATAAAAAAGAGACAGATTTAGGGTGAGAGAATTTTTTCCCTCTAACTTCTGCTACTAACAACTACCACTTCTTCCTCTCATCAGTTCTGAAGAAGAAAGCCATTATGGAGGTTAAAACTCAACATGAGAATAAAGAGGTTTTGTCTCCATATTTTAATGGGTCTTTTCTTTCCCTCTTCCTCACCTTTCCCTTCTTTCTTTTCTCTCTCTCTGTCTCTTTCTTCTTCCCTCCTTCCCTTCCTTCTTCCATCTTTCTCTCTTCCCCCTCTCTCTTTCTTACTTGTGCTAATTTATTTATTTTCTAGTGTGTGTTTGTATGTATGTGGTGTATGTATGTATGTATGTATGTATGTATATATGTATGTACATATGTATGTAGGCCAGACATCAGTTTTGGGCATTTTCCTTGATTGCTTTCCATGTTATTTATTTATTTATTTATCTATTTATTTATTTATTTATTTATCTATCTATCTATCTATCTATCTATTTATTTATTTATTTATTTATTGAGACAGAGTCTCTTACTAAACCTAGAACTTTCTGTTTTGACCAAACTGGCTGGTCAAAGAGACCTAAGCTCATGAAACTAACTTGTCTTCCCATCACCCCAGTGCTGAAATTCTATGTATGTGTCACCAAACCTGTATTTCCTGTGGGTGCTGGTCATCCAGCCCAGGGCCTCATCCTTATGCAGTGACTGTTTACCCATTGGGTTGCCTCCCTGACCCTATCACTGTTTATTTTGTTGTTAGTATTAATTTAGTTCCAGAAAATGACTTCTGCTTTTCTACTTTGGCAATTCTGATGTTATGTAGTTCTTCAAATGGTAAAGCAATTAAAAAAAAAAAAAAAAAAGGAAGATGGATGACTGAATTGTAACAGTGCCGGAGTTTGTATATAGAATGTAGGAATGGTCTATTTAATAAGCAAAAAATTATGTCATTTCCAAAGACTCCATGCCACTTCCCAACACTGCTCAAATGTCACATTCTCTAGTAGCCTCCCAGAACTTTCATATGACAAGATGGCACAACTAAAGACCTCAGGAGAAATTCTTCTCTATGGGAGCATACCCAGTGTTTATTTTAAAAATATCCATGTTGTTTTTTGATCCTATTCCTTCCCCTTTCCCAATTCATCTTAGATCCATTCCACCTCCCTAACCAACTTCATGTTCTCTGTCTCAACAAAAAACAAAGACAAAAAGAAAGCAAAAATCAAAACAATCACATTAAAATAAAACAATAATACAAAAAAATCCAAAAAGAAAAGCAAAAAGCCCCCATGTACCAAATGAAAACAAAATCATGAAGTATGTTTTGCATTGGCTAGCTACTTCTGGGCACAGGGCCTGTCCTGGAATGTGGTTGATATACCCAGTGACACTTCATGGGAGATTTTCTGCTTTCCAGGGGGCATCAAGTACAAATTTGTGGTAGGGATGGGTCTGTGTGTCTCCTCCCCTTCTTAACACTGGGGCTTCTGTCTGACCATGCACAGGGCCTGTGTATTCTGCCACAGTCTCTGTGACTCTATATGCATATCAGCCTTGTTGTGCCTGATCCTCAGAGTCATCTGCCACCTCTGGCTCTAACAATCATTCTGTCATCTCTTCTGCATAGATCCCTGAACCCTGAAGGAAGGGTAAAATAGAAAATCTCATTTAGGACTGAGTGCTCCAAGGTCTCTTCCTCTGTGCTCATTGTCCAACTGTAGATCTCTGTGTTAATTATCATCTACTGCAAGAAAAAAGCTTCTCTGAACTGGGCTGAGTAACACAGAGATCTTAGAGTATAGCCATATGTCATTAAGGGTCATTTTATTTCTGTGTTCTGTTAGCGGAATAATAGTTGCAGGTTTTTCTCCAGAGACAATGACCTATTTAGTCTCAACTTCTTTGCTGCTTTAGCAATATAGATTCAGATATGGATTCTATCTCATGGAGTAGGCCTTAAATCCAATTTAAAAAATGGTTGGTTAGTCCCATAGCATTTGTTCCACCATTGTACCTGAATATCTTGCAGGCAGGTCATTGTTGTGTGTTGCAGGGTTTACAGCTGGGTGTGATATTGATGATTGCCTTTCTTCACTGGCAGCATACAGATTACCTTCCAATACCATGAATGCTTATCCATAGGGGTAAAGCCTAGACTTTTGCCATGTTCCATGACATAAGTAAGTGGTGTCTTTAGCAATAAGCCCTTACCATGAGGTTGTGGAGAGAAACCAATAGCCTTGGCAATAGCCTGTGATGTTATTGGGATGGGAAGGGTCTATGGGAACATAACCACTACAATATCTATCTATCTATCTATCTATCTATCTATCTATCTATCTATCTATCTATCTGTTTTGCAATTTATTCATTTTATATCTCGATTGTAGCCCCATCCCTCATCTTCTCCTGGTCCCACCCTGTCTCCCTCATCTCCCATAACCCCTTCCCCTACTCCACTGAAAGGGGGAGTTCACCTCCCCTACCATCTGACCCTAGCTTATTAAGTCTCATCAGGACTGCCTGGATCCTCCTCCTTTGTGGCCTGGCAAGGCTGCATCACTGGAAGAAGTGATCCAAGAGCAGCAACTGAGTTAATGCCAGAGTCACCCCTGCTCCCCTATTATAGATGTCCTCTGAAAGGATCCACCAATTGGAGCAGATGCTGAGACTCACAGCCAAACTTTGGGCAGAGTGCAGGGAGTCTTATGGAAGAAGGGAGGGGGTGAACAGAAGGACCCGGTGGGGACAGGAGCTCCACAAGGAAACCAACAAAGCTAAAATAATCTGAGCCCAGCAGGCCCTGCAGAGACTGATCCACCAACCAAGGACCATGCATGGAGAGGACCTAGAATCCCTGCTCAGATGTTGCCCATGGCAGCTCAGTCTCCACATGGGTTCCCATAGTAAGGGGAACAGGAGCTGATTCTGCCATCATAATTTTTTTAAATTATTTTTTAAATTCCTGTTTCAGGATGAGAATATAGCTTAACTGATAAAGAACATGAGGATCTGAGTTCAATACCCAGCATCAACATAAAAAGCCAGATATAGAAGCTCATGGTTATAATTTCAGGACATAGGGAAAGAGCTATCCTTGGAGCTTTCTGATAGGCCAGCCTAGCACAATAGCCTCAGATCTGACTCAGAAAACAAAGTGGGCAGCTCCTGAGGAATGACCCCTGAGATTGACCTCTGACCTCCAAAAGCACAAGCACGCGGATGCACTCATCCACAGCCCTGCACACACACAAACACACATACAGTCACCTACACACCTGTAATAAACAAGCTCATGTATGTATTCACCTGCATACCTGCATGCATACAAGCACACATATGCATTCACCCACACACATGCATGTACACAAACAAAGAAACAAACAGAAGATCCTATTCTAATTTCCCTGTGGAAGAGTTTTATTTCATTGCATATGAACAGGGTGTTGTGGTGTGTGAGACTTAGTAACTTAGTTCATATGGAAATCATTGCTTTTTTTTTTTTTTTCTTTTACATTTATCAGATCTTTTGATAAACAGTACATGCTGGGTTTAGAGCACAGAATCAAATTCAGTCCTGAAAAAGATCTCCCAAGTCAGCTTCTCTGGGGGGGACACACATTTAGCATTCCCACCCAGGGTGTGTAGACGGAAGTAAAGCCTTCTAGAAAAGTGCTGTATGCAGGACTCTCTGAGGACTCTACATGTGAAAAACTTGCAGTGATTTGTTTCATCAGTTTCGGTTTTATGGGTTGTTGTTTATTTGTGTTGTCTGCAAAGGCTTGTTATTTGCTCATTTGTTTTGTTTTGGTTTTCAGATAAATTAAGAAAGACTGGCCTTGACTATCATGCTTCACTTCGAGCAAGCCAAGCTTGCCCAGAATGGGACTATTCTTTCATGCCAAAGGTTTATTCGACAAATGTCATCTTCCTTCAGTATTATCTAGACAAGGCTGGACATAACCACTCCTCAAGCTGTTAAAAACAACAACAGCAGCAAAAACAAACAAACAAACAAACAAACAAACAAACAGTGTCTTGGCTCCCATGAAGCAGTCAGAAAGTCAGAACAAACCCTAAAACTCAGCAACAAAGCATCAATTAGCTTCATGGCTAAGAAGCCTAACTGTGGTCCAGCATCCCTCTTCACAGGATTGCAGACAATACAGGGTATTTCTTGTGCCTCCTTTTTTTCCACAGAAGTGGGAACACTGCTAACCTCTCACAGCACTGCAGAAGAGATTATATTTTTAAAAGATTCGGAAAGGTGCTAGACTTCATTCATCCTCCTGGAATTGCATATTTAGACAACAGTGGGATTCTACCACACATCCATTAGAATGGCCTAAATCCAAAACTTCAACAGTGCCAAATGCTGGCAAGGCCGTGGAGCAGTAGGAAATCTCATTAGATCCTTGTCAGGATGCAACATGGTACTGCTGCTCAGGAGAGAACTCTAGGGCATTTTTTTTTTTTTTTTTTTTTTACAAAACTAAATGTGCTTTTACCATCCAGCAGTCACGTTTGTTACTATTTTCTCAAATATTAAGTTATAAGCTTATATCCACACAAAAGTTCATAGTAGCTTTATTTATAATTGCCCAAACTTGGAAACAACCAAGATGTCTAATAGGATAAACTGAGGCAGATGCATATGTTGGATAGGAATGAGCCAAAAGGATATGGAGGAAACGTAAAGACATCTAAATCACTAAGCAAAGGAAGTAATTCATCTGAAAAGGCTACAGAATATTTGGTTTTAAGAACATACATACACGTTAAGGATAAAGTAAGACTACTGACATTTAGAAAGACCTGTGGTTGTCAAAAGCTCAGAGAAAGGGAAGGAGAGATGGGGTGGGGCACGGGTTCATCGGACAGTTGGCTGTTCGGTGTGATGCTATGAGGGTGAATGTGTGTCATTACACATCTGCCAAACCCATAGAATTACAACCCAGGAGTGAGCTGTAATGGAAGCCTTGGGTTGATAATCATTTGTCAGTGTTGTTTTATCAAGTTTAGCAGAACTTGGTGGTGGGAGAGGTTGGGTTTGTGTGTGTGGATGGATCCTAAGTGGGAACCAGGTACTTTTGCTCCATTTTACGCTGGATCTGAAATTGTACTTTAAAACAAAAATTGACTAATTGAAAATAAATTTTTTCAATAAAAAAAATATAAAATAGAGTAGGTATGACCACATAAATAGGTTAATTAATACAAATCAGAATTAAGTTATGTTTTAGAATTACATTTAAGTTATGTATGATGGGGAAAACACCAAGGAAAGTAGTGACTTAGACAAGAGAAAACCTTGCTTACCTCTTCCAAAACAAGCCCACAGGTAGTCGTGGATGGTAACGGCTATTCCATTTCATCTGTAAAGTCCAGAGATCTTACAGAGGAAGCTTCTACATGTGTTGAGATCACCGTCTCAGCATTTGAGTACTGTCCCATGATCTCACATGTTTGACAGTGTTCTAGCCATCTCTTCTATGCTCCAGGCAGCTGTGAGTGAGGACGTGGAGAATACGAGCATGTCTCCTTCCTTCCACGGACACATGCAAGAAGTTCTCTATCACACTTCTCCTTCTCTCCCCTTGGGGGTCTCCCAGGGCAAATGACCATTTCTGTGGGTCAAAGAATCTAACAATATTTAACAATTGAATTGCTGTTAGACTTTTAGATAAATGCCTAGCTAAAACTCGGGGTTCTGTTTAAGCAAAAAGGAGGGGTGTGGGGAGATGGCTGTGTGGGCAGAGGCTCTTGCTACCAAGCCTCATAACCTGAGTTCAGTTCCTGGGATACACATGCTGGTGTGAGAGAACCAACTCTGGAAAGCTGTCTTTTGACCTCTACAAGTGCCCCATGATGCGTGCAACCCCTTCCACTAAAAGACTTGATGTTAGTAAAAGAGAGGAAGTGATGTTGGAATAGGCAGTTAGAAGACAGCCGCTGAGCAAATGTCACTGTGATGAAGACTAATTGCCAGAGCCAGAGGATGCAAAGAGGAATGGATTACATGAAGGCGGGAGAACAACCATGGTGCATGCTGTGTTGGTGGGTTTTATGTCAACTTGGCACAAGGTAGAGTCATTTGGGAGGAGAGACTCTCAATTGAGACAATGCCTTCATGAGATTTCCTTATAGGCAAGTCTGTAGGATATTTTTTTGAGGAATGATTGATGTGGGAAGGCCAAGCTCACTGGGGACAAATGCTTTTCTTGAGCAAGTGGTCTTCGATCTTAAGAAAGCAACCTGAGGAAGCACGGAGAGTTAGCCGGGAAGCAGTGTTCCTTCATGGCCTCTGCTTCAGTTTCTGCCTCCAGGCTTCTGCCTTCTTTTGATGATATTCTGCGGTGCATAAGGGTGAGAGGAAGTAAACCCTTTCCACCCCAACTTGCTTTTGGACTGTGTCTTTATCAGAGCATCAGAAACCTAACTGAGACACACAGCAAGAACTATTTCAGATGAGGATATTCAGACTATTGCCTGACTATTTCAGACAAGGATTTGAGTATGCCCAGCTGGAGGCTCAAAGAGACTTCTAAAATGAGGTTGCTGTACAAGGACCCAGCAGAATGTGAAGGAAAAAGTACAGTGAGAAGTGATGGAGAAGATGGTGTAGGGGCTGTCATAGGGAAAGGTCAGCTGCTAGGTGGTAATGGAGCCTGTGCCTGTCACTGCACCATTTTGAGTTCGCACAGGGTAGGAAGTGCTTGGGAAGAAAGAGATGGGTGTGTGCAGCTGAGGATCTATGCCACGTTGTGAGTTTCTCTCCTTACAGTCTGCTCATTATCCCCACGGGGCAGGAGGTTGGGGAGAATTCCATCACACACACACAAACACACACACACACACACACACACACACACACACTTTGAGACTCTCAGGCTATGTGAGGATTCTTTTCTTTTGTATTTATGATAAAACCTCCAAATATGTATCCAAGTGGGATTACCAAGCTGGGCTGGATCCAGGGGACTTTGGTTTCTAGAACTATTTCTCATCATAAATCCCCAAACAAGTTGAGTTTTTCGCTTCCTCTCCTAATCTACCACGGAGCACAGCTGAATGGCTTGAAGTCATCTGCTTCTTGGCAGTGGCTCCAATCCCAAGATGATGGAGCGATTCTTTTCCATATACATCATTATTATTTCTAGTGTAAATATTTATCAAGCACTCACTGTGCAATAGAGAAGATCTCCTGCTTGGTGGTCTTCCCAGCTGAACAAAACAAACACAAGAAGGGAAGAGGTGGGAAGGGACCTCAGCTGGTGGGAAATAATAATAGATTCTCCACCCCGGCCTCTTGATCTGTGTCAGACAGTCTTTAGAGCTGATCATCACATTTCAGATAAAGTACATGCGGCTCTATTTGTTTCATTGGGACAGGAGCTACGCACCGTTCTAATCTCTTCACACGTGTTAACCCGCCAAATGTTCACAGTCATCCTACGAAACCAATGTTATCACCACTTGGGAAACTGAGGCAGATTTTAATCTGCCCACCGTCACCAGGCGTGGTGGGCTCCTGGGTAACAGCTCTCCAGAAACTCTCTAGGTGAAAAATGTTCTCCAGATGCCCTGCCCACAGAGTTGTCGTGGGTTGCTGGGAGCGGGATGCAGCAAATGCCTGCTCTAACAGCGCTGCAGTAAAAGCCCACCCTCGGCATGGCTGCGCCGTGGCTTTCTTCTCTTGGCTAAAGGTCATGAGCTTTTGTACATCTGAGTCCCTGCCCAATGCCTGCGCTGTTTTGTCATGACAAATAACGAGTGATGTAAGCTTACGGGAGTAAGTCAGCGGAACGCTTTGGTGGTGTCATTCTTTGATTGCTTCCTGGCTATTAAATTAGGCTGCAATAAAGACCCACCTCCCAAGAGAGTGTTGTCACAGTTAGCAGAAGATGAAGAGGTGGAAGGGCGACCCAGGGTTGGTTAGGTCACACATCGTTGGTAGCATATGGTTAAGGCAGAAGGCAGCGTGGTACCACGTTGGGAAGGAGAAGGCTCAAGAACAGTCCACGTGGTGCCCCTCCAAGAATGACATTTCCTTTTTTTTCCCCTGTCTCTCTCTCTCAGACATCTCTAGTTTACTTAATTTTCACACCGAGCGCTTGTGGGCAATTGTCCTAGCTCTCTATTCGAAGAGAAACCCCCGTAAGAGAGGCTCTTTTCAGGCAGGTCCTCCCACCACAGCCAGGAATACAAGTCTTCAGTCCGATGTTTCATTTCCACCTACTGATGATCAGATTCCTCCGTACATCAACCTCCCGAGCATGGTTCCGTGTCTGCACTCCCCAGATTATTTTCACTTCTGGTTTTGTTCCCTCTCGGGAAACTCTAGGACGTTGTTTTATTACAGGATTGATGATCTTTCTCCCCAAAGTGTCATCTGTTTTAGGTCGTCATCTGCCTCACAAGGCTATGGCCAGAGCTTTGTAGTATATGTGCTACCTGTCCTTCTCCACCAAAATGGCTCTCTAAGCAGATGAAATGTTGTCTTCTGTAAACCAGCACTGTTTCATAATAGCCCAGGAGGAGGAAAGAGCACAAGTGTTATGAAAACAAGAACAGTTCCTCACTTCATCCACCCCAGAGAATGCAGTTTATCTAAAGAAAGTTGGATTTTAGGGAACTTCACAAAACCGAGAACAAACAAACAAATAGCCGTGCGGAAAGAACCAAATAAACAAAAGACAACAAAATTACAAGTTTCTACAAATCTATGAATTTTAAGAAGTATGCATGGGTGCTGGAGAGATGGCTCAGTGTTTAAGATTATTCATGGCTGTTGTGGGAAACCTAGGTTCAGTTCCCAGCCACACACCTGACCGCTCACAGCCACCTATAATCCCAGGGAATTCAAGGCCATCATCTGGCCCACAGGGGAATCTGCATGCAGGTTCAAAACAGACACACACACACACACACACACACACACACACACACACATACACACACAGGGGGGTGAGGGAAAGGGAGGAAGAGAGAATTGGGGAGGAGAGGCAGAGAGGACTGGGGATGGTAAAATGGACAAATATAAAATAGTGTAACAGGAATTACTATAGCTTTGCCTTAAAATTAGAAATGTTTGTTCTACTAGGAAGCAGTCATATAAGTGAAAGGATGGCTTTTCATGTCTTTTATGGCTTTTTGTAAATGATTAATTAAATACTCTGAGTGTTTCATTAAAGTATGCATTCCTTTCAAATTAAAGCGTGCACAGACTTGTTATAAATGAATTCATTGGATGAATGAAAGAAGCATTTGCTTTCAAATGAATACTCTGGCAAATTTCATTCTTGACATTGATGAAATGGCCCAATATATATTTTAACAGTGCTATGAATAAATGGCAGGGCTAATTGGTTTCTTCCTTACTATTTTTTTTTTTGCCTTGTTTAATGCATTTATAAGGGATCCAGTGATGTTAAGTGTTTTACCCCATTAAAAAAAAAAGCCTCTTGCTAATATGGGAAAGCAAAGGAACAAATGAGATTCTTGTCTCTCCTATTCTTTGTCTTCACAATTCATGGGACACTTTCAAGTCCCCACTATGTGCCAAGCATCTTGCTGGATACTGTACACGACAGAAAAGAAAATAAACCATGTTTCTGCCTTCTGGCAGCTCAGAATGCCCTAGGAGAGACATGTGCACGAAATAACCTTAATGTAAGACAGACTCTGGTAAGTAAGTGCTAAAATAATAAAGGTACAAAGCACTCTGGGAGTAGAAGGCATGGAGGGATTAGGTCTGATCCAAGAGGGATCGAGAGAGACGTCCTGGAGGAGGAAGGACTGGAGTGTGGCCTTGAGAGAGGGCTGGGAATTCAACAGGAAACCCTGGGGAGGTGAGTAAGGAAAGGACCTGTGTGGTCTCTGGCTGGGCTGTGCTACACAGAGGCTTGGGTGTTTTTCTGGGTAATGTTGAACCGTCACATGAAAGAGACATGTCACACAGAAAATACACAGTTCAACTTAAAAGTGAGCTGATAACACAGCTTTGTAACTTCAGAGAAAAAGAGAACATATCAGGCCTGGAGTGAGGATAATGAAAGTGACAGGTATAATTAGACATTGAGCAGATCAATTTTATTATTATTATTATTTATTAATCTCCTCCTACACCTTGACTGGTGGCCTTCAAAGGAACTTTGGGGCGATATTTACTCCTCATCATGATGGCTTCTATATTATTTATTCCCTTACCCTCAGCCCTAAAATAGGAATTCTTTAGATGCTAAAACTACAACCTTCTTAGGGTTCCATGAGAAGATCAATATCAGCTAATAACCCGAGCAGTACCATCCTCTGTAGCTCTACCAGCTCTCCTTTTGTGTGGAAACTGAGGCAGGGGTTGGTGGATCCTTGAATGATCTTCTCAGTCTGTCCTCATGAGAGTCTCTGCTTGGGTGAACTTGGTTCCTACTGCCTTGACTGAAGAAAATTCAATTCTCCTTGGCTACCAGTTAGAAGTTCCAAGATAGATAATGTTAAAGCTGGGAGACAGAGAAGCTACGAATATCCAGTCCAACCATCATTGTAAACTCTAAACTGGAAGTGAGAGTCAACTTAACCTGATACAGAATTAGGCAGTCTCATGAGTTTCTAACTTTTAGATCCACCCTTTCCTGTGCCATGTTTTTTTTTATTATCAGCTCTCTCTCTCTCTCTCTCTCTCTCTCTCTCTCTCTCTCTCTCTGTGTGTGTGTGTGTGTGTGTGTGTGTGTGTGTGTGTATTTCTGGCTTAAAGCATTCATCAGGATCATAAGGAATCATGTATGCTAAGCCAGAGAAAGAAATGCATAGCATCAAAACCCTCCCACTTGGAAAAACATTAGAATCCTGGGAATTTCTTGAAATACAAGAGAACCCAGCCCCAGGACCTGCAGTGTAAACACTGTGGCTAATTTGCTGAAGTGAGATGCCATTGGTGATTCTCCCTGCCTTGAGAGATGACAGGGCTCCTGGACGGAACAAAGCAGATTGCTGTAGCAGATTGCTAGCTGCAGCGGCAGACTGCAGAGAGTGATCAGGAAAACACCAGACATGGTACTGAGACAGATCATCTTTCTTAAAGAGGAGTTAAAAAAATAAAAAGGAATTAAAAAAACTCAAAAGGAATTCCCCTCCCCTGGAGTTTGCCTTGAAGAGGGCAATCATTTCTCTGGCCCCGCTCCTGCCCACAGACTGTTGGACATAACCAGAGAGCAAAGGGCGACACCACTCCTACATCATTCAGAAGCAGCTCTGAGACCAGTGGACAAGGATAGCCCAGAGAGCAAGCCAAAGGCTTGATAGCACTTGAGCTATTGCATTAGACATGATTAACTTTCAACAGGCTTGCTTCGTAGTCACTGTTGATTTCATAAGGCTTATTCATATAACTAAAAATGATACCCTTCAGCACTTAGGTTGTTGTTGTTATTATTATTATTATTAATCAAAGTAAAATGTGCACATGCTTTTCTGCAGAATAAGCTGTCTGGCCTACAAGAGTTTATCGTTTCGACTAGGTTTGATCTGGGGCTTCTGTTCCTTTTCCTTTCCATTGATTTTAAGATTATTCTATTTATAAAATCAGGATAATTTATTTGCATGGAGTATTTTAAAATATGTTTTTAGCTTCTTATTTCCATTCATTAATAGGATGCTTCTACTCTATTTTTATTCCGGTCCTAAAGAAGAGCGGAAATCTAACACTAGATCAACAAGCAGTAACCCTGCCTTCGCACTTGTGCTCTGGCTACTATGGAACACTCCAGATTGCCAGACTGCGATGGCTCACCCTAGGGCGGAGGGGGCACGACTCAGACAGGACTCACTTCCTTTCTTGCTCTTTTCTAGGGCATGACTATTTTGTCTTCATAAGAACAGCATTTTAAATGACATTTCCTTTAGGAAGTAAGACTCACTTTGGGCTTTTTAGAGTACTTACCTTCAAGGAAAAAAAATTAAGAACCACAAAATATGCTCCAAGCTGGTTGGGTGGAAGATAGAAGTTTCTTTCTATTTTGAATTCCAGGCAGGAGAGCAACCACTGTGGTGAGCTTGATTCGAAATGCTATTAGTCAGTTTTTTAAAGTATTCTGATTCTAGCTAGCAAACAGCATCGATTCTCAGCTGGTGGCACTGCAGTCTGTTTTCTTTTTTTGTTTTCTCCCTCCCCTGGGGATCTGAGCATAGATAGGCAGTAAGAATTTCATCTTGCTCAATGCATATGTTCAAGTTGCCTTCCTCTCTCTCACCCAGGAGTGAGTGACTGATGGGGGCTTGCCCAAAGGGACACAGAAGCCCAAGCAAGGATCTCCTTGTGCCCCACTGGCCAGAGCAAGTCACATGGTAAATTTGGGGTAGATACTTTGTCTGCCCTATGAAAAGATCTTGCAGACTTAAATGACAAGGGTCTGTGTCTGGACTGAAAATCGCCCTCACCCCACTACTGGGATCAAACCCAGGGTCTTATACATGCTAAGCAAGCCTTCTTTGTTCTACCTCTAGTTTTCCAAAAGCTCCCCCCATCAATGTTAGTTTTTATTTTAATTAAAATATAATTACATCACTTCCTCCTTCCCTTTCTTCCCTCCAATTCTTTTCATGCCTTCCTCTCACACAATGTCTTTCAAATTGAAAGCCTTTTCTCCCTCTGATTATTATTCTTACATATATCTGCTATGCTGTTACATACATGTATATGTAACAATACATATATTACACATGCACACATACACCCATTCACATACTATGCATAACTACACTGTGCCGGGTTAGCGTTGCAGGGCTGTGTATGATTTCAGGGCTGAGTACTTGGCGTTGGACAATGAGAGAGCTGAGACTAATTCTAAATCTGCTGTGGTAATGACTTAAAAAGGAAAGAAAACATCACTTCATCTAGAATTAGTATACTACATAGCTTTTCCACCAAAATAAGAGAAAGGTTTTTTTTTAAGCATATCTTTAGAGAAAGTTTCTATTTATCTATCTATCTGTTTATTTATTTATTTATTTATTTGGGGATTTTCCAATAACGATTATATTGTCTAGATAGTAAGTATGGGTGATAAAGAAAAACTATGTCAGAATGGAGCTGGGATCAGGCTGTAAAGTGACTAAATAAATAAATAAATGAAAAACAAAAAATACTATGTCCACTAAGAACCACTTCTTTTGTAACATTAGATTATTCAATCATTAGCGAGCTAGTTATATGCCAGGAACTAGTTATAATACACACACACACACACACACACACACACACACACACACACACACACACGAGAGAGAGAGAGAGAGAGAGAGAGAGAGAGAGAGAGAGAGAGATGAGGCAGTTTTACAGAGAATTTTACAGAGAGGTTGCAGAGAGAGAACAAAGGTAAGGCAGACCGAGCCAGAGAATGAGAAGGAGCCAAGAGAATAGAGCAGATTGCTGGAGTTAGTTGGAAGCCAAGCAGTGTGATTCCTGGGCTGAGAGAGAAGGCAGGTTGAATAAGTCAGTCTGAGCCAGAACTTCTGAGTTGAGCTAGCCAGCCAGAGTTCAGAAAGAACAAGAAAGGGTGGGTTTATTCTGAGTAAGTGTCAGAGGCTGAAAACATTCTAGGCCTAGGTTAGATTGTATGGAGGCTAGAAGCTTCTGGGATTAGGCTTAGGTTAGCAGATGGAGGCAGTAAACCTCCGAGACGATAATTGAAGCAGGTGAATAAAAGTCCCTTTTACACCTTCCCAACTCTGGTTTCTACTAAAGTTCTTCAATGCCTCTACGTCCCCTTCAGCAGTCCCCCCACACACACCTCTGGTTAGGAGGTAAAGCAGGTTTGTTGGAACAAGGGATGCAGATCTCTCTAGCTGCTTCCTGCTGGTTAAGGTTGGTGGGTTCTTTGTGTGTGTGGGGTAGTATCAATCTCAGTTGTCCCGATTCCAGAAATCTAGTCCAACAGCAAACAGCAAATGGTGGCAACAATCTCAAAACAGTCCCTGGAGCCTGCCTCTCTAGGAGCGTCTTGAAGCGATGTGAAGCCAAGCGATGCCAAGCAAAGCAATGCAAAGTGTCCTCTCTCTATCTGTAGGCTCTTATTTATATGTTCTCAGAGTCCAAACAAGGATGTTTTCCAGTTGGCAGAAACCATGCCCCTCACAGGAGGTAGTTTCCAGCTAGAAAACATCATGCCCCAGCATGAGACTGTTTTCAGCAGTGTGATAAAGCATTTCCACATCCCACACTTGAGATCAAAACAAGAAAACACATTCTCATAATTAACACAGCTGAGTTTTTAAAGAAACCCAAACTTCCACCTCATGTTGCAGTGACGGGAGTTCACAGTGGGACCCACAGCTGGGCAATGTGCAGAGCCTAAGAGACCCTGGAACACTCGGTCCTAAATGGAATATCTCCAGATCCTTCCCTTGAAGGCCCAGGAAGCTGTGCAAAAGGGGGGTGGGGAGGAAGATTGTTAAGAACTAGAGGGAATGGATGGCTGTAAGGAAACAGTGTCGTCCAGACAGAACAGGATTGTTGCACATATGAACTTGGGGCTGTGGCAGTATGCATGAGACCTACACAGGTTCAAGGCAGAAGGAGTCCCACACTGCTCCTTCAAGGCAGAAGGAGCAAGTGGACACATGCTCCCACCCCTAATGAGGAAGCCACGCTTCCGGGTAGGCTCTATGAGCGGAAGTAGTTGGCTAACACAAATGACCTTAATGGTATTTGTATAGATTTTTTTTTTTTTGGTTTCATTCTGCTTTGCTTAGGCATTTTTTGTCTTATTGCTTGTATATTTTGATTTCCATTTTGGTGGTGTGTGTATGTGTGCACATTGCTTTTGTTTTTGTTCTGTTTCAGTTTGTTAGAGAAAGAGAGAGAATAAAGTTGGGTATGGAGGGAGGTATGGAGGATCAAGGAGGAGTTGGGAGAGGAGAAAAACATAAAAAAATACCAATTTTTTTCAGTTACAAAAATGACAAGAATTTGAGAGGGATCTGGGAACAGTTAGGGAGAAAAATGGAAGGGTGTATAGGATCAAAATATATTGTATGCACATATGAAATTCTCGAGATATTAATAAAAATATTATACTAAAAGCATATTATATGGTAAACTCATTAGAGATATGGTTTAAGACTTAAGCATCTTCCAAAGGTCCTGAGTTCAATTCCCAGCAACCACATGGTGACTCATAGCCATCTATAATGAGATCTGATGTCCTTTTCTGGCCTGTAGGCATACATGCAGACAGAACACTTTATACACTGAATACTGTATAATAAATAAATAAATCTTAAAAAAAAAGAGTGTAGGTATTTTGAGAGCTTATGATTTGTTAATCAAATTATTGATAACTAAACTTTTTAATTGTCAAATGTACATAGGCTTCACCTATAACCACTTAAACCAGTAGTTCTCAACCTTCCTAGTGCTGAGACCCTTTAAAACAGTTCTTCATGTTATGGTGACCCCCCAACCATAAAGTTATTTTTGTTGATACTTCATAACTTTAGTTTTACTATTGAGTGTTGTCTTGGTTCCTAAGACCATCAGAAATATATGTCATACTGAGAATCAATGTCTTAAAGGTTCTGCCACATCCCAGTAATGCCAAGCTGGGGCCATGCCTTTTAGCACAAGTGTTTTAGGGAGCATCACAGATCCCCAACAGAGCAAATAATGACTGAACACAGTCACAGAATCTCATCTTGTGACATCTCAGGTCCATCTCTCCTTCCACTGGGTCTGCTAGGTATTTTAATGAAGACATAAGAAACTATATGGGAAGGCTTTAGAAGGAAAGAGAAAAAAGAAGGGGAAGCTAAGGACTAGCTCCAAGAATAGAAATGATCACATAATCCAGTCTCCATGCAGGTATGCGAGCAGCTCAGAGCCTGGGATCAACACGGATACTCTTCAGGTCACTGGGGTTGGAATCAGAGCATGGGAATGATTTTCATTTTATCAACACTTTTTCAGGGGTTTCCTTTCTGGGGTGAGGATGTCTGGCACAGCTTGAGCCCTGAGCCCTAACCTAGATGCCAGTGTGGAGTGAGCTGTTCCCCCCCCATGATCCCAACCGACTGTTATCAGAATAAAGAGTAACGAAGCAGGCAAACACAACAGCTGTCTACTCCATTCCATGAAAGTATTAGAAGTGAGGTGTTTCATTTTAGAGGGTTATAATCTAGTTTGCAAGGAAATAAAAAGAGATCACTTATCACAATGGAGGAAAGGTGCCATGACTGGGAAAATAAGGAGCCCCTCTCCCCCCATCTGCCTGCAAGAAGCCTGAAGTTTACTCTAGGACTACCACGGTCTCCTCCAAAGGCCATTTTCAGACCTGTCTGAGATCTTCAGCAAACTGTCAGCTGGGATAGTGGCCTCTGGCTTCACCAGGACACAGCTTACCCCTGACTTCTGAATTTCTTCTGTTCTTGCCACATTGCTTAATTTCACCACAACTTGGCCAACATGTCTTATGTGGCAACAGAAATAAACTCAATCAGAATCCCCAGGCAATTCATAGCCAGTTCTTCCTGTGTGTGTGAGTTAAACTCTGTGTGTATGTGTGTGTGCATGTCCATGTTTGTACAGGTGTGTGTGTGCACCGAGATGTGTGTAAAGGCATGTGCGTGTGTGTGTGTGTGTGTGTGTGTGTGTGTGTGTGTGTGTGTGTGTGTGTGTGTATGTTTCAGGTGAGGGGAAAGAGGAATGGGGGACAAAAAGGGAAAGAGCAGAAAACTCAGGAGAGAATGGATCAACAAAAGAAGGGCACTACAGTGAAACACAGCTCTCTTCCAGGAGGTGTGGGGTCCAGGGCAGCTTGGTTAGCTGGAGCCTGACAGTTTTGAACTGGTAAGGATGAATCACGATGATGATTCACTTTTATGGCAGTGAATAGCTAATTGATTCATGTGCCCATTTAATTCATTGGCAAGCACTTGTTTGCCTGCTTTTGTGATAAGCCTGAAAGGGAGATAGGTGTTTCCTGGCCTAGTGATGCTGCCTGTGTTGGTCTAAGGCAGGTAGAGATAGCAAGACTTGGAGGGTACCTCGCTGACGTGGGCCCTGAGTTGCTGCTGAAGGAAAAGGACTGTAAGGGCTCCTGAGGGGAACTGGGGACCATGAGAAGGCTCCGTGGGTAAGGACACGTGTCACCAAGCCTGGTAGTCTGTGCCTAAGCCCAGGAGACCACATGAAGCAACGAGAGCACTGACTCAGAAAGTGATGCACTCCCCCACCCCCTGGCTTAGACTGAGTCATAAAGAGCAGGGATTCAGTCCTCACGTTTCTGGAGGCTTGGAAGTGCCAGAGAGAGACATCAGGATATTTGGTGTTGTAGGAATTGTGGGAACACAGCTTGGTTGGAGAACTCTTTTTATTTAATATGATGTTTTTGTTAATTCTTTGAGAATTTCATACACACACTCCTCCTCCTGATGGTGATTTTGATCATTTCCAATCACACTATTCTCCTAAGTCCTTTGGATCCACATCCAGCCCCTTCCTAACCTCCTGCTTTCTTCTTCTTAAAAAACAACCCACTGAGAATCCAACTTGTCCTTCCATGTACTGAGGGGAGTGGTGGAACTCTTGGTGGGTAAGGGAAAGAGAGAGAGAGAGAGAGAGAGAGAGAGAGAGAGACAGAGACACAGAAACAGAGACACAGAGAGAGACAGATACAGAGTCAGAGAGTGGTGTTTGGTAAGCTATGTTCTCATAATGGAGAGGTTAGCAGATGCCATCAAGGCATTTTATAGGGCACTAACCCCGGCTGAGAGTAGAGTCCGTATGGGCTGATATCTCCTGGAGATCCCATGTTTTAATAGGAACAAAATGGCAACTAAGTTCTCGTATGAAATTTGTTGTGATGCATTTAGATTATAGCAGTAGGTAAACAAGCAAGCAAACAAACAAAAACCCAGAAGACAAAAGAGAACTATAGGGAACTATAGTCCAGAGCATTAAAATCTGGTAAACAGGTATGACATTCCCACAAGAGAAGAAAATTAGTGAGATTTTGGATTGCTTTCTAAGATTTCCACCAGTTCCAAGATGAGCTAGAAGATCTACATTGTATTAGTCAGCTCTTTTGTGCAACAAATATTCCCAAACAGCTCCAGAGGCGTAAGCAACAGACAGGTATTTGCCATTCGGTTTCCATCATCAACATGCCAATTCACACGACTTGCTGGACGCTGCTCTTGCAGCCATGTAATCCTGTGGCAGTTTCATGAGTGGGTGCTTCCCCACTGTCATGTAATTCAGCTGAAAGGTTATACAGCTCTGGACAGTAGCTCTGCAATTTGCACTCCAAAAGATGTAGTTCCAGGTCTGTGCCCTCTTGTGATTTGCTGAGCTTTGTCTCTTTTCTTTTATCCCATTTTTCCCCCCTCTTCAGCAATTCTGTTAATGGAGATAAAGTTCTCGTGCCAGCATTCATTAGAAGGGATTCTCAAGCATTTGTCCAAAATGAGGTGTTCTGCTAAGTACTTAGTATTAGTTGATGGGAGAAAACAGACACGGTCTCTGCCTCCCCTGTGTGTGCCTTGTAATGGGAGCAGTAAACTTAAACAAGGTAATAAGTACGTTTACTTAAAACCACTGAGCTGCTAAGTAATGACATAGCTAACTATTACAGGAAATGTTGAGACAGAAACCAACAGGACTCTTCAATAGAAACGTTCAGGACGGCCCTCCTCAGGCTAGTACAGGCACCGAAATCTATCTCTTAATTTAACTAATACCTAAACAAGGGAAAAAACAAACAAACAAACAAACAAACAAACAACCTTAAGATAAAGCCAGATTCACTCCAACTAAACAACGTGAGAAATGAGACATTCTTAGATCCTTGCACAAACCCTCTGAAACTGAGAACAAAAAGTTAATATTATTTAACTCTTTTAATATTTAATATTTAATAATATTAAATATATTAAATATTTAATATTAATATTTAACTCTATTAATATTTATAATATTAATAATATTTCTTTATATAGAAATAAAGACAGAGAATGACTGGGGGGAAAGGAGGGATGGAATAAAAGGAGAGAAGAAAGCAGAGTAGAGGAGAAAAGGTAAATGGCAAGGAGGGGAGGAGAGGCAAGGGGGAAGGAAAAGGGGAGGGGACAAGAAGGGAGGAGAGGGGAGAGAAGAGCTTTGTACCTGGAAGGGTGAATAGATTTTTGCAAGAGAAAAAGCTGAAGGCTGGGCTAGCACAACTGAAAACAGTGAGTGTTGACTGTTGAGTTAGACAAGGCACGCTATCAACACTGCCCACCCCCGACCCTCCTACCAAAAATCCCTCAGCAATTGCAGGCTTTTAGTCTCTGAAAATCAGGAGTGGAAGTGTGTGGAGAAGTCAGGAGGTGAATCTGAAAGTCAGCTCAGAGACACACAGAACACTAAATTTTCGCTTCCAGCTCTCCAGGCAACCATTCACCCTGCCAGGATTCCTGGGTGGTACTGTTTTCCACTTCTGGGCTGCCTGGCTCAGAGGAAGTGGAGGTGCGAGGAGACAGGGATTGGGACACAACTATCCTGAAAAATACAATTCCAACATTCAGAGAAGGGGAGAGGAGCAGCTGGGTGAATGGGTGAAGGCCAGAGGAGGCCTGGGGAAGCCAGGGCTGCCAGGGGAGTGTGGGCTTTCTTTGAAACGCAGCCATGAAAGCGGTTCAAGCCATGGGAAACATTATCTTACTTAGATTTAAAAAATTACCCTGGATGTATGAAGAATAGATTGTCACACGTTTAGCTGGGTCTTCTCGTGAAGATTAAAAAAAAAAAAAATTGTGTATTTCCAGGCCTTTAGAGCAGAAAGGGCCTTCAATATCATTTATCCCCACCCTTCCTTTTAAAGATAAGCAAACTAAGACGGAGAAAATTTATGATTTGCACAAGGTCATACAGCTAATAACTGCGTGGGGCTTTTAAACTCAGAGTTTGGGGGTGATAGATTACACTTTTAAGAAATCTTTCAAGTCTCTATTTCCTTTGGCCAGAAGTGATGTCTCCCTTTCCTGAACTTTCATCTCACCTTATTCCTCTCTGTTATGCTATTTATTCATTTGTTACCTTGACCAGAAGGCCTTCTGCTCCTGTCTTATCTCTCGTGAGAGACGGTAAAAGCAGTCCCCTGAGTGCTGGAAGCACGGCTTCTAATGTGTCTGTGACAGGCTAAGTGTTCCACCCGTGTTGTTAAAAAACGGATGGGTGGGTGAAGTCTCCTCAAGCTATAAATTAAGTTCTCAGTGCCTGAATATGCACGTTTAGATTTAACTGCTTTAATTAAGTGCCTTAACAGTGCCGTCCAGAAAACCGGCAGCCAGACTGTCGGCTGTGGGGTAATTCTGATATTTCTGGACTCATCTCAGGCACACTTGGCACCCACGCCTAGACACTCAGGCCAAGTTGAGAACTTCGCTGGAGATGAGGTTATGCACTGTGTTTTGGCTCCGGGTGAAGAGACAAGCGTCAGGCTGTGGGTCGGCAGTGATCTAAGATCTCTGCAGCAGGCACCCAGCGCCCAGAAGATGAACGTGACTCACGGTGTGTGGGATCGCCCTTCGCCACTCACAGATCTGGGGCTGAGGGCTGAGGAAGTCTGGATGAGCTTCCGTCTAACTCAGAAGGGTACAGATTGTTTTTGCTGTGAAGTGACACATGTCAGGGTGGTGAAACAGTGGAAAACTGGCAGGAATAGATCCGAGCCGCCCTGCTGCTCCGGCTCCTGCTCTTCGCTCTCGGCTCCATCATTACAAGGAAACCACTGTGTTTCTACCGCCCCTGCTGCCACTCCGTAATGGTTATCTCTTGGGGTGGAGGCAGATGGAAGCCACAGGTACTGGCTTCAAGCCACCTTGTTGTATTATTTGTTCATGGTTCCGTTATCCGGGTGGGACCCTGCAGGGTAATGCTCAGATGGCCTTGTCTTTATCCAAAGCTTCCTCCAAGGCTGACTTCCAGCCAAGACACAGTGGCTTTACTTAGCTGTGTGTCGCCTCAGCTGGGTCAGCTGGCACTATTGTGTCTGACAGGTCTCCCCGACCCCTCTCTTGGTTTTTTATCACACATCTATTCCAGGGTCCTAGGAGGAGAAAACAAAAGTGCCATGCTTCTTAGAGCTCCTTTCTAGAACGTCCACAGTGTCACACTGCCTGTATTGTCTTAGTGACAGTAAACACATACCAGCCCAGATCCAGCAACAGGGAATCAACTCTACTTCTTCATGTAAGGAATGGCAAAGAGTTTCTAGCCTTCTCCTCTTCAGTTAGCCACAACACTCCTGTGTCCTCACTGGATGGTCCCCTGCCTCAGGAAAGCCACTCATCTGGGGCCTATGCCTGCTGCCTCTAATTCTCCAACGTGACCAGTCAGCTTCTTTCCACGCACTTTTTCTTCGATTTCAAATAATAGTTTGTGGGCTCTACTGACTACCATGTGACTTCTACTGGGAAAAAAAAAAGGAATTTGTAGGAAAGAGTTAACTGTCTGGGTGGAGGGGGACTTCTCTCAAGGTCATTGCTGCTGTTCTTGCAAAACTTACTTGCAAGGTTGAGCCTTGGCTGGTATCTGGGAAGACTGGGTTTGGAATCAAGGTCTTCAGAGAAACAGAATCAGTAGGATGACCACATATACAGAAGATGCTTCCTCCTCCTCCTCCTCCTCCTCCTCCTCCTCCTCCTCCTCCTCCTCCTCTTCCTCCTCCTCTTCTTCATAAGAAACCAAATAACAGGATTGCAACCCTCTGGCACTAAGTCCAAAATCTACCGAGTGACCAGGCAGGCTAGACTCAGAAGAGCCGTGTGGTTCAGGCCAAACACCTGGTTTCATAGTACCAAAAGGAATAAAGAAAGGAATCTCCAGTCTGGAATTTCATTACACGCCTGGCAGGACCTGTGTGAAAGGCCCCCAGTCAAACACTTAGGCACCAAGTCTCTGGGGAATCCTCCCTAATAATCCCCCTTTCCTATTTGTTGTCATAACTTACTGCCAGAGAAATGGGCCCATCTTGAGGGATGCCAGTAGGAGAGAGCTCCTAGAAGTTTGGCCTCATTTCCTGCACAGTTTGCTCCATGTACCTTTTCCCTTTGCTGATTTTGTTCTGTATTTTCATCGTCTAAAGACTCTCAGCCACAGCTAGGACTATCTGAAGGGTTGCACAAGTTGTCCTAGCACAAGTAGAGAATGGAAAATTGTTATCAGCACAGGTCACCAGTTGTTAAGGCAATTGACACAAAAATATCATATCTCATATGAAATCTCACCTGCAGACAGAGCTCTGCCTTAGATATGTAGCTCTGTGCTGCCCATCAAGGTCAGCACCAGATTCAAAGGGTACCCTCGGAACACGAATGAGGACTGACATTTGAGAGGGTAGAGATATTTCAATAAGGAGAGTGGAAAATAGAGGCAGTGGAGCCTAATGGTGGAGAGCGGCTTAGATTTCAGACATGTGGTTGGGTTTGAATTTTGATTATTCTGGTTGTAACTCCACATGAACTTCAGTTTCCAAAATTATAAGGTAGTTGAGTAATACTCCTAAATGATATCTGTTAATTACTTACCTTATCCTAGGGACTTCCTGTATTAACTCACAACAGTCCATCAGGTAAGCATTATTTTGATTTCTGTTACAAGCTCGGGGATACAAATCGCGGGGGTGGAGGGAATTGTGCTAACACCCACAACATCAGGGTACCGGGGAGATGAGGAGTGCTCACATAGCAGCTTTGGGACCTACTCAAGTATCAGAAACATCTGAAGAAGATAAACGGTTATGTTTAGAGACAGCGGAAGAAAGGAGGAGATAGAAACACGGCTACTGCAAGCACGAAGCCCGGAGATGGTCCAGAGCTAAGTGCATTCTGTAAAGAATATGTGAACAGCTGGATGATTGGCCAAACTCTCCTGTATCCTTGACACTGGGCTAGGAGCTTCAGTTCACTGCAGAGGGAAAGGATGCTGAAGGCAATAGGAACTGTGAGCTGGGGATGGAGGTTAAAGGGTCCTGACCATTATTTTAAAACTTACGATCTGCGGTTATGATTCTCAAGAGTCTTAGGAACTCTGGTTAATGTTAAGACAACACGAAATAGCCCCGGTGACCCTAATAGCTGACGATCAGGATGAAAGACTGAGAAAAAAAAATAAGAAGGGGGGATTTTAAAATAGAACACCAGTTTAAGAAATAAACACTGTCTTTTTCTGTGAATGAGAAAAAGAACGTTATTACTTGTTAGAGGCTAGAGAATTACTGCATTAGGCAATAGAGAAAAGATGGATGGTTGGAAAAATAAATCTTGTTTGCACTAGCAGTGGTTATATAAATTCACACAGACCAGGAATGTAGAAAGAAAGTTTTTTGTCTCTCTATAAATGGTCAAGACACTCATACCCAAATTAGGAGTACCATTCACAGTCAGTAGTATCCTTGGCTTTAAAAGTCTGAGCCTGATATGCAAATTTGGACCAAGTTTTAACCTCTCAAGGCTTAATTTCCTAATATGTAAAAAGAGACAGAAACAAGGCTGATTTGCCTTACTTTTTGTGTGAGTTGAAAGAGATTTCATCTGGTTCTCACACATGATTTATCAATCAGTAGATATTCTCCATTTCTATGTGTTATCCAGAAGACCTCTAAAATTCTCGGCTGAAGAAAGCAGTATGGATATGATTTGAAAAGTTTTTAAACTAAATTCATAATCTGGCTTTTGTCTCAACCAGTGGAAGCTGATGGGAAAAGCCCTATTGTTATATCTAAAAAAAAAAAAAATAAGAGTCACTTTGTCACTTAAAATATGGGCTTGGAGATTCATGAATTTGAATTGGTACCTCATCGGGAAATGGCAGCCTTGTTTAGGGACAATATAATGAAAATACCACCGACCGGATGACAGTCAAATAACATGTCTCAAAAATGTAAGTTTATAACATGCTATTTTTGTGGACTTGTGGGGACCCCATGTTCCATGAACCTTCTACAGGACCCAGAGCTGTGTCTGTCTTGACACCAGGAGTAATTTTTCTCATGTCTTCTTTCTCCATGATCATAAGCTGTGTCTATTTCCCCATTGTTCCCCTAGAATCTAGTGCAATACCAACTCCTTAAAGACACACAAGAAATATTTGTCAGGAGATGAAAGAGGGAGAGAGGAGGAAAAGACCCAACTCACCCCTTGGCTCTGCAGTCAGCACTTTTCAAAGGCTTAAAGTCTGGAGTAACTCATGTTTCCTGTTTTTTTCTCTTATTCATAGACTTTGTAGGTCAAGTCACGAGGAAGCGTGCAGGCAATGAATGAATATTCATAAAACCACATTAATATACTATTTAAATTTGTTGTGTGTGTGTGGGCACCTGTAGAGGCCACAGGTCAACATCAGGTGTCTTCTTCAATCATGCTTCAGGCTATGTTTGTAAGACAGGGTCAAAGCAGAATATAATTGCTCAGGGCTCAGCAATTATACACTGGACTGACTGCCAGCAAGGGAAATGGTCTTCCTATCTCTGTCTCCCAATACTGAGATTACAGGCACATGCCATAGTATCTGGCTTTTAAAAGTTGGTTTTTTTCTGTGTGTGTATGTGTCTATGTATGTGCGTGTGTGTGTGTGAGTGTGTGTGTGTGTGTGTGTGTGTGTGTGTATCTATGCTTGTTTCAAGGCCTGAAATTAACAGTGGAGATCTTCTACAATAGCTCTCCCTTTATTTTGCTGAGGCAGGATCTCTCAATGAACCCTGATCTCACCAGTCCAGCCTAGTTTAGCCAGCTTACTCCAGAACCCCCCTCCCCCCCATCTCCTATACCTCTGCCTGGCTCTGGTATTCATCCTGGGGATCACATCAATTGCTGGTGTGGCAAACAATTTATCCATTCAGTCATCTGTCCAGCCCCCAGCACGGACTTTGTTGGTTCTGGTGACCAGACTCATGTTCTCACGCTTTTACAGCAAGTACCAACTATGCCATTGTCCCAGCTCACATCAGTTAAATTTCTATTAAATGCCATTTGGTGCCCAGCATTGTGTTCACCAATGTCTATGGAGTAATCCATTTAGCTATCATAATAATGCTGTGAGGGAATTCTTGATTAGCAGATGATGAATGTGGGGGTCAATTGCTCTTTAAAGTTTTATCAGTTGGCTCCTGGGCATTGGAAGTAGGGTTTGAGGCAAAGCCTTTGTGGGCCGTCACTGTTATAAGCATATGTCCAATGCTCTTTCTGTAACCCCAGCATGGATGAGGGTGGAGTGGACTCTTGTGGCCCAGCTAAGGATGGCTACACCTGTCTGAGATAGAGTCAGGTTGCTGGGGCAGTCCTCTAGGACCCACACACGGCAGGTAGCTTCCAACCGTCTGATGACTGTGGAGTTCAGAACCAAAGGTGTCTGTGGCAATCGTGAATGACCATCAGCAGTGAGACAGGTTTGTCCTCACGCAAAACCAAAAGAAATGCAAACTTGACAAAGCAAATAAGCTGGATGCAAGGCTGAGGAGGGTGGTGGTGCTGACATGACAGAGGAGGACCTGAGAGCTACTGCTGGAAATCTCAGAAAGTGAAATAAAGGCATCTTGGGTCCAAAGATGAAAGAAAGTCCATCAAGAACACAGTATAACTGTATTTTTTTTAAAACACCGTCAATATTATTTCTACAATCACAAATGCCCTACCCTGTCTGTTCCCCACAGCCAAATGAACATGAATGAGTACACACACAGGCCATAAGCACACACATATACACACACCACACACACTTGGACACACACATGTATAGAGATATGCAAACACAGACACATACACACACACACACACACACACACACACACACACACACACTGCTGCTAACCCCATGTTGTTGGCTCCTGATTTTCATACAAACATCTTTGGAAAACAAGGTTGAAATGTCTGAATGTAGCACTGAACTGACAGTGTTTATATTTCTCTCCCCTTCATCTTGAGAGCAAGAACACGTATTCCATTTCTTTTTTATCCCCCTCACAGCACCTATTGCTAGATACCATATGCTCTGCAAGTACTTGGCACTCAATAAATGCTTGCCGAATGGCCAACTTTTCCCGTCTCCCCCACCCTTTCCTCCCGACCCCTACAGCATTACTTTAAAGATCCGCTGCAGAACTGTGGGGCGAAGTTTAAGATCCATTTTGACAAATAACCCTTATGGGTGTTTAAAGCCAAAAGATCGAATATTTAAAGCAGAAATATGAGCTGTGACTTCATGGGTGTTCTGTGAAGAGATGCATAAAGCTGTACAAATAGATAGCCTTTCAGACAGGACATAACAGACCCAGCTTTGTACATTTGCAAATATACAGAGGGGAAGAGCCCGAACTTTGCTTTGAACTCAACGTTTCCTCCTGAAATCAGTTTAAAGGGAAGAGTGGAGGTAGTTAAAGCTGCTACAGATTTAAAAGCTGATCTTACAAATGCTTTTGGCTTTAAAAGCTGATGTCACTGATTCATAATATAAGAGGTGACATTAAACCTACCCCCCACCCCCTCATTACTACCACTCTCAGGCAGGAAAATACAGGCAAAGCCAACACTGGATCCCATGGATGCGGGAGGAGCAAACTGATGGCTCTACAAGAGGTCTTGTAGACTCCAGGCCATGAGATCCTGGTGCTGGGAAGTCTTAGACAGCAGAAAGATGGAGGAACCTAGCAGAACAGGAATTACACAAGGCTCTGCTTGTAACTTGATGGTGGCTCAGGGCTTAGAATAGTTCAAAGAGGGAACTAGAATCCCAAGAGAACTGGAAACAGAAGGGTCCTAAAAGATTCTCTGAGCAGGTCTCTCTTCTACAGAGCCTATTTTTCCCAGATGTCCTGAGGCCATCTTGCCTCCACCGCCTCTTGTCCTGATGCAGCAAACAAGAGAAAGGGGCATGCCCTATGTTCATGGTCCTTACCCATGGTTTCAACAAAGAACTTGGTCTTGCTAGTCATTGTACTTTAAGTACAACTCAGTGATAGGGAGTTGTCCCAGTCAGTGGGTGAAGAGGTTACCGGGAGACAAGAGTTTGTAAGCTATTTAGGCTCAAATATACTGAACTATCTAGCAAGAAAAACTAAATGGGCCATAAGGAGCCTTGGGTCTATTGTTAGAAGCTATGTATCTAAAATCAGAAGTATGCCTCTTTTTTCCTATTTATTCTTCACTTTCTATTTTCTGTAGATTCAAAGTACATCAGCGACGCTTAAATTTTGTAGAATATATATTTGCATAAGGTAATTGGCAAGAAAATAGAAGTTCAGATAAGCACACAGTACTTTGGTTTCTCTTTTCAAATGGTTTTTAAGAATGCCTATAAGATAGAGAGTGTCGTTATTGACATATTCCTGAAGAGTAAATGAGAACTCAGAGACTCTTGTTTTCATTCACATAGCAGCTATTCTTTAGGGCCCAATTGTATATCAGGCACTGGAAATACAAAGACAAAACAAACATAGTCACGATCTTTTAGAGTTTATTATCTACTACATTAAAAAATGATAAAGAAAGCATGGGCAGTAACATAGCATGAATGTGTTGCTGGTCACAGGTAACACATAGTTCTAACAATGGTGAAAAGGAGAGCATTGCCTACTTCTGAATAATCTTCTTAAGGTTGGAAATGCCTTTCCCTAGTCCTCCTGAGGTGCTGATAAGCTCCATTTCAGTCTCTAAGTCTATGAGATAGATTTTTAGAAATTACACATATAAGTTAGATGATGCGTTTTTTGCCTCTCTATGCCTGGCTTGTTTCACACAGCATAATGTTCTCTCCATTCATTCCTGTCTTCACAAATGACAGGATTTCCTTTTCTTTTGGGAGCTGAATAATGTTCCTTTGTGTGTACATAAGGAGTTTCTTTATCCATTCATCTATTGGTAGACACATAGGGTATTTCCATAATTCTCACTTATGAATAATGCTATAGTGAATGCAGGAATGCAGATATCTCTTTACATACACTAGTTTCATTTTCTTTGGATATATACCCAGGAGTGAGAACACGGGAGCATATGGTAATTCTATTCTTGGTTTTAGGAAATGTCTACAATCTTTCTCTCTTTCTCTCTTTCGTTCTTTCTTTCTTTTTTCTTTCTTTCTTTCTTTCTTTCTTTCTTTCTTTCTTTCTTTCTTTCTTTCTTTCTCTTTCTTTTTTCTTTTCTTTTCTTTCCTTTATTTCTTTTTTTCTTTTGAGAGTGGGTTTCTGTGTGTTGCCCTGGCTGTCCCGGAACTAACTCTGTAGACCAGCTTTGATCCGAGATGCTCCTGCCTCTGCCTCCTGAGTGCTGGGATTACTGTAACAGGTTATACAGTTTACATCCCCACTAACAGTGTGCACCCCTTAACTGTCCTCTACTTCCTTTCTGCATTTGTTATATTTGGTTCTATTTATAACAGCCATTCTAAGTGCAAATTCCAATCCCCCCAAACCCCTCATATCTCCGCCGTTAGTCCAGATCATCACACCTAGGTCCTGGAATGAAAAATCAGAAAGCAAGAAAACACTTGTGGGATGAGGTAACAATCCAAACAGTTGCAACAGTTGACACACATAAATGAAACAGCATACTACAGTACTGAAAACAAAGTCTAATGTGTATGAGAAGTAAAGAAAAGCCTACACCTCAACTTCGAAGTGGAACTTGCTTGATA
This sequence comes from Psammomys obesus, assembly GCF_907164565.1. Lineage (NCBI taxonomy): Eukaryota > Metazoa > Chordata > Mammalia > Rodentia > Muridae > Psammomys > Psammomys obesus. Next base: position 14,383,838 of record NW_026596073.1, on the reverse strand, counting down.
ACAAGGTCTTCTAAAGTCTCAGGAATGAGGTAGCAAGAGAGAACCCAAAGCACATTTTAGAGGCTACTTGTTCCTCTAACTTAGTTCTGATTCTACTAGAAATAAATTCAGACTGTGGAATGAGTTTAGAATTATGGGTATTCATATCCATCATTCTTGTAATGGTCTCAAATAACCCAGGTTGCCCTCAGAGGGCTCAGCTGGACATTTCAAGACACACGTATGTTGTTCTTGGAACATCTACATACTACTTGAGCTTTCTCCTTCTCTGATAAAAGTGCCCAAATCTGCACCTCTGCTTACAATGCTCATGCAAAACCCTCCTGCCTGTAAGTTGTCAGAGCTGTTGACATTGAGTAAAACATGAAGAATCGGCAAAACCAGCTTGTTTCTTCCATTTAAATAATATCCCCTAGGTATGATCCAAGCTTGGAAAACAAGTTCATTATATTTTCATTCTTGAGACAATATGTCAAGCCTTAAATATAGCTACAAATCAGATGTTTCAGAGAAAAATATTCCCTGTCATGGAGATGATTTAGCAAGGTGGGGAATAAATGAATATAAATGAATATGTTCTAAAATTTTGGAGGGAAATCTTTGTTCTTTCTTCCATCTATTTTGCCCAATACGACTCTTCTTTCCCTATTTTCATACTATTTCTCATTTTCTTATTGCCTGAAAGTGCTTTGTTCTATTTTAAAAATATTACAATTCAAAAATAAAGCTAGGAGAATTCAACTAAAACAAATAATAATCAAAGCCATTCATGGTTCGTGTGCCCAGACTAAGCTGTATTTATGAAACAGATGTGTTTTTTTTTTTTCCCTAGGAGTCCAGTGTGTAAATTAAGTTGCACCAAGGCAAGTCAAATTATTCCCTGGCCATTTGTAGAATGTGATGTTTTATGTGACTTTCTACCCTCTTATTCAATAAAACAATATGTACTTGTATAGTGGCCAGACGGAGTGGTGATTCACACACATCTAGAAGATGCCAAGTTCGGTCCCTCTGCAGGAAGCACACTCACCGTGTGTAATGAGACCCCTTTGGATTTCCTGAAGTGACTCAGCTTCAAACTGAGTGCGGCGCTGGCCTGAATATTCATGTGCTCACAAGACCGGATGTCCTCCTGTACCCTCTGCCTCTTCGGAATTCCCACTCATCAGAAGCTCAAAGGCCCCTCCTTGTTAGGTTTAAGTCGGGCATAGTCACTCACAGAATTGATTGAAGACTTTGGTTTGTTTCTTGTGACTAGAGAACAGTCAAGCATTCTTGGACATAGCTAGCTGTGGTTTTGACACAGACCTCCCACTCATCTTTTCTCCTAAGTTATGTAGCGTTATGGACTGGATGTAAAATGTCTCCTAGGAACTCATGTGTCTGAACATGAGTGGTGGTGGGTGAGTTAAGGGACCTTTGGGCTATGATCTAAGCTAGCAGAAGGGACCTGCTGATACCTTGTAGTTAGCATCCACTTCTAGTTCTTGTCCATGCTCTCTGCGTTCAGATCCCCAAGATGTGAGGATCTCCTGTTTTATGTTTTGCTGCTTTGTGGGAAGCTGCCCCAGCCCCAGGCATCCCTTCTATCACAAACTGTATCCTCTGAACCCTGATGAATCGAAATAAGGCCTTCCTCTGTTGAATTGTGTGTACCAGGTACTTAGTCAGAGCAGTGAGAAAAGTAGCTAAACATCTTCCCTTGAGAGTTGGTTTTGCAGTGCTGGGGATTGAATCCAGAATCTCCACAATGCTATGCTCATAGTCCACCACCATGAGCTATACTCCCAGAACATCATTGGGATTTTAACAACAGCAACCAAAAAAGGTACGTTAAGCCAGGTTCGTCAACCAAGTCGTTGAAAATGTAGGTCCTGGTCTCTCCATGAAAAGAAACTAATAAGAATTCACAGTGTGCCGGGGATGGTGGTACATACCCGTAATCTCAGTGCGTGGAAGGTGGAGCCAGGATTCCCAATTTCAGAGCCGCCTGGGCAGCATGGTGAGAGGCTCTGCATTACGCAGTAGGAATCCAGTCACTGGAAATCAGTGCTTTTAACCTCAGTCGGGGACACATAGAATTGATGTGGCCAGCCCTACAGAGCCACTGGGTGTGACGGGTTTCCCAAGAAAGCAGGGATTCAATTGCAAATTCAGGAACACTCCTAAACTACATACTAAACTGTATAAGCATCACTACTTAAAGAAACACAGCTACATTTATTCTTTGCAGATAGTAACCAAAACCACTGTTCTTGGAATATAACTGAAGTTATGGGTTCTGGGTGGGATGGGAAAGAGGGAAGCAGCTACCAGAGTCGTGCTGGGCCTGGCCCCTGAAGAAAAAGAAAGCCAAAGGTAAGACAAAATATCCACCCTGAACAAACACAAGAGGTAAACGACTGCCAGGGAATGTGAAATCACTATTCAGTCCACTTAGGTGTCTTACATCACAGAGCATCTGGAAAAGTGAGATTTGAACCTAAAATGTGTGCATCAACAGGGAGATTACAGTCCATCTTCACTAAACTTTGTAGGGATGGGGAGGGGCATAGCACAGGCTACTCTAGCTCTGGGTCTTGCTTTAATCAGAGTTCCAGGCCAGTGAGAGACTTTGTCTCAAACAAAAGTATTTGAAGATTGTGTTTAAGACCTAACATCTTAGGTGCTCTCTCTCTCTCTTTCTCATGCGCACACGCGCGCGCGAACACACACACACACACACACACACACACACACCCTCAAGGATTTGAAGGTATATGTTTTGATAGGTTCAATTTGAAAGCCTCTGTCAACATTCTGATGGTAAAATAAAACTTTAAGCTTTCTTTTTGTTTAGAATCAATAGCATGAGTAATATTTGTAACAGTGAATAAAATGCTTTGTATTTAGAAGATTCCCCCTTTTCCAATAAATACAATGATGGGAGTGTATGAACCCCCTGCACTCTCCAGGGCAGAAAAACTGGAATCTGGGAGGACAGTCTCAAGCATCAGAAAGCAGAAATCATCAGAAATCCTCCTAGGGTTAAAATGAGAGGCTGCTCCCTACCAGTTTGATAATCCTTCCCGATGATTCTGATGGAGTTAAAGCTGCACAGTTCCTGCTGCTTAGGAACTGTCGGAGTCATTGGGGTCATTAGCTCTGACAAGCACAGAGGTACAGCGGAGAAAAAACTCAATCCAACAGAAGGTTAGTGTGTTATTAACCAGAAACAGAACTGTCAAAGCCCATCTCAGAAGTGCTTTGTAATGAACGGACTTAAAGGTTTATCGTGGAGGAGATGAATTGGTAATCTATGGCTACTGGCACCTCTTTAAAATAAGTGACAAGCTGGTTAATTTTGAATTGCTATCTCCCCCATGAAGGCAACTAGAATAGCCTTTCTCTTAATAGCAGTGGCCAGGCGAATGGGATAAATTGAGTGTTCATTTTGAAAAGGCCCTTCTTATGGGAGAAGATAGAATCACACCACATTCCTGTCACATCTGTTACAAAAGGTGTGACTCTCCTTTCAAAAGGCTGTTGGGCAACACACACACACACACACACACACACACACACACACACACACACACACCCTCTACAAGGATGCTGCTTCCTCCACGAGAACTGGGGGAATGAAGCATGAGGGGCATGCCCTGAAGAGAACTGAAAGCACTATCTGGACCGCCATAGTCATCTCTGTGTGAAGCCAAGCTAATCTCAGGACTTCCTAGTTATGGAACCCAAGAAATTACCTTTAGGCTTGAGCTGCTATGAGTTGTTCTTCTGTCTCTTAAGACCAAGAACTTTGATGAATACAATCTCTAGATAATTTACACCTCTATGTGGATTCCAGATGTCCTAGTAAGCATCTTCCAAGAAGACATGAAGAAGACTGTTGCTGGACTGGTAATCAAGAACTCTGAAACAACGTCTGGGTACTATGCGTTGAACTAACCTTAGGCAAATTGTTAGCATTGTGAGCTTTGCCTTATTTAAATGTCACAGAGGAGACGGCGGAGGCCCATTTAAGAAATGAATATGCAGCTGGCACAGTGGTGCACACCTGTGATTCTAGCACTTGGGGTGGCAGAGGCAGGGTTATCTATCTCTGTGAGTTCGAGGCCAGCCTGGTTCTACAAAGTGAGTCCAGAACACAGAGAAACCTTGTCTTGGAAACAAAACAAAACAAAACTAAACTTCATCTAAAATTTAAAGTTAAATTTAAATGTTTAAGGCAAGTGCAAAGACTTGTATTCTCCATCTCCTAAATTGAAAAAGTCCTCAAAAGAATGTAGAAACAGCCACACTACATTGTTTAGCGACATATCAACTACCTTCTCCTTGCTTTAATTTCTAGGATTTTGATAACATTTAGATAAATACTTTGAAAATAAAAGTTTGAATATTTTTGTTTGTGTGAAGGGAGATGTCTTAGTCACTGTTCTATTGCTGTGAAGAGACACCATGATTAAGGCGACTTTTATGAAAGAAAGCATTTAACTGGGGGCTTGCTCATGGTTTCAGAGGGTTAGTCTATTATCATCATGGTTGGGAGCATGGTGGCATGCAGGCCAGCACTGGAGCAGTAGTTGAGAGCTACATTCTGATTCTTAGGTGAGAGAGGGAGGAAAAGAGTGAGAGAGAGAAACTGGGCCTAACATGGGCTTTTGAAACCTCGGAGCCTACCTTCAGTGACACACTTTCTCCAACAAGGCCACACCAACCCCCACAAGGTCATGTTAATCTCTACAAGGCCATGCTAACCCCCACAAGGTCACACTAACCCCCATAAGGCCTCTAGAATGAGTCTCAGTGACAGAACTTATGTTTAGTATGCATGAGCCCTGGGTTCAATATCCGGCACAGATATTGAATCAATAAATTCAATAAAGGGAAAATCTTACTGAAATTTGGTTGGGTTTCTTTTGTTTGTTTGTTTTCATTTTGTTTTTACTTGTGTGACACCACCCTGGAGACCCAAACACTTCAGAACATCTTTAGGTCAAAGATCCTAACTGAAAGTATAATTACTTGGACTATAATCACAATCCCAATTTCTCTAGCAAAATTAAATACAAGTATATCTCTTCTACAGTAAAACCCTGATATGGTCAATCACAATTTATGAGTTATTAACTCACAACAGGGCAGGCTGCCCTGACTATAGCCTTTTAAAGTGATCAAATACCTAACTGAAAGGCTAAGCACTAAGAAATCCTATCTAAAAAGATTTAAAGAATATTTAGACCAGACTTCATTTTTTTAATGTAGCTATACAATTTACATGTTATATAACAATGATATGATATAATTTTAAAGAGAAGGAAATAGAAAGGTTTGTGTTAATAAACCCAGTATAATTGCTGTCCTTTTAATTTTAAGAATACAATTACATCATTTTTCCCTTTCCTCCCTCCAAAATCTCTCATTACCCCTCCTTATTCTCTTTCAAATTCACAGCCTCTTCTTTTTCATTAATTTTTACATATATCAACATCATCTATTCCTATATCTATAGAAAACCTGCTTGGTTACTTAAAATTGTGTTTTCAGAGATATCATTTGGTATTGGATAAAGAATTGGTGTGCTCTTCGAGGGAGGGAGATGATTTCTCCTGCTCTCAACGTTCCTTGGGTAGTTCTCTGGGTAAGGCTGAGGCCTGGTATTCCAACCAGTTTAATCTGACTACTCTCTTTGTTTATCTCATGTGTTTTAGGCAGTCATGCTGGTGAGGGTTTATATGTGCAGCTTCTGACTTTATTAAAGGACATAATTGCATAGCAAATGCCTTGATCCTCTGGCTCTTAAAATCCTTTTGCCCCTAGGGTCTTCTACAAAGTTCCCTGAGCCTTAGGTGCCGGAGTGTCTGTTTGTTTGTTTTGTAGATTTATCCCTTGGGACAGGGCTCCACAGCTCTGCATTTTGACTGGTTGGGGTTTGTGGTGATAGTCTTCATCTGTTTAAAAAAGCAGTTTTCTTGATGAGGGGTGAGGACCGCACTTTTCTGTGGGCAGAAGGACAGGTTTGAGAGTGCAGTTAGAGATCATGCTAATCAGTAAAGTGGTCGCTGTTGTTGTTTCTTCTCCAAGACCCATGACTTCACTATTTCGGGTAACTGCCTAGGCTTCCAGCATCAGGCATGATTTCCCTCTTGCTGAGGTGGTCTTAAGTCCAATCAGAGAGATATTGGTTACCTCCAGAGTATTTATGCCACTATGACACCCGTAGAATTATTGTGCCATGCTGGTTATTTCTGTAGCCCCTGGTTGGTTGTTTCCTTCCTTTGGAAGCTTGCATGGTGCCTTCTGGTACCAGGAGAGCTAGTCCTTAGGAAGGAATATTCCAGTCAATTCCAGTTCAGCAAGACACCAAGAGGAGAGACTTACCTCCCACCTCTGGAGGGCATCCAAGGAAAATAACAATAGCCTATAATGTTTTTGGAATGTCTTGAACATCTCTAACCAACAACTCAAAAGAGGCCTCTTACGCTTGATGTGGGTGGGTCTTTGTTGTTGTTGTTTGTTTAGGTGGCCTGGGAGGGAGCATTGTCAGCCCAGATGAGAAAATTTCATTTAAATTATATAAATATGTGTGTTTGTTTTTGTACATAGCCTTACATGTATTGCAGATTCTTTTAAGCAGATAGTTAAAGTATAATGCTAGTGGCTTTTCCAGATAACCTTACTGTTATTTTACTCTCTTTTCTCCTTCTGTATTTTATCTCCATTTTCCCTCTCTAATTATTGTCAATGAATAATTGAGTGCATATATAGGCCTCCAGCCTACCTATCTCCTTTTCATCTTGCTCTTGTTTTATAAACAAAATCAACAAATATGGGTGAATTTTGCAACTTTGTGGGTGAATTGAATTCAAAATTTCTTGCTATAGATTCGAATCAATAGTAAGTATTTTGTGATCCTCTCTTCCTCTCACCTTCCCTCCCTCATTTCTAATCCTCCTTATCTGCAATCAAGAAAAAAAAGTTCATTTATAGGAAAAAGAAATCCACTTGGAACAAAGATGCCAACTTTTCTGCTGGGGCATCCCTGGAGTGTGGGAGCAGTTTCTGGGAGGTCCACAGGCTAGGTCAGCCAAGGGCCTTCTTTTTCCATTCATCCCCAATTTGACTCCGAATTCAGCTGAATACAGTTAAAGGATTTATTGCCATCATTTTGTTCCTTAAATTAAGAGTCATTGTGGTGACAACAAACCACAGCACTACGGACCAACCACAAAGACAGAAATTACTTTGTAAGTTTCAAAAGCTGTTTTCACCAGAACTGCTCTGTGCAGATGATGTTGTGGGGGACATTTGTCTGAGACACGTTTTCTTTGGCAACTGTAATAAGGTATGTGTACCCCTGCTGAGATGTGAGTCACACCCCTGTGACAGGAAGCTGTGGATAGTTTTTGTGGGTTTTCAATGCTGCATGTTTCCTATGACTGGTGAGCGGCTCATCACCTGACTCATGTGTTCTTTTGGGAGGGGTCACCCAAATGTAGCTTTTCAATTTGAGTAATAAAGACACGCAGCTGCTCCGATTCCTAATACCAGGGACCGCACAGGAAATGGAGTCAGTGCTTTGAATGAACTTTTTCTGAGGTCATCTCTTCCTAGCCTTCTGCAGAATTACAAGTCAACTGCTCTAGGCTTCAAAACTTCTTGTTAAAGACCTCCTTCTTGTAAATGACCCCCCTTTGGCCACAGGAGATTAGAAGATTTGAGTAAACACTTGGTTTTCTTGTTGTTGCTTTAAAGACATGCTTTGCTGAAATTGACCCTCTATGGGATACGCACCCTGCGTCCTACTTCCCCAGTCAGCAGGACTTGGCAAGTTCATCATGGCTGAAGTTGAGTGTATGAGATTTGTAGGAGAGGAATCCAGGCTGAGATGGAAAGAGAAGCCAAGAACTAGATTTTAAATACCCTTGGTGCCAAGCTGAGAGACCTGGTCTTTGCTTTGTTTTGTTAACTTTTTCATTTAACATTTAGTATGTTATCCTTTTAAAGTTAAATCAGAAATCTCTCCGGTTCCTTTTGGCACTTTTATGTACTTAGTTTAGGTGGATTCTCACTTGCCTCTCTTCTCCATGACCCTGCTCCTCTTTTACTTCTATACCTACTGTACCCTCCCAGCTGCCTATTCCTGTATCTTATGAGGCCTCTTAGCCCCCTCCCCACCCTTCTTGTCACTCCATCTCATGGTCTCCTTCTAGGTTTTTTTTTTTTTTTTAACCTTTACCTACACTTACTCCCACCTAGATAATCTGTTTCACAATCAGAAGTTAGGCCTACGTGTGAGAGGGAACACACAGTGTGGATCTTTCTAAGCCCATGTGATCTCACGCCATCATCATGCAAAGGGGAAATGGGACAGACCAGACAAAATCAAGATCAGTGAGCATGGGGAACAGGTCTATAGGACCTGCTGATTACTTCTGGACTTTAGTTTAAAGTTCAGACAATCAACATCTTAATGATGCAGTGAGACCTGCCTCCACCTCCAAGGACCCAATCCTTGGTTCTCTTCTCTCTTGATACACACTCTCCCTTGGCAATCCTGTCCAGTCTTAGGATAGCATTCAAGATTATCTCTAGTCCATACTTCTGAACTCTAAACTCTAATATGCAGTGACTCACACAAGATACTCATTTGGATTTCTGGTGAAGTTGTTAAAACTCGTATGGGTCTGATGTGAACGCCAGACCTTGTCCATGGAGTCCCTTTGATGTGTGAGTTTCTCTGCTCTTGTTAGTAGTGATTATACTTCCTGGGGCTTACATCTGAAATTTTGATGTAATTATTGATCCTTCTCTTAAATATACATTTCAAAATGAGCTGACTAGCATATGCCATTGGCTTTGACTTAAAAGCTTACAATGAACTGGAGTACTACACCGCCACCTCATCAGAATCACCTCACTCATAAATTCATGGAAAGGCCTCCTAGCTAGTCTCCATTGTCTTGCCCTCTGTTCTCTGCTTAGCAGCCAGAGTGGCAAAGAGCCTCCAGCTCCCTTGCACGCAAATTCTTAAGCACACACAAGCACTGAAGGGACAGCGCAATAGAAATTGTCTTCTGCAGCTTTTAAATTTTTCTTCAGGCCCCAAATCTAACCAAACACAACTTCATTTTTCTTATTACATTGTTTTGCTTTCTCTTATCCTGCTTTTTAAAGTAGCGATTGATTTTTTTTTTTTTTTATCTAAAACACTCAATATTTTGGGGGAATTTGTCAGTTCCTTCATAGGCCTGTTGCACACTTCATAATGCATCATATCATGGTGCAGGATGTCAAGTTGTCCTAATACCAATGATTCTCACCCCTCCACTACTGAGTTACCAACTGGAGTTTTCCAATAAGAATGGAGGCGACATTATCTCTCTTAAGTAAGAAACCTGTACCATGTTATTTTGGCATCTTCCAAATACCTTATAGTCAATTCTCTTTTAACCAATGGCTTTAACATCTGTCAATAACTCCAGGTTATTTCTTATGCTAATAATGATGGTTCCAAAATATCTCCACTTGTATTTTAGCAGCTATTTTAATAAATGCATGCTTCATTACTTGTTCTTTTCTCTTCTACTTCCTCCTCCCCTTCCTTCTTTTTTCCCCTTCTGACTCACACAATAGGTTGACATATTATTTCAGATCCAATGTGCTATAAACAATTATCAGAGAACAACTTTTTAGAATGTATACCAGATTATAGTCTACTCTGTTACTAAAGCCTGATGCTTGCATCCTACTCACTTGGATTAAAGCCATAGCTATAGGTTTTGTTTGTGTTTGTTTATAGTGCTGGAACTCAAATCTAAAACTTCACATGTACTAAGAAAATGCTTTACCATTGAGCTGTATCTCTAAAAGCCCATATTCTTAGATTAGCCTATGAAGCCCTCATGATCTAGCCCCCAGCTGCTCGCAGCTCCAGCCATACGCTCCCTGTGCCTCAAATATACTCATGGCCTTTGTCTTTACCATGTCCTCTCTCTGTCACCTGTCTCCCACAGATACTCATTTGCTTCATTCTTTACCTTAAAAAACAATTTTCTCAAAGTCACTTGACCAGTAGCTTAAATATTTTTGAAGTCCACATCCCCCATTTTCCTAACTTTGTTTTCTCTGCTCAGTTTCTTCTTACCACTTTCTTCTCATGCTCATTTTATTATCTGCCCCCACTAGAATGCCTGCTTCCTAGAGGTATACAGCTTGATCTGGTTTGTGTACCTTTTGGTGCCAGTACCTGGACTATACATCTTCAGGAGCTATTCCCCAGGATGAATAAATATATTGATGGCATAAGGGATAAAGGAACAGAGAGAGCTCACTTTTATTGTCTTGGTTATCTGAAGTGACAGATTTCTATTCTCTGAGATAGGAAACAAAGAAGGAAGAGTCTGCAAGGGATCAAAGTAGACATATTGATGTTTTAGATGCCTGTGAGGTAAGCATGTGGAAGTCAGTCTGCCGTCAGTGAGACTTGGATTTAGTGGGAAAATGAGGTATGAAGTAGTTTCCAGACATGTAAGCATTCATTGGTCTGTTTCAGATGAACACTGTTGAACTGATTAATTGGTTAATATGAATGGGAAGGCATAGAGTCCTTTGCTTCCCCATCCAGCATGCCAACTGAGAGTGGAAAGAGAACTTCTAACCCTTGTCTGAGTCTGCTAGGTTTTGAGTTGCTCGACTCAAGAGCGGCACTAACCACCTGGCAGTAGTTCCAATGGTTTGTCAACAGCCAGTGTTCTAGGGCAATAACTGTTTCCAGGAGTCTAAAGACTTGGTTAAAGACGCCTGCACCTAGGACAAAGCAATTAGTAGTTTAAAGGTTGGTTTTGCTGTTGATCTGCTAAGTGTAGCCACTGTTATGATTCTTTCTGTGAAAACATCAGATTTTCGTTAGATTTTAATCTTTTTTTAAAGTACCCACATAAAAGCCAGACATGGTGTCTGTGTTTGTAACTCGAGGCTTGAGAAGTTAGAGACAGACAGATCTCTAAAGCTCATTGGCCATACACTCTGGCTAAATCAATGAGTGCCAGGTTCAATGAGAGACTCTGCCTCAAAAAATAGAGGAAAGACACAGGAGTGTCGATCTTGGGCTTTCACAACACACCACAAACATAACATCCCCCCTCTCTTCTTTCCCTCTCCATACCTCTCTCTTTCACACACATAAACAACAACAGAAAGAATGAAAAAAGAGTTTGTCTTGTGTGGTATTGTGTTTAACACAGTATCTAGGCTAAAATAATTGTTCCGTAAATTTTATGCAGATTCACATTAATGTCTGCTTTCCCAGATTTTGAACTGGCTCCCATAACCTTGATGTACCTGGTAATTCAATTCTCTTTCAGCAATATCCTGAGTCACTGAGTCCTGACAGACAAATGTAGGTGGGAGAGCTGTGAGAGAGGGGCCTTGAGACATCTCTAGCCACGTTGAAGTGTCTACCTCACCTTTACATGAAGAAGATTCCAACCCCTTCTAATATCAGGAGTTATATATGCTAATGAATAGACATATAAAATTTTATGTATTCTCATGGGGAATCTCTGAATTAGTGTCCACATTTCCATAGCACCTTATAAATCTTGCCCACAGGCAATCTTCCATGAGAAACTCTCACAAGTTTCTTGTTTTCCTGTTAAATGGCAGTGAGTGAAGTAGATGCTGTCATTCTTGTCTTAAATGAAGAGAGAAAAGTCTTAAAGAGAGAAAAAGAGAAATTATGAGCATAGGGCTAGTGAGAAGGCACCGTGAGTAAAGGCATGCGCTACCAATCCTGGTGACATGAGTTTGAATCCCAGGACCCTCATGAGGAGAGACCTGATTTCCATAAGTTGTCTTCTGACCTCTACATGTGTGTTGTGTGCCCCCCCCCACACTAAATGTAAAAAGAATATTTAAGGAAATTAGGTATAGAGGTTTTTATCGTTATTTATAACAGTGATAATGCTGATATTTAGACTTTGAAGAAGTATAAATATGTTAAGGGTGCCATGAATCAGAGAAACTTTTCTTTAACATTTATATATAGGAAAATAATGACTTTTCAGTGGTCATTAAGATTAAGAGTAAATGCATATTTAACTTGTCCATTATTTATGGATGTATTTGTCTTTTTTTTTTTCTAGAATCTACAGCAAAGTTTTAAAAAACAAGAAACGTTCCCAGGTACAGTGGTGCGAACCTTTAATCCTGGCAATTCAGAGGCAGAGGCAGGTGGATCTCTGTGTGTTTGAGGCCAACCTGGTTATATAGTGAAACCCTGTATTAAAAAGGAGAAGAGGAGGAAAAGAAGAAGCAAATAACAACAAATAAATAAAATAAAGAACTGGCCATATTAAGAGCATTTTCTAAAGAATCCTTCTCATGGGCTCAGCACTCGAGGTTACCTAGGCATTTGAAAATGTTCTGACAGCATAGATTGTTATATGTAACTACTGCTAACTGAAGGCATGAAAGAACCCGCAGGCCATCTTTGCAGCTGAAGGCACGTTGCCTTGCTAAGCTGTTAAATTCAGCAATAATAAATGCACATCATTAATTGTCATGAAGAGATAATGCAGCAGAGAATCAAGGTTCACAATAAAATATTTTAAAATAATTTAATAAGACCAAGGACCTCAAAACCAATAAATGTCAAAGATCAAAAGCCTGAAATTCAGACAATATATCTAGCTACGATTTTTATTTAGATAAGCAAGATTAGAAGAATTCAAAATAGTTAAGTAACTCCTCTGAAGTTGGGTGGTTGCTCTTCTATATATAGTGCTTTAATTACTTTCCCTTCGTTGGCCCGTTCATCCGTTTTAGATTCCACAGATGCCCGGAGCACTTACACCTGAAGTCACTCAATGGAGGTGGCAACCCCTGAAAGCCTGCTTCCAATAAGAAACTGGATATGCTTCAGGATTTATGGGTAGTGGGAGGAGGTTTTGAGGTTTCAGAAATGGCCGGAAAAGCCTTGTAGGTGAAACTCATATTTCTTGACTGCAGTTCTACACTCTTGTGTAGAACTCAATCTCAATAATAAGTGCAGAGCCATTTCTGTGCCCAAAGATAAATTACAGGTTTCTGAACGATCCAGCTCGTATAGTCACGTACAAGTCTCTTACGAACACTGACTTGGATGACCGTTTAATTATTTAATAGTTACAGGGAAAGGTATTGTAATCCAACCAGGAACAACAGGCCAAGAGCCCCCAACTATCAAAGACTTCAGTGGCTGTCCGGTTCCGACCTCTTCTCTTGTCCTTTCTCCAGCATTTCCAACACGTCTCAGCAAAGAAACCAGAAATTGTGACACCAGAAGATACCGCAGCCACCACGTGACCAGCAGGCAAAGGCGGAAGATTCACAGATTCTGTCCTAAAAGAAAGCCAGCTGTCTCCATGCTCTTCTTACACCAGAAAAGTGGACTATCAGTATGTCTAGGCTGCTGCTGGTGAGGTTTCTATTATTTGTATCAAAATGTTCTCTCATCTGAGCAGGCTCAGCCTTTCCCCAGGACTTGAAGCTCATGTGTGGTTAGAAACACCCCCTCAGGTTTGGGGAAATAGGCTTAAATTTAGGTATAGAAAGGTGAATGACAAAGACAAAAACAAAAACAAAACAAAACAACAACAAAAAGAACCCACAAAAACCAAATAGATTGAGCTACAGGTGGGTTTGTCTCTCTGACAGCTTCTGTTTCTATTACGTGTGTCCTTACTTCCATCCCCAAACTCGAATCAATTCATTCAGTGGGCCCCTGAAATCTTGGTGTCCTAAAACCCCTTTCCTTTCATAAAATCCCTTGTAGCTGACTTTTGCTGATGGCCTCCCTGGCCACAATTTTCTACTTCATTGACTCCAACTCTTTCTCCCTTCTCCGCCAACCAGTGACTATTCAGCTTCCGTCTTCACTTTCCCTTTTCCTCTGCCTGGCTTTCCACTGAGCATTATTCTGAACTCCCTCAGTTCCCTTTATGTGTCCTCTGGTTAAAACAAAGAAAAGAGAGATGGGGGAGGGGAAGAAGAGGGAAAAGAGGAGAGAAAAAAAGGAGGGGCCATATAAGGAGGATGGAAGAGGCAATCAATCTTAGCTTCAACTCTTCCCCCCCCCCTTCACAGATCGACCCCACCCACAGGAACCATTTTGAGATTAGGACCCTCAAATCCCAAAGGTGTATTACTGTTGTCTGTTTCAAACTCAACCCTTCTGTAACTTGCTTCCTTGCTCCTTAAGTTATCATTTTCTTCTCTTGTTGCCGCGAATTTCCAAGGTGTTTTCGGCTTCAGGCATTCATCCACCTCCTTGGTGTCCCCTTACCCCCATCCATGCCTAGTTCCGCAGCTCCATGCACACTCCCTAAGCTTGCAAAAGAAACGCTCCTTTTGCTTTAAAGGGACAGGAGCCTCCGCCTTCGTGCTCAAACATCCTCTCCTCTTAGTTCCCTGGGGACCTTTCTTTGCCAGCAATTTTAACTTCTGTGCATCACCAGTACTTTCGAAGCATCCCCACGTGGCTATGTTAACAGCATGCTCTGACAATCTTTCCTTTGGTGAGTCAGCCCTGTGGCCTCATTTCTCCACTTCCTTTCAGACAAGAATTTCTCTAAAAACTTCTCTGAACAAGCCGTCGGCACCTTATCACGTCTCCTTCACTCACTCCCCAGGGAATTGCCATTCTGGCTTTTGTCCCCATCACTCTGCTAATACTGCTCTGTTCATGGTCACCCTTGGCTTCTGTGCTTTTCTGACATTCAGGAGCCCTGAATGGTAGTGTAGTTAACTAATCCCTCCGTCAGGGAACACCCTCCACTCTCAGCATCCACCCTAGGGCACTCTGTGCTTGCCCTCCCCCCCCCCTCACTTCTAGGTGCTCTTAGCTTGTGTCTTAATTGTGGCTTCGCCTCTGAATGGGAACTATTGGCTGTTTAAATTCCTTCCCCCAAGAGTCGTGCAGATTCATGCCGCGTTGAATAGTATGTGGGTGCTTAGATTATCAAATCTTTATTTACAGCTTTGATCTCTTCCTTGAGTTCCAGATATTTATATTCAACTTCTTGATTTATATTTCCAATATCTTGGTATGTCTAATAAGGGTATTAAACTTCTGTTATGGGTAAAATGAATCTTTCCTTGTCCCTCCCACCGTTATGTACACTATAAGCATTGCTTTCTTCATTCTTCTGTTTTTATAAAGGGTACCAGCTTTGCCTACGAGATATTCAAGGGTAATCTTGGGTTTTTCTCTTTTCCTGAAACCCATAGAATTCTCTGCTGCTTGTCCCAAGGTGACAGCAAACCTATCATTTCTCTCTGTCCTCCACTTACGCCTTTTCAGTCAAGTCCCTTCCCCAGGTTCCTGCTCTAAATTTCGAGGACTCTTGCACCCATCTAATGTCACTCTGGACCCCACAGAGCTTCCAGATTCTCTTATAAGAACCCACAGATTCTCTTATAAGCTGGGTCTTTTAGAAGAAAGCTTATGGGGAGGAGAGACAGCTCCACAGAGCACAGTCTGCCCTTATAAAGAATCAGCGTTTGTGTAGTTCCCCAAATTTACCTGTAAGCACCACCTTTCCAGGACCAGATAACTTCCTGGGATGCTGGAGTTGTAGTTCTTGCAAAATAACAAAGCCTCACACAAAGAACGGTGGCCTGTAGGTTAGTCTTTCTAAACCCCTGCAATTTGTGTCTCGGGGCCTCTCAGAAAATTCCAGAGAGTGAGCCTGACCAAAGTCCACCTTTTGGTTAGTATTTAATATTTAATATAGCTTGCTTTAGGTTTGGCCCAAAAACGGTGGAATTGTTTTTCTCTCCGGTGAGTCTTAGGATTGACAGTTTGTTTTCTAGAACCCAACTCTTAACTGCCTGTAATTCCAATTTGAGAGTATCCAGTGACGTCTGGCCCATGGATACCTGCATTCAGGTGCACATTTCCATACACAGACACACATACAGAATTTAAAATAAAATTTTGAAAAATAAAAAATCAAAAAATGCACATAATTTTCTTTGACTCTCCATGTCTAGCCTGGTGTTGGTCTCTACCATCCTGTATCTCCTTTCCTACCATTCTCTCCATTTCTCACTATATTCTAGGGACCAAGATTCTTTCTTAGCAGCAGACTTTGCACACAATGTCATTTCCTCTTCTCTTGAATGACTGAGCCATTCTTATCTTATTATCCGTATTCTAATTCTTTTTTTCTACACAGGTTTGTCTGACTAAGCTATCCAACCTGGCCTTACCCACTGGTCGTCTATCTTATGAAATGGTTTGAGGTTTGCAAAGCTCTTCTCCCAGTCTGTAAGTATGTCATTTGCTTATGTGGTTGTGATGCTAAAGACTGACTTTGAGGGCCCCAAGCACTCCAGGAAAGTACTCTTAACACCAAGCTGTATCTCTGGGCTTTTCTTTCCCTTTTTCTTTTCTTTCTTTTTTTCTTTTTTACCTAAGCTGGCTTTTAATTATTATTATTATTTGTCTTGCATTTCAAGACAGGAATTTTCTGTGTAGCCTTGGCTGTCCTGGACCCACTTTGTAGACCAGGCTAGCCTTGAACTCACAGCAATCCACTTGCCTCTGCCTCCTTGATTGCTGGGATTAAAGGCATTCTCCATCACACCCAGGTCCTACCTTTCAATTCTTGCCAAGTTATTTAGGCTGGCCTTGAACTCATCCTGTAGTCCAGGCTAACCTTGAGCTTCCAATCCTCCTTAGTTTCCTGATTAGCTAGGATTATGCTCGAAGCCCGAATTTGATTATTTATTTGTAATTCATCTCCTGAACTAGATTATGATGCCTGTACAAGTTCACCTCTGTTTCCCCAAAGAGGGGCACAATAGGAGCTCAGTAAATTCTATTTTAAAATGAACATAACTAAGAAGACAAATTGTCTTCTCCTAATATAAAATTCCAGAATAGCACAAAATAAAAAGACCTTATAATCATTTAATCACATTAGTTCATCTACCGAAAAAGATGATGATGAATATTAAGTGGCCTTTCTGCATTCAAGGTGTCTTGACCATCCGAAGTCTTACCTCACTTCTCCTTTCGATGACTTCCTCAAGTCCTTCAGCTGCAGTCTAAGAAGTCTGAGGCAGGCCAATTCAGTCAGTAAAAGAATTATTGCAAGGCTCAGGGTTGTTCTCATAATTGAAGGGAAATCTGCTACCTTGAGGTTAAGGAGGACAGAGCCCAGTACGGCTCCTGCTGGTGTTCTTGTGCCACTAGCAGACTGCTGGAGTTAGGATGGGTTAAGCCGCTTCTCCCCCTTCTTGGAGGCGCTGTACTTGACCGTCATAATCACACAGCAAGAGAGAAAATGTGGAATCTTCATTTGGGTCTTGTTATCAGTCCTTGCCAAATACTGGCCTCACCAGTACTATATTCTATGGCGATTGATGTCCCACAGGAGGACCAGGTGCTTGGAATACTCAAATAGCAGGTGCCCAGGTCATCAACAGACACGACTAGTTGGAGCTGTGCTGGATACCAAAAAGTTGGCGTCCTGACAAGTCAGGCCCCAGGTTGGCATTCTGTTTCTTAAAGTCAGTTCCTCAGGCTCCCTTTCCAGAAGGCTTTATGCTAATTTCCGCCTTTGAGTATAAAGGGCCAGGAGACAGAGGGTAGAGTTTCTGCAATGTGAGCACTGCCAACTAGTGTTGTCTCTCACTTACTGTACACCGTGTTCTGCTTGTTCACCCGTTCCTGTTTACCTGGGGGTCAGCTTCCTACACACACGAACTCTCTCCCCAACCCTCAGCATTGAGGAGGTCTGATCATTTTTTTCTTCTTTTATTGATGCTTCCACAGCTAAGCTAAAGAAACTGTAATTAATATGAAGATAAACTCATCTACTACATAGTAAGGAAATGAGGCTATTGGAAAAAAAAGTAGAAATGGCACAGTCATCTCATTACACTTCCAGTATTCGTGACACCAAGTATTCTTCTCAGTTCATTCTTTTCTGTCCCCAACATAACTAACCACCAACTAACTACATAAAATCCAGCCACCTGGCATTCAGGCCTCCTTTCTAAGTTATAAAAAACAAAACAAATAAACAAACAAAATCAGAGGTAAAGAAAAGAGAGGAAGACAGAAGTAGCTGAGGACTTTTCAAGGTGGAAATATAAATTTCAAAAGAACTTGAGTAACCTTTCCTTTCAGGAGGTTACCCCCTAGCCACGCCAGTACTGGACCCTCCTACCTTCCTCCACTGTGACTCAAGATGGTCTCCCTCCTCTCGTGCCCCTCCTTTCCTTTCCCCATCACTCCTTTTCTTGCTTTATAGTGCTAGAGATGAATTCTGGGTCTCACATCTGTTAGGAGGTGCTTCCAAAACGGGGACCTTAAACCAATGGACCCGAAATAGGAGAGAACAGTTAAAGCCTTGGTACCAAAGGAGGAAGAACAGGCCTTCAAGGGGCAGATTAAACACTGCTGACGTCTACCTCACAGATAAACTGACCTGTGCATATGAGCTGACTTTTGTTTAATCTCCTCTACACAATTGTGTTCGTACTTAAAGGAGAGCAGAGAGAATACAATAACTCTTCTCTTTCCAATTCTGGCTGAACTGTTAGCAAATCTATTTTCCCTTACCAATTCATATGCTACCTTCTTTTGAAACACAAGGCAACTGAAGTGGCCTGTTTATGCCTGTGCCTCGGGCCATTGCCAAAGTTATACAATGTTCCAGCCCTATTCCTACTTTGGAACTATTTGTTATAGGCTACAAGGTGAGGTTAACACTAAGTCACTTGGAAGCCTCACTGTTGCAGGGGACAGTAATGGAATCACAGCAGAACTATTACTTGAAAAGCAAAATTTGTGGGATTGCACCCAGACATTAAAAGCAGCGGACACATAAACAATCAGGTTGCATTCTGAGGTGTAATGTGAAAAAAACGAAGTGTTTAATTTGAAATGGCTGAACAACAATGGGGCAAAAATCCCATTTTGCCAGAACATCTGACATGAGGCAAAAAAAAAAAAAAAAAAAAAATACAACCCCAGATATCTGACCAATATTTAATGTGGTGTTTGCCAGCTCCCTATCTGGGAGAAAAATCATAGAGAAAGGAAACAAGCTATAGCTATGTAAATTATCCAGATACCTTCACACCATCCATGCAACCTCCCGTCCCCTGCACAGCCGTCGCTAAAACACATTGGCAGGAGTGAAGAAGCAAGTGGTGATGCTGTCTTGGCAGCTAGGTACCACTGAGGGTCCACCCGAGGTTTAGGCTTTTCATGTATCACTCAAAAGTATGAAAGGTGGAATTGCATCAGATTGTAATGCCATGATGACACTGGCAGCAGATCCATCTTTGGGGAGAAATTTGAGGATGAGAACTTCATCCTGAAGCACACAGGTCCTGGCATCTGGTCCTTGGCAAATGCTGGACCAAACACAAAATGTTCCCAGTTTTTTATCTGCACTGCCAAGACTGAGTGGCAGGAGTGTGGTCTTTGGGAAGGTGAAAGAAGGCATGAATATGGTGGAAGCCATGGGGCGTTTTGGGTCCAGGAATGGCAAGCCCAGCAAGAAGATCACAATTTCTGACTGTGGACAACTCTAATACTTTTGACTTGTGGACATTTTACCCACCAGACCCTCCCTTCTGTAGCTCAGGAGATCAACCCCATCCTATTTGCTCGAAGTACCCTGTGATGTCTGCTCTCACTCAAGTTCTTTGGGTTCCATATTTTCCTCATTCCCCTCCATGTCTAGCTGGATCACAGAGTTGAGTTAATGATTATGAATAAAAAGTAAATTAAAAAGGAGTCAGTAATGAAGCAAGAACTTAAACCCAGCCAAACTGACATCAGAGGCTGAACTTCTAATCACTACAATTTCTGTCACTTTTGCCAAATGGTTGAAAGTCATGAGTTACAAACAGTGGTCCCTCAGCCACCAGGGATGAGCTTTGACTTTTCCTTTCAATTTGCATCTGAGAATATGCGTCCCTGGAGCCTGAATAAACAGAGGGAAATGAAAAAAAAAGGAGAAGGAGGAGGAAAATAAGGAAGAGGAGGAGGAAAAAGGAAGAGAAAGAGGAAAAGGAGGAGAAGAAGAAGAATCAGAGATTTTAGTGACATCGTGTAAGCCCTTAAATCAAGTCACTTTTGAAACTGGATTTATTTCTCAGCTCCTGAGTCACCAGTGGATTTCTCTTGTTGTTCAAACAAAACTGAAGATTAGGCAGCTAAGTTGAGGTGGAGGACCGTGGGGCCTTTGAGCAGAAACTAGAACAAGGGAAAAGCTGGTCACGGAAGTAGTAGGTACAGTGCAATGAAGAATAGCAGATTGTGCTTTTTCTTTGAAGACTCCTGGCTGTCTTTATGAAAGTGGGAATTAACATCTGCTGGGAAGGATGATATCTGCAGAAGGATGTTAGTCCAAAATGCTAAAGAGTTACATTTCCTAGGATTCTTATCTTACTCACGATCTCAAAACATTGTTAGTATCTAACTTCAGGACAACCCCTTTCAGTACAACGTCAAGAAAGCTCACCTCCAGAGGAGATCATTGCTAACAGGAGCCTCCACATTCTCACTAGCAACTTAACTTGTAGTCTACTTTTTTTTTTTTTTAATCTCAACTGATTCCTTCCCTTTAGCCAGAAAGTAGCGATTGGGAGGCAGCTCCTTTTGTAATGTGCTGATAAAATAACACTCAGGGATGCAGTACATACTAATTATATCAGTGGGCTGAAGTAATAGGGATAGTACCTCTTTCCGGCATTTTTTTTTTTTTAATTTTTAAATACAAATAAGCAATTGAAGTGCCTGTGGGGACAGTAACAGCATTCCTTAATCGGAATGCTCCAGGCATTATGAAAAGCTCTCTGGGGACCAAAGCATCCAAAGCTTGGACTCAATGTTGCTTCAGGCCAATTAAACAGTGTAAAACTGAATAAAAAAGGAAAATGATGGAGAAACAGGAGCAAATCATCTTCATTTATGTGGCTTAGGGAGGCAGAAGAAATAGCTACTGACATGAGTAAATATGGAGGTGAGTATTTGTAAGAAAGATTCTTTTTTATTAAGAGAAACTGCGCAATTTAGCTTGAGACAAGATTAACATTTATCAGTGATAAAACATCAAGGCTTCAAATATACAATGGTGTTTTAGGGGGGAAAGTCCACATCCAGCATTCCCTGTAAAGCCACAATATGTGTACCCCTGTGCATAAACACCCAGAAACAGTGACGAAGAAATTAGGCTGTTTAGATGTTTTGCTATCAGTACCAAAATCCATCTGGAAAAACCCTTGGTACTCTTCAGGATGATAACTAATAAATAATTGAATATGCATGACTATCTGCACTCAAGGGTATTTGGCCTAGACTGCACATGTTTTGAGCTTTGTGACTCTTAGAGTGCATGTAATATTTAATTGGCTTTTCTTTGGCACGATCAGTATGTTTGTATTATATTCGTGGGACTCCCTCTGCTGTATAACTTAACACATGAAAATTCTTGTTTCTGTCTTTACCATGGTTTCCTTGCAGCCTGATGGATAAGGTGTCTAATTATGGAGTACTACAGAAGGCTTTGGATCAAATCATATGTTTTTATTGAAAATGAGGTCATATTGGGTTGTTCGATGTAGCAAAATAATCAGTTAACTATTTTTCCAAGCCAAACAGAGAGTAATTAAGTTTAGTAACCTGGTTTCCTCCACAAGACCCATAACTCAGACGTGGTGGTTTGGGAACAATATGGGTAGAAGTTCTGTATGTTATTCTTGGACATTTAAATGAATGTTATTTCTAGCTAAACTGCATTTCAGATAAAATTTAATTTTATTTTCAGTTTTAATTTTTGTAACATTGCCTAGAAATGCATTTGCAAATAATCTTTGAAAATTATTTGGTTCAAACCATTGTCACTGAAGTAATGAAAATCACATTATTACAGATAAACAATAAATTGAAATAATGGTATAAACAATAATCTAAGTGAATTTTCAAGGTGACTAATAAGATTAGAATATTTAGTAGATTTTCAGATATTTCATGAAAGAATTGATTTTAAATATACCGTCTTCCATAATTATTGAAGCATTCTAATTTTAAAACTTCCCTGGTTCCCAATGCTGCATTTCTTTTGTACTTGGGAAATCTAAAGTTTGTATCTGACATCAATAAGTGTGAGATTCTGGGAATTGAGGAAATGGCTCCCCTGGTAAAATGCTCACCATACAAGCTTGAGGACCCGAGTTCAATCCCCTGCACTGACACGAAAAACCAAACACGCAGGTACACACATAGTTTCAGTGCAGGGAAAGCAGAAGCTGGCAGATTCCCGGAACTTCTTGCCAACCAAGTCGGTGAGCCCTGGGTCCCAGTGAGAGGCTCTGTTTCGAAAGACAAGGTGGCTGGCTCCTAAAGACAGTGCTGAGGTTGACCTCTGGCTTCTGTATGCATGTGCACGCACACACACACACACACACACACAGGGAGAGAGAGAAATACAAAATGTTTGCCATATTTACGTTGCATTGTTTAAATTTTATTAAAATGATGCACGTAGATCAGTCAAAAGCTTTCTATCTAAAATAATATCAAATTTTAGACTGTTAAGGATAGGCTGAGAAAGAAATCATTTGAACATATGATCCTCCCACTAATTAATTAGTATTTTCGTTGTCTCTTCCCAGTGTTAAAACAGTAGCTCCTTCCAAAACACTGACTGGCACTGACTATGCATTTCACATGCCTGGGTTGACCATGGAAAACTCTTTCATAATTTGGCTTCAGTCCACTAGATAATTTTTCCATGTCTGAATGGAGTGTTGCACAGTGCAGCATATAGAATTTCCATATTCTTCTGAGGTTTTCTACTGACATGACTTCAAAAATGTGATATTGTCACAATTCTGCTGACTGTGAAGTTAAAAATGCCTTTTTTTTGGGACATCCAGAACAGCTGTATTGAATAGGCTGACATCTGTGAAATCAAAAGTGTATTTTGAATTCAGTTTTCAAACCAAAGTATTCAAGTAAGCAAAAACTGACCATGTGTTGAAAACACTTGCAACTCTTCCTCCAGTAACTGTTTATCTACATTTTAAAGACTCTGTTTACACTGTAGTAACAGCTGTGTTTAAAAGGGACACAGCAGAGCAGACTAATTCATAATGCAAAACTCCATTCTAAAAAAAAAAAAAAAAAAAAACCCTCATGTTTGAAAAAAAAAAAACACTTCAAAAGAGGGCAAAAATGATTAAAATAGACACAACCATTTGTTTAAACTATGACTTTCTCAAGAAAAAACAGCCTAATGTAAACTGGCCTGGGTATGCTCCAAGCAGCTGCTCCATGTAAGGCCTCTAGGAAACCCTGTGGGGAGGGTGGGTGGGACAGCAAGCAAGTGAGAAACTGACCCTAAAGACAGGTCACTGACTTCGAAGAAACATCACTGAGCGAAAGAGGAAATGTTAAATATTTTCAGAGTGTGTCAAGTTAGTTCAGTCAGGGGACGAGGAAACAGCCAGTGACCAGCCTTGCTGTAAGTGATCTCACAAGGGAAAGTGACAAGGTCACACTGGAACAGCATTTGCTATTAGGTTCCTGTTTGGAAACTCATGTGTGCATGCATGCATGAATTCACACACACACACACACACACACACACACACACTCACACACACTCACAAACTCACACACACACACTCACACGCAAGCTAGAGTCTTCAGAGAGGTAGGAACCTCAGTTGAGAAAATGCCTTCATGAGATCCTGCTGTAAGGCATTTTCTTAATTGGTGACTGATGGGAAAGGACCCAGGCCATGGTGGGTGGGGCCATCCCTGGGCTGGTGGCCTGGGTTCTCTATGAAAGCAGGCTGAGCCATGGAGAGCAAGCCAGTAAGTAGCACCCTTTCCTGGCCATGAGGCATTTTCTCAACTGAGCTTCCCACCTCTCTGATGACTCTAGCTTGTGTCAAGTTGACATAAACCTAGCCAATGCACTATATATACACAATATATACAATACAATAGATATATAATATATATAATTTTTCTTCCAGTCTCCTCTTATTTCTCCCTCCCATCCCTCCTCCCTTCTTTCCTCCTTGCCTCTTATTTTTAAATATATTTGACACTTTTCTATATCAACTATCATAGACACTGAAATTGATAACGCCAAGTAAATGAAGCCCTACCTCTTTAGAGAGCTGGGAAGAAGGGCAGGAAAGAAGGGAATGAATAAAGGCTAGAGTGGAGGAGAGTACAGAAAGAAAGGATATGTTGGAAATGGCAGATATAAGGGGATAAAACAAAGAAGAGCATTAAAGAGTGATGATGGTGGGGGAAGGGCTGCCCTCTTTGCCAGAGTGGTCAGGACTCCTGCTCTGAGTAGGTGTTATTAGTTAGTCCAGCACACAGCAAACAACTCTGCTTGATGGTTGAGTATGAGCACCAGTGATCTGTGGAACGAGCACTCAGGGTAGGGAGCCAGGAGAACACAAATCTAAAGACGTTCCTAAGGCAGTTATCGTATAAATAAATACACAACTCAAGTTAACACTGGAGAGAAACCTATGTTCATAATGTGACTCTTAGGTCGTCTTTGGACTTCAGAGATGTAACAGCAAAACTATATTTTGGAAAAGTAAATAGCAGTGGAAGTAATAATTTGTTTTTCTTAGAGAAATGTGATGCTAAAATAGGAAGGCATTATGCATGGTTTGTATCTGTGTCTTTGTGAATGTTTGCCCATATCCATCCTTACATAATCTATGCCTACATTGCCATCTGGACATGCCATTTACCCTGAGCACATTCATGCCTACATCCGTCCAGCATTATTCAATAAAATATGCAACCATTTGCTACTATTCTTTTGCTACTAAAACCCCAAATCCTATTAACTTATTTCTGAAAGATGTAAAGTGTCCTCCAGGGGAACCCCTGGTAAGTGAAGTAGATAATTACCTACAGCATCTGTATCTATATGTGGGACTCTGCTATTAAAATCTAAGTCTGGCATTTCCCAATGGCCTCTGAGGTTGGTGTAAGATGAAGCCACTCCCTGTCTCAGCTGGCTTCCCCCTGCCTAATCTGGGGATCTTCTAAGGAGCATCACATAGCCCTCAGGGAGATTACAAGCCCAAACCCTTTCAGCAAGCACCTGGAGATGACTGGAAGCACCCACCCTCTGCGAATGAGATGTCTTGGCTTCCAACCAAGGACCTTTGACAGTACCTGCAGTTCTTCCCCCACCGGTAAGATAATTAAATACTGCTTTCCGCCTCTTATGATAGGGCTGTGTCATTACATGCAAATCAAGTATCCCTGGCACTTCTAGCCCCTGGCAAATCAAACACATTCACCCTCAAAGCTCCTCCCTTCAGCTTTTCACCATGACCATCTGAGATGTGTCATTTATTCTGGAGAAGGAAGGAATCCTCTCCTCCCTGAAAGTTCGATGCTGAACTCCCAGGGCTGGCCAGACAGCCATAGCTGCCTCCGTCACTGCTGGAGCCTGTCCAACCACTGCGAGCTCAGTTCTGACTGCCAGGCTTCCATCTCACCAGCCCTGCCTTCAGGGCCCGCTGGGCCTGAGTCTCATCAGACCTGTGTTTAGGCTTTGAGCTGATTAGGCATGGGCATTTGTCCGCATCCCTGCCGTTAATACAGTGGCTTAGCCAAAGGGCTAAACAGCGGGATCACCACAGGCTTTTGGAACTCCCAACTTTCCACTGCCCTCCGATACCAGTAATCTCATTTTAGAAAGATAGCCATAACACCCAGGGAAAAACTCATTTCCACCCCCATCCTAACCCCTCATTCCCCTCCCCCCAGACTAGGAGCCTTGCTTAGCATTCAGACTGAGCGCTCTAGCCATCTCTGAGAGACATGGAACCTTTGATCTCCAGGTTCCTCTGTTTTTGTCTGGAAGCCGACAGAAGTGTCCTGGCTACCCAGGCTCCTGCCGGATGTGTAACAGCATCTATCCTACCTCACTGTATTCATAAGTGTGTTACATACCTGTGAGGCTAAAGGGAAAACGCGCCCAGGTTATACCTTTACAAAACAACTGCACTGAACACCATGAGCAGGGTGACAGAAAGTAAAATGGAGGGGGGATGTGTTGTGACTATCCTGTATAAAGGTCTCAAACGAGATGCTGTAAAAAGTAAATTAAAAAATTTTATATACCCCACAATCACACGTTGTTGGTGACACGCTAAAGATTTCCTTGTGGCTTCACAAGGTTTTCTGCTTGGAGAAGGAAACCACGTACACAGAAATCGGAGATGGGTTACTGACAGTGCAGAAGCAAGCAAGGTTCAATCAGAATGAAAGGTTTAGGATGAGGAGTGGACTGGAGAGGCAGCTGGGTTGCCATGTTAACACTGTCTAATCCCAGACTCATAGATGGAAGATGGGTTTTTACAGACTTATTATTTCCAGAGGAAAAGAAATGAAATTAGCATTCAGAGATGTCTCTGCCTCAAATGGCTTTGTACTAATGAGCAAAAATCTGAAGGCTCTGATCAACTATGTCCAGTTTACGTACTAACAGCAGAAAAATGTAATTATGAAAACTCCTCCAGAGGTGGACTAATGTTTGCCACAGCTTCTAGCTGGCCCCAACAAGTGCTCAAACACCTAAGAGAAGAGATTTAAATAATTTTATATTTTTAGATATTTTTATATTTTATATTTTAGATATTTTCATTTCTACCCTTTCCCAGTTATAATACAAAAAAAAATTAATAACAGTATTTGGTAGAAAAAAGGGGGTTGCTTTTTTTTTTCAAGTGTGGGAGTCACATATTTTTTAAAAAAGCTAAGCTGGTTTCCTCAGCACACAGTGACTGGGAGGTAAGCGTGACATGGAGCTTCCCAAAGTTTAGTTTCTCTGTAAAGCCTTCAAAGATATTTCAAACTGCCATCGTGAGAGAAGAAGTTAGCCAGGAAGCAGGCCCACATTTGCTACTCATTTGTAGTACAAAGAGCTGTCAAGTGCCCAGTCTGCCCTTCATGATTTTGTGGGCACTAGGTTGTAGCAGAGCCCTGATTCTCAAGAAAATGGTCTTCTAATAGCAATTACATACATGTATGCATACATCTGTGTGTATCTCTATATATGTCTATAGATAGATAGATGATAGATAGGATGGATAGATAGATAGGGAAATAGATAGGTAGGTAGATAGATGGATTAGATAGATAATTGTGTTCAGGTGCTAAGACTTTTGAAATTTTAGTTATGTAAGTGGTGGTTATATCTATAAATTTGATACAATTATCATTGTAACCAGTTGCTAAAAGATTTTGTGAAATTAGATGATGGAGGCTGTTTTATTTTGTTTTGTTCTGTGTTTGTTTGAGACAGGGTTTCTCTGTGTAGCCTTGCCTGTCCTAGACTCACTTGTAGACCAGGCTGGCCTTGAATTTATAAAGATCTTCCTGCCTCTGCCTCCCTGAGTGGTGAGATTACCGCGCCTGGCTCATGGTTTTTATTAAGTGTGGAAGGCTTTCTGGTTCCTTCGGGTTAACCTAGCTTTGAACTTACGTGGAAGGACTTGGGAAAGAGTGAGAAACTGACCCATACAGTGTGACAACAATGTTTTGCTAATTATCATCCAGGTGGACTCTGACCTTTAGTAGCTATTGTGCTTGGGTCACAGCAGCCCACAGCTGTCTGACCATTGTGAGGCATCTCTGTGGGAAGCCTCATCTTTGCCTTGTAAACACCTCCAGGATCCAAGTGTACCTCTTCTAAGTCTCACCCATGAACAAACCAGCAAAGAGATTACAATACTGTTGTTTTTTTTTTTTTTTTCCCAAGAAGCATGGCTTCCTAGACCCTGAGTTCTGTACTTAGTTTCTTTTTTACTTATTTTGCTTTCCATTTTTAAAACAATTATGTTTCTTTCTTCGCTTTCACACACACACACACACACACACACGCAGAAATGTTAGGTTGAAATAATGACATCTACTAGGTTTTATAAACTGTCTGGGGTCCCCACTGGATCCTGCTTGAGAACGATGTACATCATGAATTCTTAGTACACCGTTGTACTACCTGAGAAGCTTCAGGTTTCCTCTACATGTAATGAGATTTTTGTTTATACTGAGGTATCCTGTCATCACGTCCCTTTCCTTAAACGGTGAAGTGATTCTTGTTTCTATGTGAGTAGTCATTACTTTGTTGAGAAATAAGATGATATTGAAATTTGGGGTTACTTTTTCTCAAATAAAATCAACCCTACTGAGAGGTTTAAAAAACAAAGGAATCTTACATTTATGCTTCTGCTTTCTTTGTGTTCTTGGAGGGGAGACTTCGGGAGCAGTGTGCATGAAGAGGGGATTGTTTTTGCGGAGACAAGTCTGGTATTTCAGGGAAATAAGAAAGTAATAACAGATGTAAAGTCAAGGTGAGAAACGGCGCACATGCCTCCCTCCTTCCTGCCTCCCACTTCAAGTCACATTCCATCTGGAATACTTTAGACCATTCCTCAACATTTTACTCACTGAAAATAAAACCTGGAAATTTTGATCTGCTTGCCTGGTGTTTGGGACAATCATAATTAGTCGTTAGTTCCCGTGATTTACTCAGAGAGTGAAAAGCAATAAGAATTCAAATACTTCACTGTGTATTATAGATTATATACATCACCCTACCCGCTTTTATTCTTGGTAAATGGTAGTTTCTCTCCCCGCCCCCCTCTTCTACCACCCACCCAGCTGGGTTCCATTTCTTCTGCTTTACCCAGTTCTTTAACACTGAGTTCAGCCAGATCCTACTTCTCCAGATCAGCCCGAGTCACTCAAACAACCATGGATTCTCTTTTATTTGAACTCAACACACCAACTTTCCATGCCAGGCTCCAACGGTATACTTTTGTCTTTCCATGTGACTCTCTGGGTCCTCCTTGCTGTAGGGGGCCACATCAGAGACCTCGGACCACTGCTGGTTTGCAGACTCCTGTAATGGGCTCCTTCTCTTCCTACCTGCGCCGCACTTCCTGCTAGAACACCTCCTCCGGCTCTGCCCCAAAGCGAGCCTGTTTCCTGGTTTCATTCCAGGGTAATAATGCACAGTGAGATTTTCTTCTCTAACTTGATGCCTGCGCTTCTCCTTCATACTTCACTCTTGAAGGTCACTCAAAAGGGCCAGTCATCTCACACGTGGGTCTCATGCAGGGTAGGAATCGTGGGGCAGTTTTCCTGCTCGTACTGGGCTTGTCAAGACTCTACTTTGGGGGCCCTGCCCTTAGAAAGACCTTTTATAGTATTATCCCCAGATCCCTATCCCCTCTCCCACTCACTTCAGCCATCCTCCAGGCTATGACTAAGCCTTGTGCTCTTTGGGCAGAAGTCTTGATGGATGGTTCAGCTTCCTAATGGGTGAGTGTGGTCCCAAGCACTGAGACCACCTCTCTTCTCTACAGCAGTGTGTGTGAGCATGTCCTCTTTAACGTTTGCTGCAGAAATAACAGAGGCAGCAATTACATGCCAATCACTGTTCTCATGGAGAAGCAACATAAAGTCCAGAAATAACACAAAGTACCTGTGCCCTGGATTATGTGTACAGAAAACAAAAACAGAAGCAAAACAAAACAAACAAAAGAGTCACCAAGTTATACTCCTAGCCAAGGATTTCTTAAAAAAAATATATATATATATATATATATATATATATATATATATATACACACACACACACACACACACACACACACACACACATACATATATATCTTGCTTTGGGCATTAAAATTAGAACTATTGCATCAGATTTCATATATTAGGCAACTAAGAAACAAACAGAAAGTTCATGTACAGAGGCTGGTCTAGAGAACAGACTTCCAAATGCTAGTAAGAGCGTCCATCTTGTTGGTTCTCAGTTATAGTGGTACCGCCCTCTAGAGGCCTTTTCCGAAATGCTTGGGAGCACTGATGCTTCCACAATTGTCTACTGTACTCCTTAGCCCCTCACAGAGCCCATTTGCTGCACGCCGTGCAAGGCAGAGGAAATAAACCCAAAAGGAAGCCAAATCTTCACTCTTTAACCCCCCCACAGACACACACAACAGTCATATAGAAGAGAATTGTGTGCAGTTATTTGAACCTAACCTCATATCCTATTTTGCAAAGAGACCACAAAGTATTAAGATATGCTGAAATTTCAGAGTAACAACAAACCAAAAAGCAAAAGAAAGAAAGGTACACTTGGCTTTATTAAGATCCTCCTCAGTAAGATTCATTTGCGTTTTGGAAAATGATGCCGGAAGCTACCATGCTGCACTCAGCCCTGACTTGGCTGGACTGCAAACCTGTTTGTCAGCATCCGTAGATGTCACAGAAAAGCATCTCAAGAGAGATCTAAGACTTGCATGTCTTAAAAGATAGGACATTTTCTTTGATATTTGGTCACTCTCCTAATCCATGTCATAACACTGATGATTATTTTGACGTTGCAGTTATAAACATGGACTAGATAATTTTCAGAATGTTTCCAGACTTGGAATTTATTTTTCATTGACATTTTTTTCCCATACTTAAGTCAAGGAGACTCCCCTCTTTGGCTTATCAGATACAACAATGACTAGCCTGGTAGCACCTAGCTAGCACTCTTGGTTGTTCTTGTGCCCTTTCCTACTTTTTTGTTTATTTGTTTCGTTTTCCCAAACATCCTGTACAGAATGACTGTGGCCTTCTGAACCCCCACTTACTCATTATAAACGAGGGCAAGCGTGTTATGTCTTCAGTGTCCTGCTGTCCGTGTAGTTACATACCGAAGCCCAGGTGATTTTTATTACGTCGTTTTCCCTCGGTTGTCCGAACAGTTAGGTATTGTGTTACAGGTGGGTGACTTGTGTTTCTTGGGCATCTTATTTTAGGATTCTATTACCTTTCCATCTCTGTGACAAAAATGCCTAAGCGAAGCAATTTACAGAAGGAAAGGTTGCTTTGGATGAATTTCTAAATTTTCAGTCCCTGGCTGCTTGGCTCCATTGTCTCTGAGTCCGTAGTGAAGGCAGAACTGTGCTGATGGGGGATACAGAGCACAACGAAGGAGAAAGAAGGAAAGAAAAAAGGGCTGGGTATAATAAACAGCAGACCCTTCCCAGGACCCAACCTTCATGATACATCTTCTCTAATTAGGCTCAAGTTCCTAAGGTTCCTGTTATCTCCTAATAGCCCACCAAACTGTGACCGCAGAAACAGATGAACTCATTCAAGGAGTAAGAGCTCTACGGTCTAGACACCTTCTGATGGCTCCAGCTCTGAACAATGCAGTGCTGGGGATCACTGTTCAGCATTTGAGTTGGGAAAATGTAGTAAGAATGACAAGGGGTGATGCTTAAAGGAAGCTTTAGATTTTGTAGCATTGTTTTGATTACCCTAGATTCATTGCATTAACCACCTTTATCCTGAAAAGAACGTTCATCAGGGAAAGAATTTGAAATTTAGACTTTTGTGGGCCAGTCTAGTATGATTAAAATCCGATCAAAGTGGTCCCAGATATTTACAAGAGACACAACTGTAGTGGGTTGCACTGTGGGAATGTCGCCGGCCTAGTCCTGAATTATCCAGTGACCCACTTCCAACAGGGTGCTGGGAAGCTTTGTTTCTTTACTTAGAACAATGCTACCTACATGCGGTGGTTTGGATGGGAACGGCACAATGAGCTGACATGTTTGAATGCTTGGAAGCCTGTTTGGGAAGGATGATGATGTGTGGTCTTGGAAGTGTATCACTCAGGCTTGTAGATTTCAAAATCCCTTGCCACTTCCAGTCTCTCTCCTCTCTCTGTCTTTCTGTCTCTGTCTCTCTCTCTCCCCCTTGCATTTGTGAATCAAGACATAAGCTCACAGCTGCTGCTCCAGAGCCATGCTTGCCTGCCTGCCACCATGCTCCCTACTATGATGGTCATGGACTCTGATCCACTGAAACTATAAACCCAGAATGCACTCTTTTTCATAACTTGCCTTGGTAATGGTGTCTTATCATACCAACAGAAGAGTAACCAGTACACAGGTTTTGTTCAAAATATTTGCACATATGATTCCATTTGCTCCTTTTTTAAAAATAAGCACTATATAAAGATATAGATACAGATGATACTAATATAGACATTGATGGACATATAGATAAATAGATATTACTACCTCCAATTTTACAAATGAAGGTAATGTAAGATTGAGAGGGTTGAACAAAGCTTCAGAGCCAGCAAACAGCAGAGCTGGGACTATAAAATAATCTTCTGACCCCTAAAATAAGTTACCTCATTTAAAAAAAATTCAATTACCATTAATGAGAAGAGCAGAAAAGTCACATATGGTCATGGGCTTGGGGCAGAATCTTTTGCCCAAGAAAGAAGCAAAAGAAGACATGACAGTGAGATAAGCACAGCCAGATGACAGCATTGTATTGTTTGGCATGATGGGCACCAATTAACATGGGCTGGATAATTCCAGGCAAACCATGAGGATATTCTTCAAGACTGGGGATGGTCTTCCGTCTTGAAGCAAAGCCTTGAAGGGGAAGAAACTGTGATAGAATGCAGTCACTATAAGGGATTCTCAAAGTCATGGTACACGAAGGCCCAGGGGTAAGGGCAGGCTCCCAGGTGATTGATTTATAAAGTTCCAGGGTGCCAATTCACATAACAGTTCCCACAAGTTGGAACAATTTTATTTCTACTCCTGAGTCTCTCGTGAAGAATGTTACTGCGTTCTCAAGCTCTTATTTTTACTTTGTCAAAAATAAAAACAAACAAAAAACCAAAAGACAAACAAACAAAAAACCTCACCTTCAAGAGCAATGTATCTTCCTTAAGCCACTAACTTACTGTGGACAGAATGGGGTCAGCAGTATCAAGCCATCTTATTAGGATGAGGAAAGAAAACAAACAAACAAAACAAAACAAGACAAAAAAACCCAGAACACTATAGAATAAGAAGTTCTTTTAGAAATTAAGAGTTGCCCTTGGAAATAGGAATGAGGTGGGTAAAAGAAACAAATATGAGAGCTAGTTATCATACGTAAGAAAATGAGAGACCTACAACCAGGCTTACTTTCAGCACAGATCATCTGTGTGAGACTGAACAATTTATCTCGATCAATCGTCTTGTCTTATTTGACAACTTTATAACTTTAGTAGATTATGTACAACTTAAAAAAAAATCCTGTAGTTTTCAAAGTTATTGACAATCCAAGTCCATTTCCTAAATCCACGAATTTCTGTTAAAGGTTGGAGAAGAGAAAAAGTACCCATTGGCAGCATGGAAGTCAGAACACACCATCTGCCCTATCTTCTGCTCCTGAGATCAGAAAGACAACAGCAGACAGTCCATCTGAGCTTTGTGATCCTTCCTCCCCGATTGTATCAGGTGGGCAGGATTGGCTCTTTTGATTCTAACACGCTCTGCTTCTGCATTTCACAGAAGTGCCTTGGGGGGTAGGCAGGGATGGTATAAGGGAAGAACAGCATTCTTCTAAAGGAGTCACAGCTAAATATCAGTGTTCTGTGGAGAGAGCCCCACCCCAAAGAGGGTTGGGAATGACATGTGCCCCTTGCTGGGCTGGTCTCCCCACAGAACCCTCCAGAGTCACCTCATTACCTGCTGATGGCCATTTCTAGATGCCTAGGATACAGTTGTGCGAGAGACATTTAAAACCATCTAAAAGATGAACCTTGTAATGTCTATTGACCTCATTATTTCATGGAATTTCTCACAGGGTGAAATAAAACTCTTTTAGAACAAAACAAAACAGTTTTTATTAAAGAGAGCAGTGAGTGAAAAATGGAAAAAACTTAAATACCAAGTAATAAAAATTTAAAAGTCAAGTAATTGAAACAAAAATATACTAATTTGAAATATTCTGTTTAATGTTTATTATATATGGTATAATTGTAAGCCAACAATTAACTGACCCCCCCAAAAAAAGTAGCTAGCCAAACTAATAAGTCAAAGCACATCCTTGTAAATATGACCAGTTTAAAAAGAATGTCTTAATTTGCTACCTCCCGGAAAGTCTTAGAAACCTGGGCTTCCTATATGTACCAGACATACTTAGAAGGAAAACTGTCAACTTTATGAGTAATTTGCCACATCATTTAGAGGAAAGACAATTGTGTTAGCGTTATATGTTTGCTATAACAAATTACCCTAAACTCGGTGGCAACAAAACAAAACACACAATAACCACAGAAAGCTCACAGTGATCTTACTTGGGACCACGGTGCCAACAGGGGCTTTTTGCCCATTGGAACAAAGCCAATCTCCTTGCTCTGCGTGCTTGGCTTGGTACATAATCCTCCCCGCCCGCTTCAGAGGCTACAGTGTGGCCTCTGGTTGGGTGGCCTTACCTCCTGTCTCTAGCCATCTTCTTGTGAGTTCTTCTCATTCTCTTTAAAGCTCATTGGGATGATCCAGACTGATCACCACTCCTGCTTCAGCTCCAGTTGACAAAGTCTTGCACAAAATCTTACAATTATAGAAAGGAACTTTCAGATGCTCCAGGAACTCTGATCTGAAAGGGGGGTGTGTGTTATTATTGAACTCAGCAAGGTGGTGCACATGTGATCTATGTCGAAGGCAGATGGTTTGAAGTGCTGGCTCAGAATTGGGCGTAAGCTAAGGTAATTATATTAGTAATTTAGACCACCAGTTTTCTAAAATATGAGCACAGGAGAGATAGAGATAAATGATGCGAAGGTCAGATAGCCCTGGCTCATTTCCATCTCAAAACCAGACCATTTCCCTCAATATTTCCAACAGCCTTTGTCGTTACTGGTTGTAATCACAGACATCAATGAGTATGCTACTATTTCTCTCTCTCTGACCAGGAATTTCAATAAAACTGCTATTTAGCTGAGCTCTCGCAATCCATTCCTTAGAATCCCTTCAATGATGGTGGGGAGGGTTGGTAGAATAGGGAGGTCTTAACATTTCTTCCTCTTCGACTTCAATATCACGTGATGGCTCTAGGTGTGATCTCACTCCTATTGGAAAATACTCTCATGGAAGCTGGAATAGACCATATTAAAGCTCTGCATTTTAATTTCAGCCTTGCTGAATAAATCAAATAGATGGTGGCCTGAGTTTTCCCAATGGCTAGAGGTAGGTAGATTTTGTGGGACGCCAAAGAACTTCTTGCTTTCTGAAAAAAAAAAAAAAAACCTGCATGTTAATGATTTAAAAATGATGCATGCCCTACAAACTCAAAAAGAAATTGAGCTGGCAGATCAGTCCCACCAATAATTCTTTAGATAGTCATGGATGCCAAGAAGTTCAATTTTTCAAGTTTATTTTCAGTAGAACTCTAGAGGAAAAAAATTAAGTGCTTAGTTCTATACCATGAAAAATATTATTGGGGCCCTCATCTTCCATTCCTACCTCAACAATACATAAAAAGGACTGATCTCAGAGCACAAACCCTTTCATTCCCCCCTCCTCCGGACTCTAAGTTTAGAGTCTGTGTTGTTTGTTGTCGGAAGCGCAAGAGGGAAAGCTCTGGGGTGGCTGCTTCTCATTCAC
The DNA here is from genome assembly GCF_907164565.1 of Psammomys obesus. NCBI lineage: Eukaryota > Metazoa > Chordata > Mammalia > Rodentia > Muridae > Psammomys > Psammomys obesus. Next base: position 14,348,309 of record NW_026596073.1, on the reverse strand, counting down.
ACTCCATTTGTCTGCATTTCTGCTTAGTGTATTCACTCCTGGGGACAGACACAGCCTAGTGTGTCATCTTTTTATCACCATCTATACTCTTCAAATGAGCCTGTTACTGGGGAAGTGATATACCTGATACCCACACTGGTCCCCAGAATTGTCATTCTAAGGGACCTCCTGTAAGATGAGAAACTCTTGCTCCTGGGGAAAAAAAGTTGCTTATTTTGCACAGGCAAGGGAGCCCTTTTTGAAAGATTTGCTTGGATTTTAAGTGTATAGTATTGCTGACAGCATGCTGAAAATTCATCGCACTATGTAATTAGAATTTTCTTTCTCTAAGGATGGTTGTCTGGGACCCCCCACCCAGCTTTCTTTCCTTATCTAGTCATTCTGACCCTGAGTGAGGATCTCCTCAATACCTCAGCCCACCTCCTTTTGTCCTTTGCTACCACCCAGGCACTTGCTCTCAGGGTTTCTAAACCATGGGTTTGTTTGGAGGGCTCCTTTCCAAAATAAAGATTAAAATGCCTGTTCTCTTTAACAGTGTCACTGAACACTGTTGCTTGTTAATGTTCAGGCACCGACAGCACTGGGAAGAGTCACTGCTTTGCAACTCATCAAGTAGTCTAAACAAGCTTATTGGAGGCTGGCCAGCTCCGGACAGTCATTGACCACAGATGCATTCTGGAAGACCGTTACAACTTGTGGAAGCGAGAGGTAACTCCACTTCCTGTCTAGCCTGATTCCCAGGAATTGGCTCCAGGACCACCAAACTTCGAAGCCAGTATGCTCAGTTGCCGACAAGATTTGCCTTCTCTTTTGGAATTCGAATGGAGATGGATGTGAAGTCTTCGGAGGAGCCAGACGTACCATTGCTACCCGGCGCTCTACTGTAGGTTTACAATTTAGTTCTGCGGTTAAAAGGTGCTGATAGCTCCTGTCTTACTCGAATTTTTGATGAGAGGCTGGGTCAGTGAGCATTCCCTTCTTCAGATTACTGCAGCGCTTTTCCAGGAAGATCTTGGGGTTTCATTGGAGTGCATTTATCCCAGCCAGCCATGGGAGCCTCTTTACAAAAATAATAATAATAATTTAAAAATAAAAATAAAAAATAAGAAGCTTTATGGTCATTCCACTCTGTGATGGAGGATGAAAAAGCATCAAGTACGCCCTTCTAGCAACAGCAGAAACAAACTGAAGGAAAGAAACTTTGGAAGCTTTAACTTTGCCCAATTGTCTTGCTTTCTAACTCTGGAGTTTTCTTTGGCAGAAAAAAAAAAGTCACTGTACGTTACACTCAATGTCTAATCCTTATTTCACTAATTATTTCAGCACTTTCAATTAAGCATTTACTGTGTGCCAGGAGCTGTGCTAAAGTGTCAGAAATTCAAAAAATGCAACCGCAGAGGTATTTACCTCCCAGGAAGACATAGTCTTAAAAATAATTGCTATGCTATCACAGAGATGTGTAGAAAGCACAAAAACAAACAAACAGACAAACAAACAAACAAACAGCACCTGAGAGAAGCCCGGAAGACTTGATTAAAGGAATTTGAAGGGCCGTGGGAATTTGTTGTGTAAAAAACAAAAAAAATCTCAGGAGAATAAAAGGGGGAAGGAGAATAAAAACAGTGCTGCAGGTGGGGCTGCAGAGGTACTAGAGTTGGGGTGGGTTTGGCTTCACAGAGAATCCTGCCCCTCCTCCCCCCCACCACTGAGTGAATAGGGGTCCACAACTAGAGTAGATGCAGTAGTCCGGCAGGCGCTGTCGTGCCTGGCCTCAACCTCCGCCCTCCACACATACACACACACATGGGCGCATGCACCCACACGAATATGCAGTTACACACGTGCAAACATACACACACATAGGCGTGTCCACACCACTCCCACCTTCACTATACACACACACACTCACACGCACACAAGCACTATTGATAGACTTTGCATCTCTGTTCTCTTTTTTCACCCTTCAAGGAAAAAATAAAAGGAACTTGCTTTGGGATTCCTATGAATTGAGTAAAGGGAACTTGTGCCAAGATGTAACGCATCGATGAATTCATTTTAAATTTAGATTATTTCTTTCCTAAAAAAAATAATAAACCATAATGATGTCCTGTTCTTGCTGGGAATCTCCCAGTGCTTACTCGTAGAACAAACCTAGGAAAACCAGTGAGTTCGTCAGGGAAGTCCACGGAACACACACCCAGAGAACAGTGCCCGATGTCAAAGGCAGATGACAGCCATGTATGGACAGTTCCTGGCTTGCCTCAGTCCTAAAGAGAAGCACTGGGATGGTTTTGGTTTTGGTTTTTGGGAAAACTGGACAGTGGAGATAAAATAAGCCAGGAGTATTGCAGGTCCGGAGGCTCATCAAACCAGAACTGCAAATGTCCAGGACACACCCAGGAACACCAAATGTCACTGGGCAACAGGAGTCCTAAAATGAAGAACATTTGCTTCCCTCCTCCGTATATTTTCTTTCTTCGAAGATGTATGGCAAACTGGGCTATACCATTTTTACCGTGTAATGTGCTGTTCTGCTGTCTTTAGCTCCAACCCCCTGCTAATTTCAGTTGTGGGTGTTGAAGTACCAGGAAAGAAAAATCTGGCAAGCAAGCCACAGAAATCTCTCTACTGGTGCTGTTACTCATTCCCCATTCACACTCTTTGTTGTCCTCCACAAAGAATAGAGCCATGCTTGTACTTTATTAGAGCCATGACAACACTGATTATAAAACTCACAATAGATACAATGAATGAGAAGGGTATCAACTGAAATGACACCAAGCTTAGAGAGCTAAGTACTTACTTTGTACTTTGCAAAAGAATCACTTAAACCTACATACCGATAACTCACCCCAGTTATCAGCCTTCTGTGCAAATGTAAAAGGTGCATTCAAGCATGGTATTTGTAAAGGTACTTCATTCGGGGTATAGCTCCTCCTTGACACTAAGTGGCTCAGCTGCACACTTTCTGCTCTTGCAGGGGACCCCGGCTTGATTCGCAGCACCCACATAGTGGCACACAACCAGCTACAACTCCAGTTCCCAAGTATCTAACACCCTTCTCTGGCCTCCAAGGGCACTGTACAAAGATAAACATGCAGGCAAAACACCCATCCACATAAAATAATTTTTTTTTGTCTTTTGTTTTGTTTTTCCAGACAGGGTTTCTCTGTGTAGCCCTGGCTGTCCTGGAACTCGCTCTGTAGACCAGACTGGTCTTGAACTCATGGAGATCCACCTGCCTCTGCCTCCCAAGTGCTGGGATTAAAAGCATGCATCATCACCACCTGGCTAAATTAAAATTTTAATAAACATTTTTTTTAAGAATTTAACTCTTCCCAATCTTTTTTGCAAGTCAGAAAAATCAGACTACCACAAATAGTCATAACATTGTTATTAAAAATGCTGTTTTGAGGGCTAGGGCTGTAGTTCCATGGTAGAGTTCTTGTCTAACATGGCTGGGACTTTGCTTTTGATCCCCAGCACTCAAAAGCAAACAAACAGAAAGGTTTTTGCGGTCATCTCCCAGCCTTTGCTTAGAATGCCAGCTTCCCACTTCTGCCGCACTAGTAATCGCTTTATCTGCCAGACCTTAGAGGACACTTGGCAGACAACAGCCAGGATTTCAATCTCTTCCTCAAAGTATCGTTTTTAACTGCCTGTTGACTAAATTGCTGAAGGGTTGAAATAATCCAGTCATGCTTTGAGAATGTCAGTCGGATTAAAGGTCCTGTGAGCAGAAGCAACAGGCAGCTCTTGGGACAATTATCTCAAGACTCCAGCAGCGACTGTAAGATGTCATCGACTGTAAGAGTTCGGAGGTTTGAACCTGGATGTGAATAAATTCAGGAGAGACGGAGCGTGTCTGAGAACTGAAGATTTTAAATCCGAGCCCATTTCCACTGTTTGTAGGGAACAGTGTGGCCACGCTGGAAGGGAGCTGGGGCTGGGGTTGGGGAGCTGTCAGCTAACCGTGCCTTCTGAGTGTGGGGACTGCACAGTGTCCCTCAGAGGACAGCAGTCTTACTACAGTGAGTGTCTCCAGGAGAACTGTGGAGCATTTGAAAGTCCTCAGCAGTTTCTCCCGTATGGAGGGGTAGGTCTAAAGTGCACAACAGACAATATCAGGAATCTTCTAACCACCTCAAGAGAGAATGGAAGATGCTTACTTGAAAATAGATACATGGAAACCGCCTGGGGCTCTAAATGAGAGGTTCTCAACCTGTGAGTCCAGTCGGGACCCTTCAAGGTTTGGACAACCTTTTTCACAGGGGGGAGTGTCACATATTAGATATACTTTGTACCAGGTGTTTACATTACAATTCATAACACTAGCAAAATCACAATTACAAAGTAGTAATGGAAATAATTTTACGGGGGGGAGGGTCACCACAACAGGAGGAACTGCATTAAAGGGTGGCAGCATGAGGCAGGTTTAGAATCACTGTCCTAAATGAACACGAGACCAAAATTTTCCTGTTGGTTTCATGGAGGTTACAGTCAGGAGGTACAATCAGTCCTCAGTGTGGAAGGAAGCTCCAGAGTCAACAAATGCCAGCGTGTTTTCTAGGAAAGAAAGGAAGGAGAAAGAGAGGAAGGAAAGCAGGGAAGGAGAATAGCAGAGAGGGAGGGAAGGAAAAGGGATGGGGAGGAAAAGAGAGAGGAAAGAAAACTCCCTGACTGTACAAATTTCTGAAGTACAAAAAATAGAGGGATGCAAAAAGTTGTAAAGCCCTGTTCCCTTCGTCTTTGAAGAGGCAGCGTAGAAAACACAGAGGCCAGAAGACCAGAGGACAAGGAGAGCTTCCTCGGTCACTGTGCCCATGTTACCTGTGGAGGGCTGTGGTCCTGGACCCTCCAGTTTGGAGCCCAGAACCTTGCCCCTCTGTGTTTCCCTCTCCAGCAAAACACAGACCACTCGCACTGTTACAAAGCTTGTCTACCCACTGTTTAGTTTTTGTTTGTTTGTTTGTTTGTTTGTTTTTTAAAGCCATCAGCACAAATTCCTGCTTCAGGATGGGATGAAGTAAGCCCATACCCACATAAAACACGTTCAGATCACTCCCGCCTCAACCCTCTGTTTCAAGATCCCAGAATCCTTGACTTCGTGGAAGTCAAGTATGGGAAGCGAATGAACCTCGCCAGCGCCAGCTGCTGGGGCTTAATGTGTTCTGTTTCTATGTGACTCACGAAAAGTTGGGAAGAGACCCACATTTTTACCTCATGTGGATCTTCACCCTCAGCTTAAGCAGAAACACAGCAGGAACCATACCACGTGATCAGCACCTGACACCATAACTCATCTTGGGTTCATTTGAAATCTGCCCTTATCTAGCTCAGGGCTCCAGGCAAGTTCACCAAGAGGTCTACCAGCCTCAGCAAACCTCTCAGCGAACTTGACCTGAATTTGAGATTTGGATTTAGAAGTTCAGCGTTTTCATTCAGGAGTGTTGCCCCATCCTCTGCTATCAGAGCCACAATCTGAAATCCCATCAGGCTTCACTTCAGAACATATGGAATAAAGATAGAGGGTTCTGTGCCTCCGACCGGCCACACATTCATTCCGACGTTTCTTATCCTCTGCAGGCCCAGCTAGACCAAAGAGGAAACTGTTCTCATTTTTCTGAAAAGAGAGAGAGAGGGAGAGATTGGGTATTAGTCTCAGTTGCTAGAAAATGAACTGGTCAGGAGCCTATCAATTCCCTGACACTCCATTACATATGCGGAGGGACTCTGCGCCGAGAGCTTGCTTTTCCAACTGTCATCAGATATGTTTGCTGTTTTTGAGCGGAGCAATCCCTCCTGACTACATAATGTATTCAGAGTTTGAACTCTTGTTTATGTCAGTAAGTGCATAGGGTAGCAAAATTTCAAGATGGTTTGGTAATATAATTTTAATTCTAAAAGTCATAACACAAAATTGAAGCCCTTTAAAACATTACAGGGAAAGTATTTGAGAGGGCAATAAAACATTGTGCATATCTTATATAAAACTCGGGGTTTTATAACACATATTTTCCTTTGTGATAATTGTCTCATTAAGAAAACTGATTTCCAATACATGTTCCCACCTGTACAAAAACAACATTACTTTTAAGGGGAACTATATTCAGTTGTTGCTCTCAAGGTAGACCAAGGATATTCTAAGCATCAGTGTAGAATATTCTAAGTGTCAGTGCAGACTGGTATATGCTAAGATGGGATGGAGGAAACCCACACAAAATACAGAAACTTCAATTAGTTTTGACAATGGGGAGAGCTTCCATTTCCTTTGGGGAGGAACGCAAATGGAGGCTTTCCTTGGTTAAAGGCTCCGAGAGACATCTGGCTGCAAAATTCTGGGGTTTTCCAGGGGAGTCTACTTTACAGTTGCTTTTCAACTTATTTCTAAATCCTTGGAAGCAGATTAGCTCTGTAGCATAGCCTTATTTATTCAAACATATTGGAAATCAAAGTGGGCTTGAACTGGTAAAATGTCTGAATTGAAGATTATTTGTACAGAAATGCATCTGGATTCCTTTTAAGGACGTACAGTCATTGAAATGTGGCTAATAAAATGTCGAAGCCAAAGCCTTTGAAGGAAACTCTTTCATGAAATAAAGAGGAAGCTGAGAATAAATTATAATCAGCAAGCCCATTGTTCCTAATATATGGGATCTTGAAACCTGTTTGTTCCTGTAAGATTTCTCTCCCAAGTCTAGTTTTCAGTCTGAAACAAACTCCTTTGTTTCCCGATAGTATTTTAACTCAGCTTAGGGCTCTATGAGAAACTGGGGGGTACTTCTTGACCGAATGCTGCTTCCTCAGCTAGTTCAACTCTCAGAACTGGCATCACACTTTCCTCTTCCATTATGTCCACAGGCCAGGCAGATAAATGAACTTTCCCCAAGCTCTGTCTCCTCTCTTCCTCAGTGGGCTCATCCGCTCAACCCCATAACACCAGTAAGTGAAAAATCCTCCTTTATGTTCTCCTGAGAGTACAGATAGGGGCCTATGGTTACAAAACAATTTCACTTACTTCTTTCTGTGCTTCCATTACTTTGGTCAAAGTAGTACCAAGGCAACTGATTTCTTGACACCCAGTAAGGCCACAATTCCTCAGCATCTTTCCCCACCTCCCCAGCCTCCTGTCAGTCAGCCGGTCCATCTCTCAGAATGCTTGGAAGCTGACTATCTCTGATCTCATCATTCCTCCACACTCCTACCCCTACGGCTCAGTGGCCACCCCCTGGGAGTTCTTTTCTTTTCAATGTGGTTCCCAGCTTCTCCACTGAGTAAACCTCATGCTTGGGCAAATTGGGTGATTTGCTCCGTCTTCCAAATGCATCATTCTTTGGCTCATTCTCATGCCACTCTGTCAGACTGGCATGCTCTCCCTGCATTCTCTTCTCAAATTCTTACCAACTTTTCAGAATCTACAACAAATACAATAGCCTCCATTTGTGTGGGTGTAACTACTACTTATGAGCACATATTTAGAAGCACTAGCCATATTTACAAATTCATGATCAAGTATGTTATGGATGTATATGTATATATGTAGGAATTAATATATCTTATACTGGCAAATCACTTTACACTTTTTTCACCCATATCATCTCATTTAGTCCTCACACCCGATCAATGAGATGGGCAGTATCAGCAGCTGACAGGCAAGGATTGTAAATCTCAGAGGTTGGCAGATTGGCCATTGTCGCCCAGCTAAAAAGTGACACAGGCGGACTTAACACCTTAGACTTGTAATAACAATTCCAGGGCACTTTAGGACCATATCACAACGACCTCCATTCTAGTGGGACCGTGATGGCACCGAGGTAATTTCTGCAGCAGATGGGGGAAGGGGCCAGGCCACGGAGGGTCAGCGGAGGCTTTCGAGCGGAGCAGAAGTCTGATCAAAGGACGGCTGTGGGAAGATTGATCTGGTGGTGTGGTGGCCTGGACCCAGGCAGGAAAGCCCTGCTGGGCTCCATCTTGCTCTTCTGAACTCCTGTGGCTCTTTGTTTGTGCTCCTGGTGTAGCGATGATCTGGAGTTATTTATTTATTTACTCTCCACCCACTCTCCACCCCCTGCGAGACAGTTGGCAAGATTTAAGGTGGTTTTAATTGTCTTATGTTTCTTAACCGTGTTCATACAACTGTATCTTAAGCAAGCCCACTTGTCCAAGCCTGGGGCACGGACAATGTCAGTTTTGACGTTTTCAGGCTCTCCTTGCATTTGACACGCTGGAAGTGATGTTTAAAATTCGGTGAATGAGTGAATGAGAGGAAGGGAGCCAGCTGAGGACAGATGAGGCCAAGGACATGGTTAAATATATCCACAGTGCTGGGCCATTTTGAAGTCGTATGCAGCCCTTGATAGGCTAAAGCAGACCTACATGAACTTAAAGGTGAGATGGCTCTGATGGATGTACAGTTGACACATAGGACACATATGTGTCATATATGAAATAGAGTGCTCTTGTGCATGGTGCGGTGCCCAGTTTCCCAAGCCCACTGTCCATTTAGAAAGATTAACACTAGTTGCCCCTGGAAAAAAGCATCTGGGGAGAGAAGACTCAAACATTAGGTTAGAGTTTATAAAAATGCTTCCCAGCTTCTACCAAGAGCTAGCTTTCAGCTCAGCTTCTGTCCCAGGACCGCCCTGCACCCCTGCTGCCCACACCCCAGCCTCACAGGACACAGCCTCAAACATACTGTGCTTGGCTTCCTTTGATGTCTTCTCTAAGAATTTTAGCTGCTGAGCCTCCAGGTCCGACTCTTTCCTAGGGTCCAGCTCTGCCGGCCTCTCTGGCAGCTTCAGGAGGCTTATTCACATTTTCAGTGCAGTTCCCAGGAGGCCCAGTCCCCTCTGTCCAATCCCTCAGCTTTGTCTTCTGTAATTCAACAGAAAGAACATTGGCATCATGTCTGGTTCCTTCTTCTTATCACCTCCCTATTTTGGTGACTCCCCTGGTCAAAAAGCATTATTTTCTTCAAGGTCAGCCTGGTCTACAGAGTGAGTCCAGGGCAGCCAGGACTACACAGAGAAGCCCTGTCTCGGGGAAAAAAAAAAAGAAAGAAAGAAACAAAAACAAACAAACAAACAAAAATCAATTATTTTTCAGAAGTCAATTAATTATTCTAGAAATATATCTGTGTTCTCCATTCATGAGAATATAGGTTTGGGAAGTTACAGAGTTTTATCTCTTTTTTAAAAATTATAAACACTCAGATCCTAATTTTCCTAAGGAAATCCTAAGATTTCCTCCACTAGCCATTTCTCTCCAGTAAACGCTGTTCTGAAAAGTGAGTTTCCTGTCTACCAACTCACCACCAAATCCCCTCCTCAAACTGCATGCGATACCATTTACGCTCAGTTCTCCTAATGTTTCGAATGCGATCAGCGGCCTAGCTTCATCAGAACACAGTATATAGAATCTTGCCCTACATAACCAGGTGAACTGCTTTATAAAAACCCCAGGGGTTGGATAAGCCTTCGGGGACCTGAGGAGACCACAGCTGCTAGATGCCTTTTACAGTTATGTCCACCATCTTCCCCCACGTTCCTCAAGTTCTTTCCAAGCATAATGGAGGCTCAAAGAGTCAAGTGTGAGACTAAGCGCCTTCTTCAGAGTCTGTGGGAAGTAAGCTGCAAAAAGAGTGGCTACTGTTCTCTTCACAGTCACCACTCCTGCCCTTGCCTGTGCTACCCCATCATCTAAAGACACTGCTCAGTAGTTCCGAGCATGCAGTGCTCTTGCAGAGGACCCGGGTTTGTTTCCCGGCATGCACATGGTGGTTCACAACCATCTCTACCTCCAGTTGCAGGGAATGTGGCCTCTTCTGACCTCCAAAGTCACCAAGCATGCACATGGCACACAGACATACACGCAGGTAGGACACATATAAAATAAAACGAATGAACCGAATACAAAATTTCAAATAAAGATTTTTTTAAAAAATACCTCTGAGAAGATTGGAGTTCACAGTATATTATGCTTGTATGCCCCTGACTTCACAAAGAATCCACCTTCCAGAAACTTCATTCTCCTACCTCTATGCCCCCAGATTTGAAGCAAGCCATGCTCTCAGTGTTTTGCGGTTACCACTTCCTTAAGAACTTGCTGAGAACACTGGGGACCCCTCTTTTTGAAAAATGAACTTGTGAAAATCAACAATATCAGGGCATGACACCTTCCCTGTTTCTCTCCCATGGTCTTTCTGAACTCTTGGTACAAAACGAATCTTCCCGAACAAAGTCTGGGGTAAAGAGATTCTAAGTGGAGTCCTTAGATGCCTCTCTCAGAGACAAGGGCCGAGGAGGAGGTAGGAGGTGGTGGCAAAAAGGAAAAGGAGCTGTTGGTGGGATAAGCATAGACATTATATGTGTAAGGTCTATAGTAACCTTAAATAGCGACTTAGCCACCCCCAGCCTTGCCATTCTCTGCTGCGAAATGGGCACGGATGGAATGGGATGGATGTAATAGAGAAACGCTTATGCAAATGATCTAAAAACATTACTATTAGTCTCACGTGGTTTCTTTTTGGAGACATGGAGAGGATTCTGTCTAGGTAGGTCACTAGTCCTCTAGAGGCTAGAACAAGGAATGACTATTTGGATTTAGAACTTCTCACTGTGGCAACTCTCCCCATCAGGCATCTGCAAAAAGGAGAGGATGGGGACATGGTCAAGGAAGAGGGAATGATGCCTCAACATTCTCAAACTTGTTTCTCCAAAACAGCTAAGCCAGACTGAAGATGCAACGTAAATTATAGAGGGAGGGGGCACATCTACTCCAGGGGCTCAAGCCCAAGGTATTTTGTGAACTGTATTTGAACCCCATTGTTGAAACACATACACAAAGTTGGAAGAGATGGCTCAGTGGTTAAGGGTACTGACTATTCTTCCAGAGGACCTGGGTTCGATTCCTAACACACACACATGGCAACTCACAACTGTCTGTGACTCCAGTCGCAAGAAATCCAACTCCCTTTCTGCACACAGAACGCTAGCACCACACACACACACACACACACACACACACACACACACACACACGGTATCCAGACATACATGCAGGACCAACAGCTGTGCACATAAGATCATTAAAAGTAAAAAAGCTACATATACTACCAGCAGAGTGTCAGCTGTTTTGTCACCTGGAAGAAAGATCTTGTGGCTTAGCCCACAAACCTAAACTGAACCAAGGTGACAACTTCATGGCTTGAAAAATACCGCCTTAGATTATGAGCGTCCCATTGCTTTCCTCCTTACCCAGGCGGCATTGCAATATTGTAAACGCAGTTGATATGGTACAGGAGGGTTAGTAGGGAAGCAGGACAAACGTCAAGCCCGTGTGGGCTGTGGCTGAAGTCTTGAGGTTTATAGGTCCTGGTGGTTAACAGCGCTTTATGAAAGGCCACGTAATGCATCAACCCACCACTGCTTGTTACGAGAATGTCATTATTGTGACGAATAGCATGGGTAAAGCAGCCAAGCCCCAGCCCCTCACTTAGCCTGTTCCGTCTTTATCATACTATGACTTCCACGGTCCCCAGATGAGCTTATTACCCACTCTATTAACTCTCCAAGGGGAGCACACAGAACCTTTAAAATGATGCGTAGTGATTCAAGGAGACTTCAGCATTTATTGCCTGTTCTCATAATGGAGAACCACGGTCCCTTGGATTGTATGAAGATTTTATTTCATGTTCTATTCAGACAGACCTTCCTGTAACATTTCTCCTAATGATTCAGAGGCATATGCTCTCACAACCCTGGAAGGCAGGCACGTGTATGTGCGCTTATGGTTTGTGAGTGTACACATACAGGTTACAAACATGTCAAGCTGTTAGATGAAAACCTGTGTTTCTGGGTTTTGCTTTACGTCCAGTGAGGGAATCTGAAACAGCTCCGAGAGTATTTAAGTAGACTACTGAAAGCATCGCATTGATTGTGGATCTTGTTTCCTTAAATATCTCAGGGAACCTGAGTTGCTTCGTTGGCAGACGATCATTTTTATTTCTAACCGGAATTGATCTTCATTAACAAGGACAGGATGATTCATCTCCTTAGATGAAATGGACAAGGATGCAGAGTCCTGCTAAGACCCTCCCAATCTGATGCTCATCTCTCCAGATGGATATTCTTCTTGTGGTATGGGGACTACTTTGTACTTTAACTACTCTTTGGCTACTCTTGGCTAAAACAAAGATCACCTCTGGGAATCTTCACGTTGCAGAGAATCCCAGGGGTTTTAGGGTATACAGCGTGATAAACAAAGATGCTCATCAAAATGACATGCTAAGTAATCTCAACTCCTTAGTGTCTGGTACACGTGTTGTTTTGTTTCTTTGATTAGTTGACAAGTCTCCCAGATCAAAGAAGATTCTTTAAAGAATGAAAGGTTCCGTTCCAGGGCATGGCTCACAGCATTGTGAATGAAGAGATAATCAAGGGAAGAGACGGGCTGCATTTTAAATCACTATTCATTTAGGTGGAACTGATAACCTAAGAATGAAAACATTGTTAAATCACCAGTTATGTTTTTCAGTGTGTTTCTGTATCTTAGGTCTCCGCCCCCCACCCCCACCCCAAGGCAATTCCCAAAGCTAGAGTTATATTTGTTTGTCCACTTAGTTTTTTTTTCTATACAATTCCTCTCCTAGAAAAGCTTTTCGAGGAGTTCTAAAAAGAATATATATATATATATATATATATATATATATATATATATATATATA
>NW_026596073.1:14320869-14335575 GCF_907164565.1 Psammomys obesus | reverse complement strand
ATATATATATATATATATATATATATATATATATATATATATATATATATATATATCAAGTTTTATAAAAAATCTGATCACATTTTGAACACTCACACCTACTTCTTAAAGCTACTGAACTGTTCCGTCCTCCTGTTGTTTCTTATTTTATGCACTTATCCTCAAATGACAGGTTATGTCTCCTCTCAATACATAGCAACATAAGACAATAAACTTCCAAAGGAAAGAGCATGGCAGCGTTGGAGAGTGGCTTGCTGTAACGAGAGCTGAGCCTCTTCCTCCTCTCCCATATTTTAGCAAGGTTTTGGTTTTCAAAGCATTTGCACCCTTAATTTTGGAACTCATTATTTCAAACTCCAATAATCCGAAGAATGAAAACTGAAACTTCAGGATTTTTTATGGTTTTAACTTGATCGTTCCCTTTCACCTCCAAAAGGGCAAGAATGTGCCCTCAAGTAAGCCATATTTATGGAAAAGCTTGATAAAAATGGTGAATGTTTTGTGTAGGCAGTGATGGTCACAGCGGCACAACCTTACTTGCCTTCAAGTTTTATTATATGGAATGTTCATACCACCCCCTCTGGAAATGCCGACCTTATTTTTCTAAGGCTCCTTTCATTTATTTTTTCAGTCAAAAGGAGGGAAGTAATTTGCAAGGAGTTCGGGGTTGTGATAATGTACAGGGGCTCATGCCTTAGAGAGAGTTCAAAACTGAACTACAAGTAAAAGCATTTAGGGTTTTCCTCTGTAGGCGTGCAGAGGAAGCTGTGATTTACGAAAGAGAGACCCTATGCTTGCCCCCTCAGACATACTGATGTGTAAGAGGGAATTATAAATATGCATGGCACTGTTATAGAATAAATAAAAATTTAAATGTATGTATATATTATATATGAGAAGATGAAGATAGCTGGAATAAAATAACTTAAACAGCAAGTTTTATTTAGATTATATATATAAAGGACAAGTTAAACATTCTCTCTTTGAGGGAACAACAGAATATTCTAAAACAGAAATGCACAGAATAAGTGTGTGGGTTGATAATGCCCTACCGCAAAAGTTTGGCTTTAGTTTGGAAATTTAGGAAAGAGCAAGTTTGTGATATGCACACATGCCTCAAATTCTTGCATTTTCCAAAATGGCATTGAGATCATTTTAACAGATCATTTTGTTGTTTGTCCCCAAATGGTGTATTCTACCTTTCCCCAGAAACTCTATAAAGCTCATAGGGAGTTTAGGTATCTTTTTCCTTTCCATCCTTTCAGGCTTGTCTCCTCTTTCACTCGGCTCCTCATATGTCAATTGAGCCCTTCCTATAGTTGGGCTTCCTGTCATGCATGGCTCCAGATAGAATAGTATGAAGAAGTGGGGAATAAAGAGATGAAAATGTTGACCAATAGGAAGAAATAGAAAGCAAAGGTTAAGGCAGGTGTGTACTACAACAGCAGAGGGAAGGCAGAATAACAACGGTTAATTATCCTAGGCTTATAAAATGTGAGCTTTTCAGAGGAAAGATGGGCTAGGAGGAAGAGGAACCCAGTCAACAGAGAGAGAGAAGTCTTGGCTAGCTCTTAGCTGCCTATCATTACGACTATGCCCAAATAAAGCCATATATTTACAAGCTCAGGGTCCCCAGCCACAGTAACCTCAGGACATATACTATTTGATAAGAGCATCACTTACCAGGTTGGTGAGAGGAGGCCTACTCTTCTTCTAAGGAACACCAGTGTTATTTTTAGGACCACTTGTATTTCTTCACCCTTTTCACACAAACAGACTAACTCAAATCCAGGAATCCAGGGAGACTGATGATACCATTTGGGCTTTATAGATACAATCTTTTCCTAGGGCCGACAGCCTGGTTCTCCAACATGGGACCTGAGTTCAGAAGGCTGCCATACACTTCTTCTGAAATGCCTTCAGGGGACATCATTTGCACCTGTTATCCTAGCACGATTGATGGTCATCAGCACACCCATTGCTATCAAAAGAGATGGTTGATGAATATCAAAGTCATCCTGAAGTTGGAACTCTGACCTCTTTGTGGTGCCCAATAGTCTACTTGCCCCTTTGAGTTAATAGATGCAACCAAAGGCATCAACTGAACTCTTCTGCACATGCTTTTGCAGAAGGGCCAGAGCTCAGGTTCTGACACCCACTGTAGGCAGCTCACAACTGTCTGTCATTCCAGCTCCGAGGGAATCTAATGCCTCTGACCTTCACAGGGCACTTGCTCTCCTGTGCGCATGCTCCTCCCAATGTCTCTCCCAACACACACACACACACACACACACACACACACACACACACACACACTTAAAAGAATTCTCTTTCAAAAGTATGTCTTTACTTTTATTGTTAATATTTTTATAATCAAGACAGCTTATGGTGTAGGGAGTATAATAATGAAAGCCAGGGACTTGTATTCAATCAATCCAAGTTACGATATGGCAGAACAGTCATACAAAAGGACAGATTATAGAAATACATCACCACAGGAAGAATATAAATAAATCTCAATGGAATACGCTTCACTTTTTTTTTTTCATGTAGAACTACACAGTAAGAGGCAGAAGGATTCCGTATTCAGCTTTCATTGACAATTAGTTCAGAATATCCTAATGCCTAAAGCAAGACGACAAGGACAAAGGTAAATCCATCATCTTCGTGTCTCGTATTATCAATTAAAGTTTCATTTCTTTACACTAAATCTTTTGACATGCCTTGAGTCCTGTGCGCTAAGGATAAGCTAAATAATTCCCCATCCAGCTTTCTCTCCAGGGTTATAAACTTAACTCCTTTAACACTTGGAAAGGTATGTTGTAAGTCTAGCTCACTGTGTTTCTCCATGGGAAACATTAGGGTCTCCTGGTCTCCTCTTCTGGGGCTGACCCTAAAGCCAGGCTGTGAACACTGCCCAGCAAAGCTGCACTCCCCAAAAGCATCATGGTTCTGGGGATCTGGCTGAATTTCATTTCTTACTAGGAGAGACATTCTCAGCTAACTCAGTCCCCAGAAAGAGTGCAACACAAGGGATGGAATCGCTTCTTCTGGGCTTCGGGGAATTTTAACAAGTTTTGCTGTTGTGATTTTAATATTTATAGGGAAAGCCTATCCCTGGATTACTGATGAACTTATGTTGTTATTCATAAACTAACATTCTTTTAAGTTCTTCTTTCCCTTTTATCATCCTCCACTCCTCTCCAAGTCCAGTTTGCTCTAGAGGTAAGGCTCCAGCTACTCAGAGAAAGGATAGAGACTGTGAGTGTAAATAAAATCTGACCTTCCATTTCCATGCTGATATGTCATTCCTCACATTTAGAGTCCTCATTAGTATTTTTTGCCCTGTCAGTGATGGAAAGATAGCTCAGTAGTTAAAAATCTCTGGAAACTCTTGCAAGGGTTCCCAGGTTCAATTCCCAGTACTTACATGGTGATACACAACAGTCTGTACCTCCAGTTCTAGGGGCTCTGACGCTCCCTTGTGGCCTCCTCACATACCAGGCATGTTCTTGGTGCTCAGACATTCACGCAAGCAAGTCACCCACACACATAAAATAAAATAAACATGTTTTAAGGATTAAAAATGGTTTTCTTTGTCACTAGAGATTTACTTAAAAATACAAAGGTTTGGGGGTGGGTGCTGTGGTTTGTTTGTTTGTTTGTTTGTTTTGTCAGCAAATATCAACTGACTACCTTGTGTTGATATGCTCATAACTACTAAAATTAGAATGTATATTTACATGTTAGTAAGTAGCTGCAGGATTTTTTTTTTTTTTACAAAGTAATTATTCTTCTCCCCTTTTTCCAGTGAAATATCTTGTAAATAAAAAGGTATTTCCAGATTTATTTTATTATTTTATTTTATGTAGGTGTGTGCCTTAGTCTATGTTCTGTGTACCAGGTGTGTGTGTGCATGTGCACAGAGAGGCCAGAAGAGGGCGCCAGGTCTGCCAGACCTGGTGTTCTGGCCAGGCAGTTGTGAACTGCTGACCTGGGTGCTGGGAACCCAACTCAGGTCCTCCAAAGGATCAATAAGTGCTCTTAACTGCTGAGCCATTTCTCCAGCCCATAAATGAAATATATATATATTTATATATATTCAAAACTTTTTGATTAATAACTATATTCCTTGACTTAAAAAAAACCCCACAATTATTCTTATAAGCCAGGGCACACATGCAACAGAAATTCCCTAAGGGCCTCCAAATAGAAAACCTCGAATATATTTTAATACCAGTAGGATCAATTTTCAGACTTGGGTGTCATTCAAATCTACTTTAGTTAGCATATCTTTCTGTGCGAGAAAAATTGCGCTAGAAACAAAACCAAAAATTAAATAAAATAAAAACCCATCCTGTGTAAACACCCCAAAGGAGTGACCATGTTAATAATTTTTATAAAGTGTGGTTATATGGCAGGAACAATTAGTTTGCACCATTTAGGTTTATTTCTCCCCGCTGAGCATTGTTTGACATGGCAATCCCAGGAAACTGCAACAGCCACCAAGGGCTAATAAAACAATCGGTATCAAAATATTTTGCGTAACAATTTGTCCGTGTTCACAAATGGTTTGCCTGTTACGTGAACCAAATGTGCAATTCCCGAGACTGAATTCCCCGACACCAGTTAACTCCTCCCGATACGGTGGCTTTTACTTGGTATTTTTAGTCAGAGAGCTGTCAGGCTAATCTGAGGACACCTGGGGCTACTGAGATAAACTGTCAGGGACCCGTAGCAAGTTAGATCCCTTGTGATTTGGTAGAGATTGTTAACACTGGGAGCGAGGTGTGGCTGAGCTAAAAGCGTCCTGGGCAAAGGACTACCGGAGTTTATGAGGAGGTGGCCTGGGCCTCCTTCCCGGCGTCTTATCAGAAACCCTGGGCCTTGGCATCCTTCTTCCCTCCTGCATCCCACGCCTCTTCTCCTCCAGCCTCCCGGGCTCTCTGTAGAGGGCAGCGTTCACGCCCCAGACAGGACAGCGGGGACCCCAGGTCTGTAAGTGGATGGGAGGCACCGAGAGTCCGGTGGGGCCGCCCGGCCTAGGGTGTCCGGATGCTGCTTCCTGGGTGGCACGCGAAGAGGAACGCGGCTCCGGCACGTGTTCGTGGCACTGCTAGTGTCTCCACCGGGTGCAGGACCAAAGCAGGTAGAGGGCAGACTGCGAGCTCCGCACGAGGGGTGGGGAGGGACACAGAAGCTGTTTTAAGCACAAAACCAGGCAAGCTCACCCAAGGAGGACTAATGCACTACACCAATTTATAAACAGTACTCTGTGTACGTGTGTTTAGGGTTAGCTTGATGGACTTCCGGTCTTACTATCTCTGTGTGTCTCTCTGTCTGCCTATCTCTCTGTCTCGCAGTCTGTCTCTCTCTCAGTCTGTCTCACTCCCTCTCCTCCCTTCCCTCCTCTCCCCTCTCTCCAAATTCAGCTGCTAGGTTTGTGGGTTTTTTTGTTTTGTTTTGTTTTGTTTTGTTTTTTACTTTAGAGCAGAAGTTAGGTGATAACTTGTCTAGGAGAGAGTTCTACTCTTTCTTTCTTCTTTTTTGTAATGCCTGCTTGAAATCACACACGACAGTCATACAAATTGGTAGTTTAAAATCTAGTCTTCCGGGACTGTATCCCCAAATTCAAAAGTTTGTAAATTCCCATCATTTGAGACAATGAAGTGCGGTAATTTAGAATGGGAAACTAACGACCAAGATGGTCTTGGAGAGGAACGGAAAGGACTGGGTTTACAGCTATCACAGCCAAGAACAAAGCCCTGGGGAGGAATGTCACAGGCTTCTTAGATCTTGGTATCCTTTCTGGGCAAGTATCCAGTGTTCCACACTACAGAGAGAGGACAAACCTGCACAGCAGACCCCGCGAGTAACACATGCAAGGGGGCTTTCCAGGAAACATCATTTATTTAGTGAGTGAAGGGGGTGCCTGGCTTGGTTTTTTTTTTCATTCAATGAATATTTGAGCCACCTGTGTCTGATGAAAAAGGCAACAGCAACAACAGCAAAAAAATCCAAGGATTTCTAGAATGTGTAGAAACGCAGGGTTCCTGCCCTCAGAGATCATCCAGTCTAGCAACAGGCAAGAAAAGGAAATTTTTACCAATGAGTGACAAGGGGTAGAAAGCCTTGCTACCTCCAGATAGGGTGGAAATGAAGCTCCGGGATTCCAGTAAAGGGGAGATTATTTCCAGCTGAAGGGCTGCTCCAAATTAAACCAAGTCTGGCGGAACTGTTTTGGGTCCCATTTTAGGGAAGTTGATGGACGGTTACTCTTCTATAAAATGCCTCCTTGGTATAGAAGAAGTATATTACCTCTAGAACTTTCAGTGTGCTCCTTTTTTTTTTTTTTACCAGCTTAAAGCTGTCTCTTTGTTCCTTTTAAAATTTCCTAAATGCTCATTTTAGTAGTTAATTTTTTTTCCGTTTCTTTCTTTTTGGTTTTTCAAGACAGAGTTTTCCTGTTTAGCCTTGGCTGTCCTGGATTCCCTTTATAGACCAGGCTGGCCTTGAACTCACAGTTATCACAGCCTCCCAGAGTGCTGGGATTATAGCTGTGCACCATCACACCAGGCTAACAAATCTTACTTTCTCTTTCTTTTTCTTTCTTTCTTTCTTTCTTTCTTTCTTTCTTTCTTTCTTTCTTTCTTTCTTCCTTCCTTCCTTCCTTCCTTCCTTTCTTTCCTTCCTTCTTTCTTTCTTTTTTCTTTCTTATGTCCATATGCAAACACAAGTGCTGTGGTGAGTGTGTGTGTGTGTGTGAGAGAGAGAGAGAGAGAGAGAGAGAGAGAAAGGGAACTGGCAGATATGTGTCAGTTTCCTAGTTACAGCAACAGGTCCCAGACTGAACTCTGATCAAGCTTGATTGCAAGCCCTCTTACCAGCTGAGCCATCTTGCAGGCCCTTAGGGTTGAGTTCTGTAAATGAAGCTGAGCTAAGACAACCAGTCAGAGGAAGCTAAGAGTTATGAGTGAAATACATCTTATTTATGACTTTTCCAAAAAGCATATGGGTGGTCTACAACCAGAGACACCCTGTGTAAAATGAATTGGTCAAATCAAAATATGAATGCAAGAAAGAAAAGAAATGGAAAATTGAAATGAACCAAATCTAAGTGTTGCTGTGACAGTCAATGTTTGGTCTTGGGTTTGGGTCTGAGATTCGAAGCAGCCAAGGTGGAGAGAGAGAGAGAGAGAGAGAGAGAGAGAGAGAGAGAAGATCTAAGTGGATCCTCACCACTGGAAGGAGTCAAGAATGCCCATCTTGAAATGAAATGAAATGAAATTACAGAATAGAGCACCTGTAAACAGCACTGGAGGATGTAATAGGTGATGCCCTAATCTTACTTTTATAGGAAAATGAAAGGGTGTGTAACAGCCCTGCTTCTTCTAATGACTTCCCATAAAAACCAAGATTTGAGTGAAAATGAGTCTTTACAGACTATTCCTGATTTTAGGAGTCTACCTTGAACAACAAATACTGTAGGCACCAGGCTGCCTTCCTTAAAGACCATCTCTTCAATGGGATCTTGATACAAGCCAAATGAACTTTTAATTTTAAATCAAGCAAGATCCCAGTGTGTTAGTATTGCTTTCAGATTATAGAACACAGCTTTTTGGGCACTGAAGGCTCAAACTGCCAGATCTCTCCAACAGTGGCAAAATCAAATCATTGTCTTCATAGAGAAGAAACAGCTTAGATTGTCTGAGAGGTCATCTCAAGGATGATCCAGAATCTCCCTTAGAAAGTTGCTTTGAATGAGCTACCACAGCACTTGAAAAAATGTTTAACTGAGTCCCCAGAGCTCCAGACTACTTGGGCATGGAAAAAAAAATTTCAAAGCTACTGTTTCCCTGTCACCCACAGTGGTATGGTAGAAGGCTTCAGCAGGACTCCCATAGGCACCTCTGACTGGACAAGCTGGCTATCCTTTTATATTCCAGGGTGAGCTTGTGGCAAAATTGTGTCAGGTGCTAGCGTCTGTGTCCACTGCTAGACACTACAGACTTGTGGCTTTGAGGCCATTTCTAGTTTATAGCAATGAAACAACGTCAGCAGACCTTGATTATATTTGTCTTCTTCACTGTGACAGAGGACAATTGAAAGAGAAAGCGTTCACCCCATTTTATGCTCCCAGGAGCATAAATATCATATTTGATATTTTTGTTTGTCTTGATGCTAATGGGGATGTTGGAATAAAGAATGTCTTATTTATTTATTTATTTATCTATTTATTTATTTACCTATCTATTTATTTATTTATTTATCTATTCATTTATTTATTTATTTATTTATTTATTTATTTATTTATTTATTTATTTTACTGTGACAAGATATCCAAAACAAAATCTACCATTTCAACTATTTCTCTTAAAGAAGAGCTTTATTATTTTGGCTTACAGTTGGGGAGGCTACAGTTCATTGCAGTGGGGAGACCCAATAGCAGTGGCACAGCCTCCAGTCAATTGTCGATCACTGGCAAAGAAGGTTTACTCTTATTACTTTAATTATGAGTTTGTGTGTGGGTGTGTACCTATGACTGCAGATACCCTCAACAGGCCAGAGGTGTCAGATTCCCTGGAACTACTGAACATGGAATTATGATGGTTGTGGCTATCTGATCTGGGTGATGGAAACTGAATATGGGTCTTCTGCTAAAGCTCTAGGCACTTTTGTTTATTTGTTTTAGTTTTAAGAGACAGGGTTTCTTTGTGTAACAGCGCTGGCTGTCCTGGAACTCCCTCAGTAGACCAGAGTAGCAAACTCTTGGCGATATGCCTGAGAGTTTCTCTGCCTCCTGAGGGCTGGTTTTAAAGGCATGGGCCACCCCTCCTGGACCAGCAGGCACTTGTAACTGCTGAGCAGTCTCTGCAGCCGCTGAAATCAACAACCACTTTGAAGTATCCAGGCTTCATGGTATTTCCATTCACACGCTGAAACAGACCTCACCTATGCCTTCTCCCAAACTCTTCATTTTCCTCAGTAGAAATTCTCTATTCATTAAACACGAGTTCCCCTTTAAGCTTCACCCATCCCTGGATGACACCATTCTACTCGGTGTCTCCACGAATTTGACCATTCTTGATACCTCACATAAATATCATCATTCAATGTTTGTCTTTCAGTCACTGGCTTATTCCACCTAGCACACTGTCTTCAAGTAGATTGTTTGTGTTTGTTTGTTTGTTTGTTTATAGTTTTTCAAAACAGGATTTCTCTATGTAGCATTGGCTTTCCTGGCCTTGCTTTGTAGAGTTGCTTTGTAGGCTTCAAACTCACAGTGATCTGCCTGCCTCTGCCTCCCTGAGTGTTGGGATCAAATGTGTGTCACCACAGCTGGCTAAGGAGATTGTTTTTAAAGGAACATTACTAACAATCTATGTTGAGACCATGACCAGGTCCTATCCACCCAAAAAAGGAAGAGTGGGTGAAATTTACAAGCCTATTTCACAGTGATGAGGGAGGCATTGGACACACAGAAATTGGAAGGGAAAAAAAGGTTTGGCTTACTTATGAAAAATAGATAAACTTGTAATCTGTGAGGTGCAAGGAGCTGTTGATAAATACTAGGAGTATAAGCAGGCTCCTATGAAAGGATTTGTTTGAAAGAAATAATTTGCTGAAATTGCCTCCTGTCAATCAGAAAGGGCCGTAAATAGGACATTTACCACTGTGAACAAATACATACTAAACCCAGCAGCTTAAAACAGCCATTTTACTTCACTCACAGTGTAGTGAGTTGGAAATGTGGAGATGGCGCCTTCCTGACCAGCATCTAGAAGTCCCCTTTTCCCTCTGCTGAGTCAAGCAAGCTCACTAGGATTGTTGTGGAGTGGATACAGATCCCACTCCTCAGTGGGAAGAATACCAAGGGGTTTGCTGCAGTTTTCGATGCTCCTTTTTCACATTCGCCCTAGCAAATTACTTTAACCTAGAGTTATAATTAGCCGCATGGTGACCAGGAACCTTGTGGTACGGAACCCAAGAGAAAAAGGTAGAGGAAAGGTTATGCCTGCCCCTCTTCTGTGACTGATGCTCTGTTCTTCTTCCTGTCTTTGACAAAGCTACAATCACCCCAGCTCTGGATTGCGTCTGTGAAAAGGAAAACAACCAGTCAGACGAGTTTCATGTTGTTTAAGACACTGTCTCCTACTGCCTGATAGTAGCATCTGAAAGCAATTCCTAAATGCTATATCTCCCTCCCACGCTCTCTAGCCAATAAAATTATGAATATGTGAAACTTGGAGAAAGGAGGCTAAGTAATCATTTCCGTGTAGCCAGGCCTGGGGAGTACATGTGTAGTGTCAGCACTTTAGTGACAGAGGCAAATGAGATCATGAGTTGGCGGCCAGCCTGGCGGCTACATGGACAGACCTTGCTTTTTAGTTAGTTAGGGTTTCCGTTGCGGCAATGAAACAACATAACCAACAGCCAAGTCGGAGATGAAAAGGTTTATTTGGCTTATACTTCCACGTCAATGTTCATCCCCAGGACAGGAACTCAAACTGGGCAGGAACCCGGAGGCAGGAGCTGACGCAGAGGATGTGGAGGGTGCTGCCCAATGGCTTTCACATCATGGCTTGCTCAGTCTGCTCTCTTATAGAACCCAGGACCATCATCCCAGGGAGGGCACCACACACAATGGGCTGGGCCCTCCCCCATCAGTCACTAACTAAGAAAATGTCTTCCAGGCTTGCCTACAGTGTGAGCTTATGAAGGCAGCTTCTTTCTTTCTTCCTTTCTTCCTTTCTTTCTTCCTTTCTTTCTTTCTTTCTTTCTTTCTTTCTTTCTTTCTTCTTTCTTTCTTTCTTCCTTTCTTTCTCTCTCTCTTTCTTTCCATCTTTCTTTCTTCCTTCCTTCCTTCCTTCCTTCCTTCCTTCCTTCCTTCCTTCCTTTCTTTCTTTCTTTCTTTCTTTCTTTCTTTCTTTTTTTCTTTCGTTTTTTATTTTCAATGGGGGAGGGTGCAGTTTGAGACAGATAGCCTTGACTATACTGGGCTTACTTTGTAGAGCAGGCTGTCCTGGACTCACAGAGATCTGCCTGCCTCTGCCTCCCTGAGTGCAGGTGTGTGCCACCATGCCCACCGAAGCATTTTCTTAATTCTTCCCCTCAGAAGACTTTGTATTGTGTGAAGTTGACAAAACTATCCAGCACAACTAGTTTTGTTTTGTTTTTTAAAGAAGAGAGAGAGAGAGAGAGAGAGAGAGAGAGAGGCGATAAAGAGAAACAGAGATTTCAGGATGGTATCCACCCTCAAATACAGCATTAATTAGAAACAGACTCCTAAGTATCTAAAACTCTTTTAACAAAACATTGGCTGAGTACTTGCTATATTGATAAAAGACAAGTAAATCAATAACTGCATCATGAAGTGATAATACCGAGGTGGAAATCTATACCACAGTGTGGGTGGACGGAGTGAAACATGGTCTTTTCACAGCACCTTTTCTTTCAGTGTTTTGTGGGTTGGCTTGGCTGTAGAATGGTGAGTGGGAGTTTGTAAGCTAAGGAAGAGGCAACAGAAAATTCCCAGAAGTCGGAATAACCCTGTTGCTTTCCAGCATGGAGGTGAGCACAGCATGGCGTGTGGCAAGCCCCAAGAGCCTGGTGCTTCAGGGAAAAAGGAGCAGCATGAATGAAGGGGGTGGGGGTGGGGACAGTGAGATTGGAGAGAAAAGCCAGAGACCAAAGATACCTGATTGCACCCCCAACTACAAGCTACAGGCTGGGACACTGTGATCAGATGAGAAGAGTGTCTCAGTCAGTGTTCTATTGCTGTGAAGAGATATCCTGATCACAGCAACTCTTTGTTGTTGTTGTGTGGGGGGGGGGTTGAAACAGTTTTTCTGTGTAGCCTTGAGTATCCTGGACCCACTTTGTAGACCAGGCTAGCCTCAAACTCACAGAGATTCACCTGCCTCTGCCTCCCCGAGTGCAGGATTACAGTTGTGCTCTACAGCACCCAGATGTTCACACCTTTTAAAAGAAAATATTTAGTTGGGGCTGGCTTACAGGTTCAGAGGTCAGATCCATTGTCACCATGGCAGGAAGCATGGCGCATACAGGCAGACATGGTGCTGAAGAGATAACTGAGAGGTCTACATTCAGATCCACAGGCAGCAGGAAGAGAGAGTAAGCCACTGGGCCTGGCTTGGGCTTTTGAAATCACAAAGATCCAGTGACACACTTCCTCCAACCAGGCCACACTTCCTTATCCCTGCCCAGTAGTGCCATTCCTTGATGAGTGTGCATTCAAACATGTGAGCCTACAGGGATCGTTCTCACTCAAACCACCACAAAGAGTGTTTTGGCAAAGAAGACATGTAAAAAAAGGAGCCGAGCATCTCGAAGAGTAAATCATGTGGGTGTGGGAGGGATATGCTGGCCTGTGGAGGATCATCGAAAACATCAATTTTCATTGCTGGGAATGGAGCAAGACCACTGGAAAGATGGATATTTTCACTTTGTCTCTCTCTTTTTTTCAGAGATTTTAGTCACCGGTTAGTTAACCCTATTGCTTTCAACCCTTTGATCTTTAAAAGCACATATTGTGGGGTCTTTGGACATCTCTTGGTGATGCAGAAGCAAGAAGAGAAGGAGACACAACTCCCCAAGACCTAGGCTTCACCCACTAAACCTTACCTTGTAAAGTGCTCCTAGCTCCTGATGGTGCCACATGCTGGAACTGACCATTTGGCGCATGACTTTTGGAGGACTCCAGGACCTTACGGTCAGTTACCATGGCCAGGGACCAATGTGGTAACCAGGAAAGAAACAGAAGACCGAGGTCAGGGGAACCAACTATCCCTAGGAGTCTTTGGCTGCAGGTAAAATCCAACTGAGAAATGTCCATGTCAGTTCCACGTGCAGTCTTAGCCCTAAGCACCCTTTGATGTTATAAATGAGCAAAGCTGCAGGAAACAGCTGTTGGGTCCCTTGAAGGATAGCTGACAGACCCTTCCCTCATGCCTGACTGCCATAAGCATGGAGCTGTCAGCTAAACAGCTCCGTCGTTTACTCACTTGAGCATTCCGTGATTGCCCAGAGGAATGAGTCCCAACCTCAGGAACGGTTCCTGCTCTAGAAGGTCTTATTTTAGCCATGACTGCTGCGGGCACCTTTCATCTGCTTTGGATGACTCCACCCCGGATAAAACAAACCTCGGTGAACTCTAGACAGGTGTACACTTTTCACTTAGAGAAGGAAGGTAAACACCTGCCCGATGACTAATCTAAGAGCCTGCAACTAGTAGAATTGGAAACCATGTTCATTCAGGACCACGGTTGGTGAAATGGCAATCTAAACACCAGCACTTCTAGCCTGTTTCTTGCTACACACACAAGTCATTTCTCCCAAAGGCTTCTCTCCTGTTTTGTAGCATTAGCCCACAATAAAGTTTCCTTCCAAATGGCATTATCCTGCTTAGGGTCTTTATTGCTGATAGAGCTGGCTGAGCTCCTTGCACAAGGGACATTCTCAAGTATTCTCCAGCCCTGGAAGCAGCAGTGAGGAAGCTATTGTAAGGCATCAGAGTCTCAGGAGCTGAGGTCCTTACTGCCCAAAGCTCATAGCCAAAAAACCAAAGAGCCACTGAGAGGTAAAAGCCCGGTGCCCACAGCTCTGAGCCAGAACACTAAAAGATAGCTCAAGAGCTCCAGAGAATGACCAAGGACAGAATCTGCAGGAAGCTAGAATGATGGACAGTCAACATGTAGAGGGAAGAGATAGTTGGAAACAGATGCTGAGGATGAGAGGCCAGTAAGACATGAAGGCAGAAGCAGGGACTGTGAGGAACACAGTTGTTAGAATTCAAGAAAGCTGCTAAGGGTTAATTCGCCATGGGTCCCAACACTCGAAGCTCAAAGTCTTGTCATGCCAGCCAGTGAGTGTTTGCACTCTAAGCCAGAGCTTTTTTGCCCCTGCCTTAAGTTTCTAGAGCATGAAGCCTCCAGCTTTCTAAGGCTTGACGCTATGATGGTTAAAACTGTCCATCTGACAGGTGCTAGAATCAGTTCAGAGACGCCACTGAACAGTCCTATCATGAATTATGTAGATTAGGCAAAAGGTGGGATGGTCCACCTTAACTGTGGGCAGCACTATTCCCTGGGCTACAGGACTGAATAAAAAGGAGAAAAATGAGGCTTACCAAATAAGAACACTTGCTGTGCAAACATAAGAACCAGAGTTTGATTCCTCAGCATGCTGTGAAGAAAACAAAATCCAGACACAGAAGTGTAAAAGTAATTTTTATTCACTTGAGGTAATGGTTGTCTTGGAGACTTACTGCCTCCATTTGCTAACCTAGGCCTAGTCCTGGAAGCTACTAGTCTCTGTACAATCTAGGTCCAGAATGCTTTCAGCCTCTGAGACGTACTGCTGAATAAGCTCACCCTTTCCAGTTCTTTCTGAATTCTGGCTGGCTGGTTCAATTCAGCTGTTCTGGCTAAACTCCTCTCCAAGCTGACTGACTCAAACTGGCTTCTTTCAGCTTCTGACTTTTTGCTCTGCTAGGCTTCAGAGTAACTCTAGGAATCTGTTCTAATCTTCTGCTTCCATCTTATTCTCTGGCTCATTCTGTCATCACCTGTGTCTAGCTTGTTCTCTCTTCAATCTGCCTCTCTAAAACTTACAGTAAAACTGCCTCTCCTCTTCTCTTTCTTTCTTTCTTTCTTTCTTTCTTTCTTTCTTTCTTTCTTTCTTTCT
>NW_026596073.1:14246222-14320859 GCF_907164565.1 Psammomys obesus | reverse complement strand
TCTTTCTTTCTTTCTTTCTTTCTTTCTTTCTTTCTTTCTTTCTTTCTCTCTCCCTCTCCACTGCTCACATAAGTCCTCTTTTTCCTGTCTTTTCTGGTGAGAATTAGGCATATACTAACCTGACTCATTCTGTCAAATCTTTCTCTGATTTGTCACTTTCAAATATGGGCTTTTCTTTTTACAAATTAAGTTTACCTTCATTGTCTGGGATTAAAGGTTTGTACTAAGGGTGTGTCCATATTCTAGCCAGAGGCATTAAATGTGTGTTCACAATGTATTTTTCAATGTATTTTTCATTGCATTTATTTCATTTTTACTGAATCACATGTTTCATACAGCCTGTAAAGATAACTGTTAAGCCGTTCATAGAAGAAAAGAAATCAACAATTCTCCTTCACTCCGTGGTCTATGCTGCCAAATGGAAAAAGAAATGGGTGAGGTGCAGTTTAATTCAAAGCCTCAACAGTTGCAATTTTGCAATCATTATCGACATGCTTCCTTTTATAACTTTAATGCCAATTTATTGTAGTAAGTGCAGTCTGTGTTGTGTGAGCACCTTCCAGGAGGATAGGGGATGCTGACCCGTGTCTTCCTCTGCCTCTCTCAGCCTTACTTTTTGAGAGGGGTCTCTCACAGGCTGGCCAACAAACCCAGACATTCCCCCGTCACTGCCCTCCCATGCCGTTTCTGGGATTACAGGCAAAGCCATGACCAGCTATCTCTCTCTCTCTCTCTCTCTCTCTCTCTCTCTCTCTCTCTCTCCCTCTCTCTCCCTCTCTCCCCCCATCAGGCTTTTTACCCACTGAGCCAATCCCCTGGCACCAATCCATGCCATCACATTAGTACCTTTGATAAGATGTATTTGCTGGGCAAATCAGTCATTTTCCATCAAATAAAGTTACTCTGAAACAAACTGTATCATGAGCAACTGTCTGCAGCACCTTATGATAAATGAGGTCGCCCCCGTAGTTTTCCTTTTCTCAGAACTTAGATGTAGGCGGATGAGAAGAAAGAAAATGTGAACCAATTTGGCATCTGAGAGAGAGGAGAAAGGGAAGGGGAGGGAGAAGAAGAAAGAAGAGCCATTTACACCAGGTCTTGGGTTCAAAACCCCGAACTTTAAACAAAAGGACTACTGTGCTTCTCCCCGGCAGAGCAACCTTGTAGCAGGCGTGTGGCTGGTGGCTACCAATGCATTCTGTCAACTCAAACGCCTTTATCTGCAGCTGCCTGAGGACTCAGACTTGAGTTCTAGCTCAGCCGAGGCAGGGATGTCAGTTGAGGTTGAAGATCATAGAAGGCTATTTTGTGAGCTTCCCCATACCGTGCATGTATCCTTTACCTCCGATTTACCAGCCTTTCGCTTTTACTATTCCAGTTTGTTCTATTCAGTATCTTCTTCCTGCATTTACAAAACTCTCTTCCATGCCACGGTATCTCAGGAAATTCAAATTACCTTGCACCCCATGATCACGAAGAACAAGAGAAATTACCTTGTACCCCTGAACATAAAGAACAAGATAAAATGTAAGGGGGGGTGATCTAGGTGACCTCTAAAACCCCTTTCTGCTCATCACGTCCTGTCCTTCCAAAATCCCAAATACCTCCTATGTCACTTTCACTCCTAGGTCAACAAATATTTGGTCCTTTTGAACAGATGTGTTTGTAATTTACATGAGGGCGAGGGAGAAGATGGTTTCTTCTCTCTATCTCTCAGGGGAGCCTTTAGGGTGTAATCTCTATCAAATGTGCCTCTGAGAGGATTATGATTTATGTCCAAAAAGGCTGAAGTGAGACTGGAGAGGATGCAAGCTCCCTGGACCCCACCGGCAGCAGCTTCAGCTTTCTCCAGACCCAAAGGCTGGACCAGAGGAACCCAGCGGGGTCCCTTTCTGCTCCACACCAAGCTCAGGCCGAACCACATAGGTGGTTCAGGTTGCGGCAGCTGCGCGCCTGATGGTGATTTGCAGCCCGGCGACCGTTGCGAGATGCCCATTGGCCGCAGGCCGGCGCCGCGCAGTCTGAGGGGGTGGAGCCTGGAGGGGGCGGGGCCTAGTAGTGATTTGGCCACTACCCCCAACCCCTTCGCCATCCCTTCTGGGGGACCCTTTATTTGGCGGGACTTTTCCCTTAGAGAAGAAAGGTAACAACCTCATAGCAGTCACTGCTCTGCGGCTAGGCTCTCCATGCCCGTCCCGGAAGGGCAAGTTCGGATGCTTGGCGCTCGCCCCCCAGCGGTCCTGGCCACAGGTCCCCGGTGCTCTAGGCTGGACCCTGCCTCAGCCAGGGTCGCCTTTTCTCCGCTTTTACTCGCAGCTGCACCGATCTGCACAGCAGCTCGGAGCAGGCACGCCGCGGGGTGGGTCCCTTCTCCTGGAACACCCCTACCCAGCACACTAGGTTCTCACCACCCTCTCCACCTCACGCCCGGTCCTCTGACACGCACCAGCTTCACTTTCACCAAGGCTCCGCTGGGTCTTATCCCTTCTGCAGCCCCAGCGCCCAGCCTCCTCCGTCCCGGGTGGCACCGTCCCTGCATTTTCTAGGAGCCATCACTCGCGAAACCTCCTGGCTCACACTGAGGGATGGTCCCCGCGCACGATCATCCTCCGGGACCACGCACGTGCTCATTCGCATTCCGCCCGAGCCGCCGCCTGCACTGCGCGGTGGCCCCTCGCGCCTCGGATCGTGGGAACCAGGCGGGGCCCCTTCGTCCCTGTCCCTCCTGGGTCATCCATCTCCCACCCAGTCTGCTGCCCAGACTTCAAAGGCGCCCCCGCCGGCGCGAGCCTCCTGACCCCGTGCGCAGCGCAGACGGCTGGGGCGCTCGGCGCGGGGGAGGCCAGCTAGCGCATCCTGACACGCTCGGTCGGCAGGCGGATGCTTGGGTACCGAAACGGCCTCGGGTCTAGCCACACCACAGCCCTGACATGGCCGTGCTCCGCGCTCGGGCCACCGAGGCTTGCTACCCTCCCATCCCATCGCATCTCGCGCGCAAAGGTCCTTTATTCGTTTCTTCCGGAAGGAAATCTGGATCAGGAATGACTCCTTTCCAAGCAGAATAAGAAAAATCATTCCTAGCGCTTGCCCCTTTCTCCTAAAAAATAAAATAAATAAAATAAAAAATAATCTCCCCTGGAGCTTAAGCCACACTTCCTCTTTTCTTTCTTTTCTCTCTCCCATTCGGACATCCCTAATTGATAGGCTCTAATCCTCGGGTCGGAACTAGTTCTGCCTGGAAGATTTGGCCGGCTTTTCATTTTCTCTCAGCATTCCTGAAAAGCCAATTCGTTCTGAGCTGCCTTGATGGAGGACGGGGGGGGGGGGGGGGGGGGGCAATTCCCAACTTCTGGCACCACCTGGGTGGTCGCCAGAACCCAGCGGTTCCCTGTCAGCTGTGCATTCTCCTCCACTCTGTGAAGACTGTTTGGCGGGGATCTTTACTGTTTAAGTCCCTTCCCCATTGATCTGGGTGGGGGAGGACATGAATTGATTTACATTTATGTACAGTCAGCCACAGCGCGATATTTTGAGGGTGATGATGATCCCTGTGCATGACAGACTGTAGCTGTGTCTTTAGTTATCTTGAGTTCGGACTTTTCCAGGAAGCTTTCTAAACACCCGGTTTCACACACTTAAAAATATTAAGACCGGGGCTCCACAACTCTGGATTTTGATTGGCTGTGGTTTTCTGCAGGTCAAATAGGTGTGTGTGTGTGTGTGTGTGTGTGTGTGTGTGTGTGTGTATGTGGCAAGAAATCTCAGCATCGTTTCGTGTCCTTTGAATGGTTAAACTTACATCTTCAACACTAAAGACAGATTTTACATGTCTAAGTGAGAACACAGACACCCTGAGCCTTCCACTAAACAACTCAGGCTACAGTGTTCTCCACCCTAATGTCAAATGCCTGCCCTCTTTAATCCACTCCCTCTGGGTAATCATATTGTTCTTCTGTATGTAAGTCTGAGCTGTGAGTACAAGATTAAACCGGACACCAGTCTCAAAGCCGATTAGGTTGATGTGGTTCTTGTGGGACCCTGCTCGGTTCTGTCAAGATGAGTTGGGGCCCTAATTTTGTCTGACTTCCCAGCTCATCATGTGATTTCTCCCTCTCCCACACCCATTTCCTCTGATGCCATCTTCATGAGGATACAAACATAAGTCTCCTCAGAGCTCAAACCAATGAAATTACTTGATATCTGAATTTCAGCTTTCAAAGCTTCTAGCCACATAACCTCTTTTCTCTAGAAAATGCCCAGTGTAGAGCAGTATGTTGTTGGTGTTGCAAAGGAGAAAAGACTAAACAGAAATCGCATCCCGGTTGGGTAAGGTGTTGCATGCCTTTAATCTCAGTACTTAGGAGGCAGAATCAGGCAGATCCCTGTGAGTTTGAAGCTAGCCTGGTGAGTTCCAGAACAACCAAAGCCAGAGACCCTGTCTAAAACAAGCAAGCAGAACAACAAAGCAAGTTATCAAAAGTGTATCTCATTTAAAGTATGAACACAAGTTAGATAGCAAGATTAAATTTTTAGAAAAAAAAATGGCGGCAACGTGGAACAGAAACTAAAATGAAGAGTAGTTCATGGCTGTATTCATGAATATAACATACTCTCCTGTAAACTGTTCACAATCTAGACCACTTATTTCATCCAACAATGAATTTCTACATATTTCTTTTGAAGCAACATTGGCATTTATTTTCTCTCCCGCTGAATAAACACACAAAAACATATTTATTCACCTCCAAGCAAACAGTTTGTACTCACCTGCCCAATTCCCCATTAGAAAGGACTACTCTTATCGTGGTGGTCTCCTGGCTTTCACATGAAGTTTTGTCCTTTGCTTTTGCACCTAGAAGTGGAACTTGCTAAGATGGTGTTCACATGTCCTCATCTTTTGCCCTTTTCCCCCATATCCTCCTCAGGTGACAAAAATAGACTGCCACTTCCTGCCACTGTGGGATATGAAATGATAGGTTGTTTTAACTCAGTTTCTTAGGCATAAGGTTATTGTATAGTTCAAATGCTGATTTCTGTATCCCCCATATCTGATTGCAAACTTTGTTCTGAGAATCTACTGTCTTAACGTTGTGTAAACTTGGCTCCCCAATGGTCCCCTGCTATGTCAATAAGGCAGATTACAGCCAATCACAGAGCAGGATTGAGACTAGGGCTGGACTTCCTACCAGCCAGGGGAGGAAGAGTTAGAAAAGAGGAAGTAGGGAATTCAGGGAATTCAGCCAAGGGCAGAGGTCCAGGGAGACACCGGGAGAGAGCAAGCTCAACAGGAAAGCTACAAAGTGCAAGTATCCTGGGAGGAAACCAGATTAGTTCAGCGGGTTAAAAGTAGAGTAGTACTGTTCAGTTCTTGTGCTGTGAAGCGTGTTATAAACAAATATAAAGAGTCTCAATTATTTATATAATAGCCGGGTTAAGAGTGAAACTAAGAGAAGCACAGTTAACGAAATAATTGTAACAAGTTTCTCCTAATCACAAATTCAAATCTGTGAAATCCTCAAAACCGTAATCATTCAACAGAATATTGAGTAGGGGTAAACCTGTGTTCCCTTTCATGGTTTTCTTTCCTTTTCTGCCCATTTACTACATTGCCACCTAATTTCCTACAAAGGAAATCTCATTGTGTCAACCCAACACCTTTCAAACAGATTTGTAGAAGTCTAGACTACCTCAGGCTTATTGCCTTACCTAATTATAAAGCTTGGCCTCAAAGGGTTTGCACCTGCTATATATTGTCATCTCCATGTCTTGTGTCTCTATTCCTCCGTACTCTATGCTGAATTCCTCTGACTGTGTCATGTATATTAAAGATCGCGACCATGCAGTCTTTTCAGCTTGATGCTACTGCCTTTTCTCTCCTCACCTACTCACCCTGTATCTTCACTTTTGTGTCTTCCCTACTGAGCCTCATGATGACAAAAGAAAATTTTCCTTGTTTACTTTGTAGCTCTCCTTTCCACCCTAGAGCTAGCTCAACAGCTGGAGCGTACTTCCCGGCTTTGCAACTTACTAACTAGCTGTTCAGTTCAATTACTTTTCCTCAGGAGGTTTTTGATGTCTTTATTTGTATGGGGAAATATTGAGAATTAGATTAAAAAAAAACAACCATATATAAAGCTCTCAGAATTAAACATGAAACAGAGCAAACTGTACAGTATTGTGCCTTGTTACTATTAAGAGTAGTTGGTGTCCTGTGAGTCTGCATAGTGGGTAAAGAAGCTAGCTGCCAAGCCTGAGGACCCGAGTTCCACCTCCAGGATGCACATGGTAGAAGAAAAGAAATCAGCTCCTGTAAGCTGTCCTCCGATCTCCACACCAGCGCTGTGTGTGCCGCCCCCTAAAATGAATTGCCAATAAGTGCTTTCTGTTCATTACCAAAACGCTTTTGCCGAAGCAGAGTGGTTGCTTCAAACATGATCTAAAATGCCTTCGAGACAGCTGCAATACGAAAGCTATAAGATCTCGACCGTAGAGAAGAAAGCTACACCTAAAGTATTCTTGCCGCCTCTAAGTCACCAGCTGCCTTCTGGTGGTGTCAGTGTGATGCCCACAAACCAACAGCATTTCAGTGAAATACAGGAGAGAGGACACCGATTTCATGAAAAACGAACAAACAAAAACAAAACTCTTGAAAAAGAAAAGGGAATTAACCTTGACTCAACCGCGCCATGTGCTTTTTTAAGAATTATTTTATTTTATTTATTTGTTTGTTTTTGAGTCAGGATCTTATTATGTAGCCCAGGCAGGTTTTAAACTCTCAGTCCTCCTACCTTCTGCCTCCCAAATGCTGGAACTACGAGGCATGTGCCACTGCTTCCTCATATAACTGTTTTGAAAACTTTTAAGAACAACTAACTAAGCCAATATTTATGCCATAGTAAAGTCACCTCTAAGAAAGAAAAGAAGCTCTCAAGAGTTTTGGAAACATGAACTTCAATATGAAACCCCATAGTACCTTTGGGTCCACCAATCACTATTAAAAAAAAAATGTGTCAATCTCTATAAAAAGTTGATTCCCCCTTGGAGAGCCATGGCCAAGGCAGAAAACGAAAAATGGTGTTTTAATTTCAGATTCGTTTGTGGGAGAAAACAAGTGTTGCCATCGAATAAATGTCTTCCAGCTTGAGGTTCCCCGTGAGAGTGTAAGTGGCTTTGCCCTTTGATGTGGCAGGAATCGCTAGTTTCCAAGCACTTTAAAATTATACTGTTATATATCATCTTTGCCTCCAAAGCAGGTGTCCTTCTCTCAGTGCTTATCAGTGTTTTAGCAAAGAGCTGTAGCTCGTGATAGTTGCCACTCAAATGAGAAGTTCAGACAAGAAAGCACATTTATTCCTCAGGTTGTTACCATATTACAGAAAGATTCACTTGTATTTAAGCCGCTCCCTTCGTCCAGGCCAAGAAAACCATCTGGCCACAAAGTATTCTACTTCTTTTTACAATATATGTTATTTCTATGTACAGATCCTTGGTGGGAAGATAGCAGAATTTATGGTACTTCCTAGAAGTCCCACAATTCATTTAAAATCAAAAGCAAATTGAGATGTCCACCTAGAAAGAAGGGGTGAGGTGTTGGGGCCCCTTGGGTGTTAAAAACAAAATCTCAAAGTCCGCAGGTTTAACAGTCCCCTCTCATAACCAAAGGGCTATTTAAGTCATCACAAGGTTCTGAGAACTGGTTACGTTTCAAAATCCTATGAAAATAATAGGCGAGATTTACACAGAATCACAAATTAAATTTACTTGTGGACATAAGGAATAAATGATGTACTAGTCAAAACCAAAATTAAACTATCCGTTCCACAAGACTTTGAAGACAGAGGACATTGTACAAGCAGATATACCTTGATCCCTGGAGACCAGTCTAGGGAAGTCTCCATTGTATATCTCTAACCTCTTGTACCAAAACTATGTGAGCTATGTGAACATTTTATCAGGTGCAGGAGGGAGGACAGAGTTGACAATTTTGACAAGCACATGCAGTCAAGAGGCCCAGTGACCTTGGTAAGGACTGTTGCTTTGATATGGCCTCAAACAAAATAGAGTGAACGCTTTTGGCCAAAGGGCACCTACACAAGGTTGAAGTGAAGAGCCAGTCTAAGGAGGTTCTGGTGAAACACACTACCTGAATGATTTCTGTGTTATCAGGAGTTGACCATTTTCTCCTCTAAAATTACAGACTGTCACTCTCTACACTCTGGCCACTGGAATTAGATCTGTTGTTGTCTCAGCAAATTGTAAGTTCTCGTCGCTGAGCCACCCTATGTGATTAGCTGGCTCCCACAGCCTGAGTGACACTTGTCAATTGTGATGGGAAGCCAGCACCGAGATGAGCCAGACTGGCCTTCGAACCATGCGCAAGAGAGCCTGCTCCCCTCTCCCTATCCTTCAAGACACACGGCTCTCTTCTCTATAGTGTCTACACGGAAGCCATTATCAGCAGGCTGTTCCGGGAATTCCTCCAGTACTCTTTCAGAAACCAGTGCGGGAGAACCCAGCGTGTGTGAGAGACCATCTCACACAGGCTAACAGCCTGCGTGAGAGTATCCTGAAAGCAAGGAGGCATTCTGATTTTGGTGCAGGACAAGAAGCTTTCTTGCCATCTAAATGGCCTATCGTTTGGGGCAGTGTTCTGTCAGAGATTTGGAGAGTTTTCTTTCATGTCCCCCTTTGTGCTTTTTTGTAATGTCTTGAATTCTCTTAAATGCCAGCTTCCTAGAGACAGGCTGGAGGACTGGCTCCTCCTCTCTCATCACGCACAGTGCTGTCTTTATTGGATAACGCAACCTTTACTCTTCCATCCAGGTGAACTTCTGGCTCTCTTCTTTGTGGAAAACCCAGGGCATTTGTCCTTATGTAAA
Organism: Psammomys obesus; assembly: GCF_907164565.1. Classification (NCBI taxonomy): domain Eukaryota; kingdom Metazoa; phylum Chordata; class Mammalia; order Rodentia; family Muridae; genus Psammomys; species Psammomys obesus. The sequence goes on along the minus strand of NW_026596073.1, from coordinate 14,311,980 downwards.
ATGATGTCAGGCTTGGAGTCTGTTATAGATTTCTGCAATCCTTTGCTAGGGGGAGCATGTGAGAGAGAGAGAGAGAGAGAGAGAGAGAGAGAGAGAGATTTCATGCATGCTGTGAAATCATGTTTTAAATCTTTAAGGTAAGAATTTTAATGAGAAACAACTGTCAAAGGAGCTCATTTTCTGAATTTGTGTCACAACTTTATTGTGAAAAATAACTGCTTGCTAAAGCCCGCTTTGACGGGGCTTGGCCAAAGGGGGCCTGCTGTTGAGTACCTGAAAAGAACTGGGAAACACATGAGGACCCTTAGAGAGAAAGGACACGCTCTCTGCAGTGAAGAAACAGGAGAACTCACTGCCTCCCACTAGACCCATGTTTTCCCAGCTCTGTAGCCCTCTTGTACGCCTGCCAAGGTGGCAGCGACACGTGAGTCTTGGCTGGGAGGCGTGCCAGCTAGCAGAAGCCCCTAACTCTCAGGAGGAAAAAGCGGGCCGATGCTCAGAGACCACCCTGGGTTATATTTGTCGGGACTTGGGGGTGGGGAGAGACGCTTACTGGTACTGCCATCAATTTTCCCGGGCAGATGCAGTTCACAGTGGAATGTCTTGTTGAGAATTCCATCAACCCCCGAGTACCAGAACTAAAACCGGTAAGTTACCACGAAGGTAAGCACAGCCCTCTCTATCCACCCTATGTGTCACCTGATCTTTCGGGTTCTTTTGTGCTGGAATCCATCTCACCAGAACCCCTTTGTTTATTCTCTGCAGACAGAAACCCACAATTCTTTCCCTTCACTCCTGCTTACCTCATTGTCCCTCCACCTCCTGAGAGTTCCTTGCAACCCTGTGGTCTAACTCCAGCTGACCACAGAGATTTTGAGTCATGGCCCTTTCCTAAGGGGAGACTCTCTCCATTTTTCTACTAAATTTATGCTTATTGTTAGTCCTGAGTCTGAAACTGGGGGGTGGAAGAGGGAAGCTATTTACAGACCCAGATATTTCTGAGGTAGGAGAGAGAGACTGAATTTCTCTTACCAGACTCAGAGCTGTCTTGAATCCCTGAACCTTAAGAGGGAGGGATGACTTACATTCTATTTGTTATGGAATTTTAATTCAGTCTGCTTCAGCCTGAATGGCCCCATCCGAGGAAGTCTGGCATGCAGCCACAGAGAGCATGGACTGGCCCTGTGTCTTACCTGAGGGCCTGTGGAACTCCACAGCTTCCTTAACAGGAACCCTGAAGAGCTTGCAGTTTTGGCAGTGGGGATGGACGATGGGTTTAAGGCTGTAGACAAGTCAAGTGTTGTGTTTTCCTGAGGAAAGGGGAACAAAGGAGCTAAGAAACTTCTAAAGTAGCCCTGGTCTAGCGTTTGGTTCAAGCCAGTGTAGCAGCTGCCACACTTTACCTAACATAGTTCCCCACTGTTTTCGAAGGATCCAGAAGAGTCATGGACTCTCCGTTACAGAAAAGCTGTTAGCCGGGTTTGATGACACACATCTTTAATCTTAGTGACAGGAAGCTGGGAAGATCTCTGTGGGCTCAAGTCTAGCCTCCTTTATAGAGTTTCAGAACAAACAGGACCACAGAGAAAGAAACTTTTTCTCAAAACAAACACCCATCCCCCCCAACACACATAAAGAAAGACAGGAAGGAAGAGAGGGAGAGAAAGAGAGAGAGAGATAAAGAAAGAGAAAGAAAGAAAGAAAAGAAGGAAGGAAGGAAGGAAGGAAGGAAGGAAGGAAGGAAGGAAGGAAGGAAGGAAGGAAGATTTGTTGTTGGTTATTGTAGTTCCTAATACTAAGATGAGTTTCTAAGGAAGTATCCCATGAATACCTCCCTGCCAAGTCACACTCAAGATGCTTATCCTGTTCATGAGTTTTATTCAGAGATGTGAACAGTAACACTGTATATACCAAGGGAGAATTCAGATGAGATTCAGGACCCAGCACTCTGCTCCATGTCCCCTCCGCCTCCTTCCCCCTTCCTTCTCTTCTCCTACTCCAATGAACCTACAGAAGCCGGTCATCTAAAAGCTCCCAAATGTGACTTTAAAAATTGTTCCTTGGAGTTCTGGAGTGTACATTCTGCATGCCCACTCACAAGCACACATATTCTTACATTGCAAGGAATCCAGATGTTGCTTAGGTCTAGGCTGAGATTCAAAACCGTGTTTGGTTGCTTTAGATCAGTGGCTCTCAACCTTGCTACCGCTGCGACCCTTTAATACAGTTCCTCATGGTGTGGTGGCCCCATTTTCATTGCTACTTCATAACTGTGGCTTTCCTACTGTCATGAATCAATATAAACAGCTGTGTTTTCCAGTGGTCTTAGGTGACCCCCGTGAAAGTTGCTGGACCCCTAAAGGGGTCACAATGCACAGGATGAGAGACACTGTTCTTCACGGCAAGTTTCTAGTCTGGCCTGCTTGCCCTGTCGACTGGGCAGTATATTTAGGGTGAGAGTGATTTCGTGAGAAATGCTTGTTCTCGAAGAAGATGGCTCAGAAAGGTGCTGAAGGGAAAGCAGAGGCGGCGGATCGGGGAGGAGCACCTCCTCTCCTTTCTACTGTGCTAGCTTCCACGGCTGCTGGGAGGCACACCTGCTCTGTTCAGGTGAGTATAGAGCCTCAGCACAAGATACGCTTGACTGCCAAAGCAAAAGAGGAGAAAATCTCACAAGGTGAGAGCTGGCAGCAGTATTAACGTCACAGCAGACAGTTCAGCACATTCATGCTACACATAAGCTTTACCTTACTAAATTCAGGCACCTGCTTTAATTTCCTTGCATATATTTGATAAATTATCCACACCACCTAAAAATAAATAGATTCCAAAACCATACATATGCTCAAGAGTAATGTCAGAAATGAGGCCCAGGCTATTTTTTTTCCCACTAATAGATTTAAAAAAAAAATGTAAATTATCAAACAGATGCTTCCAACCTTCTTTTTTGCTTCTTATTTTTGTTTTTTTCTTGTTTCAGAGTCAGGGTTTCTCTGTGTAGCCTTGGCTGTCCTGGACTTAGTTTGTAGACCAGACTAGCTTCAAACTCTGCCTCCCAGGGTGTTGGGATTAAAGGTGTGTGCCACCATGGCCGGCTTCCAGCCTTCTTTTAACCAATCATCCATTGTATGGTAGATCTCACTTCCCCAAGGGTTGCTGTAGGATCCCTTATTCCATATAACCTTCTTACAACTTGATGCTGACACTCCTCTGATAAAGAAACAAGGTTTCATGGCCCCTCTTCAAACCTGACAGGTGGTACAGACTTCAAAGTCTATTCCATTCAAGAATATCTAGCTTCCTCCTTGTTCTCTGGGGACACTTGCTCTTGGACCCCAGAGAATAAACCAAGAAGAAATCAGTAAGCCCCGTGTAGGTTCCAATGGGCAGATCTGGTGGTGGTCTCTCCTAGCTATCTGCCCAGAGCAATCACTGGTGACCTTGAAGCGGGTATGGCCCCCAGATGTCATCCCCAGCATCTGAATGAGCTCACCCTACTGAGCCCTGCCCAAACTGCCCATTTGTGAGAAAGAAAGAAACAATGATTGAACCAAATTACCAAGTTATGAATGTTTTCTTAAGTATTGTCCTGTGACGTTAACCCTGACTTCTCCTTCTCTGGGGCTTTGCTGTTGATTGTTCAAATAGCATCGTAGAAATATCTACGTATTGTGAAACCACCTACACCAGTGAGGATGGAAGTTCCTTATGAAATGAGGGCCAGGAACCAAGAAGAAAATAACATCAAGGGTATTGGAGTCACCACCAGAAATACAGCCAGGAGCAGCTCCAATGAACCGTCTGCTTACTGTGCTAGAAGACAGACAGGGAGTTGCTTTCTAAATAGAGACAGCTGCACTTAAAAGATCAGAAGAAGAGGAGATGAAGGAAGGGTTGAACAGATAGATGTCTCAGAGTCAGGATGAGGCTGTTCTTTGTACCGTAGATCACAAGGGGCTAATTAGATTTGGTCTAATTTACTCCTCTCGTCAAATCCCCCTGTCTCATCTGCAATGAAAAAGTATCCTCTTGTTTCTGATTAGATAGCTCTGATGCCACTTTCCCCAAAGAGCCACTAGAAACTTCTCTCTGAGCTAGACTCCCTGCAACTCTTCCTTTGTGGTTCTGTTGGGAAGTAGCCTCTTTTACAGGAGGTTTTGCTCCTAAACTCAATAGGAGGCATCAGGTACAAATAGCCAAGCAAGTCCATGCAAGTTCCAAGAGTTCTCTAGCAGCCCTTCGTTCTTCAGGCAGCATTTCCCTCTGTTGGAACTGATCACAGTTTCTTTGGTTGAAAGCGGAGACGGGAGTCAGCTTATATATCACAGACAAATGGATAAAAATGGGATTTTATTTTCAGGGCTAAGGGTGTAGCTTAAGGGCAGAGAACACACCTCCACTGTGCGAAGCCCAAAGTTCAATCCCCCAGAACTCCCAACATGTATTTTTACAGATGGAATGATACTGCTCTTGACAAGACGCTCAAGTTCTAGGGGGAGATGACCATGAGGAAAAGAATCCATGCTCACCCCGGGGCACACAGAGTCATTAAGTAGAGTGGTTAAAGGTGTGGCCTACACTGTGCAATCGAATTTTTCTCTTAAAAATTAGGCTATTTGTGCTGGGCTTACGTAATTTAATTTGTTTTGATTAAAGACACGCACAGCACCACAGTAAGCCTGCCTTCTGAAGCTGGATGAAGGGTGTTTGACGTCTTCTCTGGGCAAGCCTTTTGAAGACGGTCATTGGAATTCTTGAGGCAGCTCTATGTATCATCATTTCTTCAAAAGATTCCCACAGACTGTGGCTGGGCTGTGAGCCTCTTCTCTATTGTATCTCCTCAGAAGAGATCTGAACACATGTCCTTAAGTGCAAATCCCAGGTCTGATCAAACTATGCAGAGGGAGGTGATGATACACCATCAAGCTAAATCTTCACGTGTGTGATTCCAGCCAAAACCTACACTTGGCAACTTGTTCCTCTTGATGAATTATAGTTGCCAACAACCGGAGTATGTCTTAAAGTTGCAAATCTTTAAGCATTCGGAAAGTCGAACAGGAGATGTCTGCAAAGTCATCACAAAGATTAACATGTTAGCAGCTTGTCTTTCTTAACTGGAGATTACTCTGTGTTTCTTTGCTCCTCTTCTCTGCCTTTGAAGATAGTTCTTTCTTTCTGTCTGTCTGCCTTTCTTCTTTATTTACCATATATTCTATTTATTTAATTTGAATTTTCTTGTTTGTATATGAGTGTTTGCTTACATGTATGTAAGTGTACCTCATACATGGGCGGTGCCCACAGAGGCCAGAATGTAGCATTGGATACCCTGGAGCTGGAGGTGAAAGGTGGGAGGCATTGTGTCAGCGTTAGGAATCGAACCTAGATCAACTGCAAGTGCTGTAAATGCTCATGGCTTCGGAGCAGATAGAACCTGGCTGTGAAGCCTCCAACTAGCAATCGCTCTACCTCAGCCTCTCATGTGGTACATTTCTGACATGTCCTGGCATTCCAGGTGCAAAGAGCTTCCATAACATATGCCTTTATGTGTCTTTGCACCATAGCACCCTAGAGAACTGTTGATCTGGGAGCCAGTGGAATGCCTCAGTGTGTCCACACAGTGGAGGGAGATAGATTCCCTCAAGGTGTCCTCTGAACTCTCTACCCGTGCAGTGCCCCACACGCGCGCACAAAATAAATAAATGTAAAACCAACAACTGCTGTTTTTACAACTACCTGCCACCTTTTGTCGTTACTGTCTAAACTTGTTCTAACTATCACCGTAGATCCCCGTTGTTCACAGGTTTAAGCTTTCCTACGCAACATGTTTTTATAACAATCGAGACAGCTTCATGACAGCTGGTGATAGTGTTTTCGTTTTTTTTAAAATAAGGTCTCAAATAGCCCATGCTGACCCTAAGCTCATATGTAGCAGAGGATGAGCTGAACGGAGTCTCCTGCCCCTGCTTCCCCAGCGGATTGCAGACATGTGCCTCCATCCCCAGCTCCAGGATAAAAATTTTCCCTACCTGGAAACATCACTGTTTATAACGGTGCCTTTTTTTTTTTTTTAACACTTTTCCTTCTGCCTGGAATTGATCTTGCCTCCTTCTTCCATGAAATTCCTGTTAGCTAATGCTTTGAGACTCAGTATCCCCTGCTGCCCGGCGCTTTAACAGGAGTATCACCTGCTGCTGTCCTAGTTTTCTTTCTGTTGCCTTGACCAAAAGCGCCTTGAAGGGGTACGGGCTCAATGGCCTTACACTTCCAGGCTACAGGCCGTCTTTGAGGAAAGCCAGGGCAAGAACTTGAGGCAGAAACTTTAGAAAAACGCTGCTTGCCGATTCACTCAGACTCATGCCGGGCTAGCTTCCACATCCAGCCCAAGAAGAACCTGCCTAGAGTCTGGGCCCTATCGGATAACATCAAGCCGATCCGATCCCCACACAGATGTTCCCAGAGGCCAATCTGATTAGGCCCGTCACTCAGCTGAGATTCTTATCTGACGGCTCTGGACTGTGTCAGGTTGACAGCTGACGCTAAGTGGCCTGGCTTTGAGCGTCACTGTCATCACGCTGCGTCCCAGTCACGTAAGATCCTTAACTTGTAATCTTCCCATCTCATCTCGAAGTATTTCACAGGAAAACCATCGTTGTATTTATCTTCATCTGCCTAAGCCTTTTCAGTGTGTCAGGACTGAGGAAGCACTAGCGAATACACAGTGGGCGCTCAAAAACGCTTGCTAAATAAACCCAAGACTACGGGCGATGTGGTCCACCTACCCCCCACTTCCCCTCTCTCCCACCCTGCCGCGCATTGCCTTCCCTCCGTTCTTGCAGTAGGTCATCTCTTTGCTCCACGGGGAAATCCAGTTTTCATCACCAGGGGTTCTGGGTTTTGGAAAGTCCTTTACATATCTTACTTTAAGCTTCCTGTGCGAAGACTAGATTCTCCTTATCAGCAAGTCTCTTTTCTGAATGTCATCGATTCTTTTCTGGTACTCAACCGGGGAAGGGTGCTGTTAGCGAGCATGTCTGACGCCCAGTTCACAGAACTGAGACCATTTTGGTGCCCAGCACTGAGGCACATGGAGGGCATCACATGGAGGAGTTTTACCCTGAACTCTTTCCAGAGGCTAACTGGGGACATGGAGCCCACAGAGCACAGGTGTTCCGTGTTCTTCACAGCTCAGATTCCTACATAAACATGCTGCTACTTTCTCTAGCGAGGCAAGCTCCTGGGTGGTGCCAGGGCTGCCTTCAAAGGGGGAAATACATTGGCTGCCTCTCTCGTTACCAATCATCTGAAGACCGAGTTAGAACACAACTGGACTTTATTCTGGATTCTGTGGTGACTGAGCCCATGACCACATCAGGTCCCAACCCTAATTAAGCAGCCAAAATACAAAGAAAGAAAACCTAGAAGCAGGAAACTTCGGTGGAAGGCTCAATAGCTTTCGTTAAGCAATGAACATAACCGTTACTTAACAAGATGGAAGCAATTGACATTTTCCCTCAGAAACACAGAAACACCAAAGAAATGGTCATCTCTTTATAATCCCAGCTTTTGTGGCCTAGGCTGTAGATTTCCCCAAATGGTGAACATTTGGCAGAAGTCTGTAACCAAGTATCCACTGTCCCGTCAGTCTAGAATATCAGTGCTCCTTGTGGACCAGCTCCATGCTAAGTATGTTGTGGACCGTAAGTAACCCAACATTCTTTCAGTCTGGAAAAAATAAATATTAGGTTCACTTTACAGAGAAGGCATGGTAGGCTCAAGAACATTTAGAAACCATGCCCATTGATGCAGAATTGCTAAGGTATTTAACCCCACCTGTTCCAACTCCCCCGTGCCTTATACCTGGCCATGTGTTTCTTTGTTTCCAAAATCAGCTCTTCCACAAGAGCCTCCTATTTGAGGCTGAGCACTGCCCTCACTTACTAATCCTGTGTTTCTGCAACTTTTCTGCCTGTGACTAGGTAGCACCCAGTTACATAACAGTACCCTTAGCTCATAACTACAGTGTGTGTCCTTTAAAGTATCCTGAATACATGGAGATGGTCGTTAGGACGCATATCTGTGTCTTCCTTTTACCTGGCTCATGATTGGCAGAGAGAGAGAGAGAATGTTAGGGAGTGGGGGAATGATTTTTATTTAGTCAGATCTAACAAAAGTATGAAATACTCGAGTCCTTTGGGTCAGGGATACAAGAACAGGTGTTGCTCTTAGCGTTTCTTTCCTGGTTCCTGTTGAAGCTCTTCATAGCAGATTCTGTCAACCAGGCGTTGGCTGAATCCAAATCACCACCTGATTTCATACATGGGGTTTTAATCAAACACAGCCACGCTGTCGTCCGTTTCTGCGGTGGTTTGCACAAACATAATAGAGGTGTTTTTGCAAATGAGGACCTTGCAGCCCATAAAGCCTGAAATGCTTTCTGACCCTTTGCAAAAATTGTCTGCTGACCCCTGCTCTAAGGCAGCTACCACTGATGCAATCCAGTAAGGAAGCTCTGTGTCTAGACAGGAATATGGAGGAATTTAGACTTTGATGTCTGAGCTCTGGCAGCCTTGAACTGTAAGAGCATGGTATCTGTCGTCTTTCTCAAAAGCAAAGCTTGTGAGTGAGGAATGGGGCAACAGATATGAATGAGCTGCAGCCAGTACGTTAAACCCAAGCATTTCTGCTCTGCCAATTCTGCCTATGCTCGTTTTAAAGTATCATGAGTTCTACTTGTAGCACATTAGCTCAGTCTTGAATAGTCTCTGAAGACTCTGAGAAGTGAATACATGGAAATGAGCCATGCCTGATTATATGGATATCAGGAAGCATCGGAAAGAAACCTAGTCACATAATTGTACCACTCTGCTTGTCTTCTTCATGTCTTCCATGAGAACTCCCTCTGGTCATGGAAGCTTGTAGTTTTGTGAAAATTTTATAAATTTATTTATTGACCAGTAACCTTATACACACTGCTACAGGAACAAAAGTAGAGATGTGGTCCCCTCTCTCGGGGACCGTGTTGCTTGGACTCCTTCCCTGTACTTCAGGATCTGTTACAATGTTTTGATTCTTTTTTAAAAGTATTTTTATGTAATTAAGACGCAGGTCTGAAAAATTATGTATAACGTCAGAGGCCCCAAACTTGGGACTTACAGTCATTTATTCTTCTTGGCCTCTCTGGGAGCTTTGGCTGCATTTTATATAGAGAATATGTCTTTTGGAATTGCAAGTTTATAAGCCCCCTGTATTCTCTGTAGGTCTTCATTTGGCTCACTTACCATTCACCTGGTCTTTTAACTCGAGCCAGAGTTTCTCTGAATACAAAAAGGATTTCAAAAGTAGATATTTAAAGACATCCAATCCCAGATGAATTGTTCAGATGATCATCTGTAAATATATATGGCATGCATATTTTGAAATCATCTATAAATATACATGCATACATATTTTGAAATATTCATTTGGTGTTATTTTCAAAGCATCTATACTAGGCAGTACGCTGAATATAAATTATTTTTCTGTTGAGTTTAAAATCGCAACAAACATCTGTGAGTCACAGTATAGAAATACATATGAAAATTTTAAAATGATTTGCACAAAGAGAAAAATACCTATGACTTCAAAATGGAAAGATATCCTACCAGCTAAGGGGAAAACATTATTCTAGGGGGAAGGCTTTGTTTCATACATGCACTCTGGGAATAGATTATGGGCAGGATTCAGCAGGAAGTAGGAGCTGCCATTGTCTGACTATGTTCTGATGGAATGAAAATGGCCCCATAGGCTCAGACAGATTGGCACTGTTGGGAGGTGTGGCCTTGTTGGAGTAGATGTGGCCTTGTTGGGGTAGGTGTGACCTTGTTGGAGTAGGTGTGGCCTTGTTGGAGGAAGTCTATCACTGTGGTGGCAGGTTTTGAGATCTCTTAAGCTCAAGCTATATACAGTCTTCTACTGCCTGCCAAACTGGATGTAGAATTCTTTGCTCCTTGTCCAGCACCATGTCTGTCTGCATGCCAAAATGACAATAATGGACTAAACTTCTGAACTGTAAGCCAGCCCCAATTAAATACTTGCCTTTATAAGAGTTGCTGTGGTCACAGCATCTCTTCACAGTATTAAAATTCTAACTAGGACAGGATGTTTTCTTATTCTAATATATAAATATTTTGTCTTCTTCACGAAAATAAAATGAACATTCAGCATACCTTTTACAGTACTTCCTCTTTTTTCTTCAACTGGATGTGTGTAATAAAACATTTTAAACTGTTAACTTAGTATTTATTGATAGCTAACTTCACTGTCAGTCAGCTCATCAGACTGTATGCTGAGAATCTCAAACAACAGAATGTTTTTGGAGACAAGAAAATTATTGGGGGGCAATTTGCAGGTTTTTGGAATTATTTAAAAGAAAGCATAATACTTTGCATTGTTATACTATCTAATAATTCATTACAATAAAACTTATTTAGTGTAATAGCAATTTGCCAAAAGATTAATGATGCATTTGCTCATTTAATGTTTTTTTTTTTTCCTAACAAGTTAATAATATAACAGAAATTTATGTTTGGCCAAAGTTAGCTGATGAGCCACTTACTCTGGAGAAAGACAATTTCCTAGGCTTTAAAAAGCTAAAGTGTGGAGGTTTGAGTGATGGCTCAGTGGTTAAGAACAGCGGCTGCTCCTCCAGAGGATCCAGGTTTCAGTTCTCAGCACCCACACTGTAGCTCAGAGTGCTCTGTGACACTGATCCCTGAGGACCCACCTTCTCTGCTGGCCTCCTGGGACACTACATTCATATGGTATGCAGACATACATGTGTGTAAGATGCTCCCACACATAAAATAGAACTAAAGGAAGATTAAAAAAAAAAAAAAGAAAAGAAACTGGGAATGACCCCTGGCAATGCGGCCTTGCAGGCCACAGAGGAAGAGGATCCAGGCAGTCCTGATGAGACTTGATAGGTTAAGGTCAGATGACAAAGGAGGAGAATTCCCCCTTTCAGTGGACTAGGGGAGGGAGAGGAAAGAAGGAGGGAGAGTGGACCTGGGAGGAGATGAGGGAGGGGCTACAAATAAATAAATTGTAAAAAATAAAAATTAAAAAAATTAAATTATAAAGAAATTGGAATGAATACAATAAGTAGCTAAAATACCTAACACTGTAAAACAACTAGCTAAAATAATACACACAGGAAAATTAAATGACACAGGTCCCCTTGAGAATAGTGTGTACATGTGTATGTGTGTGTTCACATATGTGTAAGTGTATTTGGATGTGCATATATATGTGGAGGCCACAGGTTAATGTTGGATGTTGCTCAGTCATTTCTCCCCTACTTTTTTTTTATTTTTTTCACTTTTATTTTTTTCATTTCTTTTTTAAATTGTTTATTAATTACACTTTATTTACTTTGTATCCCCCTGTAGCTCCCTCCCACCTCCCTTCCCAATCCCTCCCTTTCTCCCCCTTCTGCATGAATGCCCCTTCCCAAGTCCACTGGTAGGGGAGGTCTTCTTTTCTTTCCTTCTCATCCTAGTCTGTTAGGTCTCATCAGGACTGGCTGCATTGTCTTCCTCTGTGGCCTGGTAAGGCTGCTCCCCCCTTTTTATTAATTACAGTTTATTCATTTTGTATACACCTGTATCTCCCTCCCTCCTCCCCTCCCCTTTTTTTTAATTAAAGCATTTGAAGCTCCTAATCCAGATTTTTGAGTTGGGAAGAGCCAACTTAAATCTGGACCACACATTCTGCTTACAACCTATAAGAAAGACATGGGAGAAGGAAGCCACTTTCATTTGTCTGTCTGCTCTTGGGACCACTAGCAAGTCCCTGCCTTCACTGGCATTAGAGATTACTTCAGTATCCAGGTTTATACTGAAGACCAGTGTATGCATTACTATATTAATTTTATATATTAAAATTTATTCATTATTTTACAGCACATACATTAATTTTTCCAAGGTGTTTACACTTTATTTACTACTTTGTATCTCCCATAAACCTTCTCTCCTCCCCTCCTAATCCCACCTTCTCTCCCCCTTCTTCACGCATGCCCCTCCCCAAGTCCACTGATAGAGGAGGTCTTCCTCTCCTTCCTTCTGATCCTAGTCTATCTGGTCTCATCAGGAGTGGCTGCATTGTCTTCCTGTGTGGCCTGGTAAGGCTGCTCTCCCCTCCGAGGGAGGTTATCAAAGAGCAAGCCAATCAGTTTATGTCAGAGGCAGTCCCTCTTCCCATTACTATGGAACCAGACATGATCTCTTACTGAGCCTAGAGCTCACACTGGTTTGGCTAGACTGGTTGACCAGCAATCACCAGCGGTCCTTCTGTATTTGCTTCCCCAGCTCTGGGATTATAATCACTCTCTACCTGATGGTCCAAACTCAGAGCCCAATGTTTGTATGGGAAGTACTCCTTCCATCTCCCCAGCCCCATGGTGGGTACCTTTTTATGCAGGTGTATACTCTTATATGACACAAGAAAGGTAATTGCTATATATGCATGGAAGATGAAAGGTCTACCTCCCAAATAGTTAACCGTCACCAAATATGGTACCAAAGAGTCAGAATAGATATCAGGGATTTTCGTGCCTGCTTTGTCAATGCTGCTCTGACCACATAGCTTAGAAATTGAAACGGGAGCCAGAGGTCACTTTGGAACCTGACAGTAGGTGAAACTGAGCCAGCATCTCTCCTCTGACATTCTCAGTGGCAGCAGCTGAGAATAATAAGGAAAATGTAGTAGAAAGGACCCGCTGAATAATGAAAAGCGCCAAGTGTCACTGTCAAAACATTGATCTACGGTTTTGTTTGCTTTGTCTTGTTTTTCTCTTAATTGGACATGGATATCAACCAAAGAAAAGTCATTACAGGAAGCCCTCAGAGATGTTTGCCTATATTTCTTTTGCAACTAGTGCAGATGCCAGACTTTTAGATGGATTGTGATGTGCTTTAGACTTTAAAAAGATGCTTTTTATTTTTAAATTTCAAGAACCAGCACAGAATCCCCACGCCTCACTAGCCTGTCCTTCTAGCTGAGGGAGTAAATACTAGATTCACAGAAATTCCCTTTGTTGGCAGCCTTCTCTTCTTTCGCTTCCTGGTTTTTGCCACATTGAGTCTGATGCCTTTCTTTGCTTCGGGTCTCTGGGATCAGGAAAAGATTTTTTCCGGCTCCATGATTTTGGCAGCTATATGGACACATGGCAGCAAGGACTTGACTAAACCTCTTTTCCTTTCTCTTCCCTCCTGTTTTGAAGGGAGGCGCTATTTCAGGTGGAGGAGACCAGTTATCATTTCTAACAGGCACTGAGCTCAGTGCTTTCAAGACTTCTGTTGGTGATCAAACCAAATATTTAAAAAGACATCCTTTAAACAAAAGCATGGTCTGCCTATTCTTCTTAGTAAGATCTCTTCTCAAGCCATCTGCTTACCAGCTTATATTTTTTAATATTATTCTGTCAAATATTTGCTCTGTCAGCACAGGTAAGAGAATGGTTGAAAAATCTGAACACACAAATCTGTGAGTCCAGGTGACAGGAATTCTGGGGTCGGGGGGGGGGGATTGGTGAACGCAGCCTTGCAAGTGATTCTCTGAAGCAGAGCCATCTCACAGTACATTGTCATCAGACCATTCTCCTTAGAGAAAGTATGCAGGTATTTTAGGACCAGCAAGCGGCACTTTCAGAGACTCCACTGACACAAACTTTTACCTTGCACAGTCTTAGTTGGGATTTGTATTGCTCGATACAAAGACCTTGATCAAAAGCAGTTTGGGGAGGCAAAGTTTTACTTCACCTTGCATCTCTCAGGGCACTAAGGGAAGTCAGGGGAGGAACCCAAGTTAGGAACCCAAAGGCAGGAACTGAAGAGAAGTCAGGGAGGACTGCTGCTTATTGGCTTGCTCCTCATGGCTTGCTCAGTTTGTTTTCTTATACACCCTAGGATCACCAGACCAGGGTAATTCCACTCCAGTGAGCTGGGCCCTCTCACATTAATCATCAGTCAAGAAAATGCCTCATAAGGCTGCTCACAGTTCAATCATAGGGACATCTTTTCAACTGAAGTTTCAATTATTTTTTTTTTTACACAATTTATTCAATTTTATATCCTGATTGTAGTCCCCGCCCTCATCTCCTCCTGGTCCCATTCTTCTTCTTTCTTCTCCCCCATCCCCTTTCCCTAGTCCATAAAAGGGGAGTCCTCTCCCCTGCCATCTGACCCTAGGGTATCAAGTCTCATCAGAACTGTCTGGATCCTCTTCCTCTGTGGCCTGGCAAGGCCGCATTGTGGCTCCAGTCCTTTAGTTCAGTGAATAACACATACATGTTCTCTCACTTGAATGCTAGACCAAATAAGAAGTAAGACAAATGGCTAGGGTGCACAGCAGCAGAAGACCAGTGTCTTCTTAGCTTCACATTGGCTTTCAGGATCAGACAGACTTAAAGGCACTTTCACAGTCAGCGTTCAGTCACAGTGTTTTCCTCCTAAGAAGGGATCATGACGCAAGGGAGTAAAGCAATATCAATGTACTCTCTTCTCATAGCTATGCAATTTCCAAAACAAAGCAATGAGAAAGTGCTGGTTAAAACATGCATTTTTTTTTCTAGACACATTTAAATCTCTCTATCCCGGTCAACTCTTCTGCTGGGTTCATTCCTTACCCTGCAAACTCCATCTAGGGTGTAGCTGCCTGCCCCCCATCTTGTCACACCCCTCCCCTACCACTTACAGACACCTCCCACAGGAACGGCTCCTGATCCAGTCAGAAAACCAGCCTGGGGTGCTGTTTGCTGCGGCAACATGTGTTAGAACACTCAGGTCATTCTTCCATGGACAGGGGTCTCGCCTCTCCCAGCCCATCTTCATTTTGCATGCGCTGAGGACGCATGCTAGAGAAATATACACCCTGGGCTGGGAACACAAGATAACCTGTGTGGAAACCTCCAGCCAGCCCCGACCTCTACAGTTATGGGGAAGAAAACAATCTCTTCTGCTGTTTTGGAAAGAGTCGGCTTTAGGCTTCAGGAAAGGGTCAGTGGTTTAGCAGAAGTTCTGAGTTCGAAACCTGATGTTGCCATCTTTTGCTGTGGCACCTCATACACTCAGTTTAAATTTGTTGTCAGTTTTTATTCACACACACACACACACACACACACACACACCCTAAAGGAATGTTTCTCAGATCACAACCTCCTTGCAGAACACCTTTACAAAGTACCCCTGTGCCAGCACATAGGGCATAGCAAGGAATACTGCTTTCCCCACAGCCAACATAAGGGAACTTTCTCTTGGAGAGTTTTAAAAAGTTGTTGTTTTGTTTTGTGTTTGTTTTTTAGTATTTTTACTTTATTTTATTTTCACTGCTAAGGACCAAACCTTGAGCTTTGTAGGAGCTTTGAGTCAGTCTACCCTCCCTTGTCTATAGAATCACACATCTAGGTAAAAAAAGTAAAATGCTGTTTCTCCATATTTGTTTCTAGAGTGTCCAGTTGAAGCAGAGTAAAGTCAGAATCTCTCTGTGGCCATGACTGCTGGAGAACATGGAGGAAACCCTCAGGAGCAAGGACGGTCTTCCAGTCTCCGGTGCTAAGCCTGGTGTGGCCCAGTGCAGCTGGCACTGAAGGTCCTGTACCAAGGCCTGCTTCTGAAAGTAGCAGCCCGAGCCACAGTGCCTGGCCGCCAAGCTGTGGTGGTGATTGTCAATACTCTGCTAATCACAGGCTAGTGCCTGGGACAGAGTGCCTGGGACTGGACCACGTGAAAGAACCTTCATGGCTCAGGGCTGGAGTCCCATCACCCAGCCCAGCACTAGGAACACAGTGGCTTCAATGCTAACCAAAAGAACGCAGGCATGGCCCTGGACACAATGGGCTCTGTATGAAGGTGCCCTGGAAGTCGATGTTACTTTGGTCGTTTCCATAGGTCAATTTTATTGAAAGGGATTGTGTTCTGGGGCTGGGAAGTTGGTGTATTGACCACACCGGAGGACTTGAGGCCAGTTCTCCAGCAGTTACTGCTGTGCTAGCCTCGTGACCCCGGCACTGGGGCTGAGACAGAGTGACTCTGGATCCCAAGGGCTCTCCAGGTCAGCCAGTCTAGCAGAAACAGCCAGATCCAGGTGTTCTGAGGGTTCTGGGGAAAAAAATGTGGAGGGAAATAGAAGAAAATACCCAACACATGGAAGCACCCACACACGCACACACGCACCCACGCACACACCCACACATGCACCCACACATGCACCCAGGCACGCAGCACACGCTCATGCACATTTCAGCTTAGCATACAGTGAACTCTGTTCAATAGCCCAATGTCACAGACTTTTTTTTTTAACTGCCAGTCTCCAAATACATTTAATCACTTCTACTTCTATGGGCAGTAAATGACCTCATCACAAAGATGTCTCAAGGGAATTCGTGTCCTTCAAAATAGCCTTTCTCCATTGCTTCACATGCCATTTCAGGGAGAGCTGCGCGTAGTTCAAGGCAGCAGCTCTGTGTTTGTCCTTCTTCTTGGAAGTTAGCTCTCAGAATATTTTGGAAATGTAGCCTGTTAGTCCCCTAATTTATATGTTGTCAAGCTTAGGCTCCAACACACTGTATTAGGTGCTGTGGCAAACACACCTGAATTGGTTCTGGGGAGAAAAGGGGTATAAAGAGATTTGAGTGAGAGCGGACCAGCTGATAGAGTTTTACTCATAAAGTCCACATTTTCCGAATGGGATCAAGATTGCCAGGTTTGCGGTATGGCTGAAACGCCGTGTGCATCTGATTCCAGAGTGGGAAGGCCTTGCCTTTTCTCGAGACCTTCTCCTTAGGTGATCCCACGCATGCGCGCACTTCTGCTCTCCTCCCTGGAATGGCTATGGTGCAGAACCTTTCTTCCATTAGAGAGTTATGCCCAGCATAACTCTTTAGATTTTACTTTGATTATCCAAGTGTGGAAAATGACAGAGTTTAAAGAGGTATGGACTCACTGCTGGGGGAGGCTCTGTCCCCCTAGACCTTAGCCTCTGCAAAGCCCTCTCCGGCTCCAGTAAGGGACCTGACACCTGGAAAGTGGGAGGGTGCCGTGTCTGCCTTCAGTGTGCAGCCCAAGGCGTGGAGTCCAGATGCGCCTTGCTTCAGTTACCAGTGATACCTCCTCTTCTGCCAACATCTGCCTTCCTCGAGTCTATTCTGTGGTGTTAGATTTGTCCAGAGGAGCCACACAGACTTATCTCTGTCCTTCGTGACGATTCAGATCTTAGATAACAGCCCCCTGGACCCCCAGAATGCCCTGTCCCTCCAGGCCATGTAGATTCTGCTCCTACCAATCATTGGTGTGGCCACGAATTCCCAGAAACCTCTGGACCAGTTTTTTGCCACACAAGCTACCAACAAAATGGAAGGTCTTTTTCTCCACATAGAATTCCAGGTCGGTGCTAGGTATCTGGCTAGGTGTTAAATAAGATCTCAGACCTGGGCTGAGTCCATCTTGTGGCTCTTCCGGGTGTAGCTTCTACGTCGAGGTCGCTGTGCTGACAAGCAGATTCTAAGCAGCAGGGTGGAGGAGATGGAGAAGTGCGGTGGAAGGGACCTATGCACGGTCCCGAGGAAAACCTGTCCCAAAGGGGACCATTTCTGCTATCCTCCCCCCAAGCTTTGCTGCACCAGCCCTTCTGGGAAGGAGAGAGGGGGACGGCAAGGTTCCGGGGAGAGTGCTGCTTCCTATAGCATGGGATTGCTGTTGGCCCAGAGAAGCGGTAGGAAGGTATGGCTAGCAACACCTCTGTGCCCTTTTGTCCCTCCTGGAGCGTAATTGTCAGAACAGCGTCACTGTCGACTTCTCTTTTCTTAGAGATCAAAGCAAAACAGGAATTTTATTTCACCACATGCAGGTACAAGAAAGTACTTTTATTTATCTAAATTAAGTTAAATCTGTGTGCCTTCTTCTATCACAAAGCCTATGAAAAACTCAATACTCCTTCCTAGCTGCCACCTTCCCAGGGGTACATAGAAGTGGGACAGAGGTCCAGACAGTTCTGTGTAGGTTGTGGGAACTGAGCAATGTGCCTCTGTCCCTATGGCATCACAGCGCCCCATAGGAGACCCATCATGTCTTCCAGAACATGTGGAAAAAGGATACTTCACTCAAGCCTTGAACATAAAGGTCCTTGCCAAAGCGGGGATAACAGCTTCAACCTCCAATGCTTGGGTCTCCCCTACATAAGTGCAGCCATTTCTTTCTATGACCACTTGCCCTTCCTAAGACTGCAGTCCTGCCTTCTTCCCAAGGTTAGCTCTTTCTGCCCTTATAAGGCTTCCAAACACACCCTCTGAGCTCTCCACAACAGTTCAGTGCCATGTCTTCAGTTTCTATGGTTGTGAGCAGCTCAGGAGGAGTCTCAGTTACTTGTCTATGGCTGTGGTAAGACACCATGGCTGAGCAACTTACTGAGGAGTTTATTTGGAGGTTTGCAGTTTCAGAGGGTTGGAGTACATCGGTGCTCATCATGTTGAGGAGCAAAGCAGCAGGCAGGTGAGCATGGTGCTAGAGCGGTAGCTAAGAGTTCACAGCATGAGACAGCAAAGTGGCAGAGAGAGACCAGAGAGAACGAGAAACTGACTGGGAGTGGCTGAGTCTTTTGAAACATACCTCCTTTAACAAGACCACACCTCCTAATCCCTCCCAAACAGTTTCACCAACTAACTAGGAACCAAGCATTCAAATATATGAGCCTGTGGTAAGCCGTTCTTATTCAAAGCACCTCAGGAGGAAAAGAATTTTTCTTCATTTGTTTGTTTTTAATCTTATACTTCTAGGTAATAGTCCATCTACAAGGGAAATCAAAGCTGAACCTCAAGAGAGGAACCTAGAGGCAGGAACTGATGCACAAGTCATTAAAGACTTACTACCTTGCCTCCAACCCCCACTTGCCCAGGGAGGTACTATTCACAGTGGCCTAGACCTGCTGCATCAAGTATTAATCAAGAAAATGCCCTACAGACGTTCCTCTAGGCAATGTGATGGAGGTAGTTTCTCAATTGAAGTTTCTCTTCCCAGATAACTATAGCTTATGTCATGTTGAAAAAAGCCACCAGGGCATGACAGTTCAGAGGCCTTAAAGAGAGTACTTTTGTCTATCTTCTGTGGGCTACGATAGAGGGAAATTCTGGCTTAACTTTCATATTGTTATTATGAGTTTCTTGTTTTATTTACTCTTACCTAGGTATAGTTTATAATGCTGTCTCAGATGGCTTGAGCCACTTTTACCATCAATTATTTTTGCTGACAGTATCATACACAAACTGAATCTGACTTGTTGGGAACAGAGCTCTGACCAGAAGGTTAACTAGTTAGGGGGTTATTCCCTTATGTATAGGAAGTCCTGTACAAGTTCAGCCCAGAGCCAATTCAGAGGCTCCATGGTATCATCAGGGACTCAGTGCCCCTTTGTCTTTCTACCCTGCCACGCCGGCCCATGTCCATCATCAGTAACCCGATATGGCTACTAGAGTTCCAGCCATTACCTTTAGATCCAGGCAGGAAGAAGGGGTCAGGGCAAAAGTAAGTGGGATGCCATTCCCAAATCAGTCCTCACCTTTTAAAGCGCTATCTGTAAAAACATTGGCAAAGAGTGCCCTTTAGCTCATGCCTAAACTTATTCACAACAAAGCTGGGAGGCATAGTCTTAGCTAGATACATTGTTGTGTCAGAAAGTGCTGATTTTATTATTAAAGGGGGAAGCGGAATGAAAGAGTGGCCACATGGTACCTGCCTGTTGCACATCCTAACTCACGCCTCTGCCTGTGTTTTGGAGACTTAGATTTTTCGAAGTTAAGCCAAGTGTCTCATTTCATTAGGATTGCGTTCTCTCAGCCTGTGACAATTCTCCCACTTTCAGTCCCCAGAATCGAGGTTGGCTGCTTACAACCACATCTGAGTGCCGTGCCTTGGAGGGCACCTGCACTCAAGCACACCCATGCATGTGCGCGCGCACACACATACACACACACTTAAAATAGCATTAAAAATAAAAATATGAATAGTGTTTCATTAAACTTTCAAAGAATTTTAAAAAGAAAAATCACTTTGCTTAATTCCTTTTCTTGGCAAATCCTAGCAATCTGACTGCTCCCCTGACTCATATGGGAAATGACAATTCAGAGGCCTTAAAGAAAGTCCTTTTTTTCTATCTTTTTCGGACTATGATAGAAGAATATTCTGGTCCAAGTTTTGTGTCGTTATGAGTTTCTTGTTTTATTTAGTCTTACCTAGGTATAGTTTGTAACGCTGTCCCAGACCATCTTCATCATCAATTATTTTGCTGACAGTATCACACACTGACTGTGACTTGCTGATAAAAGAGTTCTGATGAGAAGGTTAACCAGTAAGGGGTTTATTCGCTCATGTATAAAAAGTCCTGTACAAGTTAGGCCCAGAGCCAATTGAGAGGCTCCATGGCAGAAATTTAAATACGGTTTGTAGGGCACCAAGTTTTTCCAGTCAGTCATTGCATCTTCTGAGCTTCATAGAGGGCTTTGGAGTCTTATTTCCCGGTGGTGGTATCATTTCTCAATTTAGAAACTGTAGGTAGGCTCACCATAGTCTGAGAGGGAAGATTTACTCAGTAAATTGTTGAAAAACTGAATAGTTGTGCCATTAACCTTGTTTCTGATTTAGAGATTTTGAAATACAAACATAATGACGTTCCAGGATATGGCAACAAAGGATTATTTGGCCCTTAAACTAGCAGTAAATCTCAGAAAAGTTGATCACCATCCTTAATTTCAGTGTTCGTACTCTCTCCTCCTCTTTCACAAAATTCTCTTTTGAGGTCTTTTCTCCCACCGTAGGGATTTTGGCCCTTTGCAACCAGGAAAATCGGAACACTGTGCTGAGGGGTAAAGGGCCCAGAGGTCTCCCTGGGGAAAGGAAAATTTCTTGCATTCCTTCTTCATGAATTAGCCATCCTCCCCCCTCCTTTATTCCCTCCCTCTCTTCTGGGTTTACTGGTGGCCCCTAGGTGGGATGTCCCCTTACAAGCTTAGATCTCAATTGTGAGTTTTGCTACTTATTGGTAGGGTGCACTTGGGTGCGGAAGATGTCAATGATGTCCACTCTGCAGGGATGTTTGGGCTGATGACATAGATTAAATAAGAAGTAGCTGATACAGATTACCCTGAAGGATGCAGCAAGTCAGATGAGCTAGTCATTTTATTTTATTTTTTATTCCTCGGTTATATTGCTCATGAGTGAGGTGGGGGTGGGCTGCTGTGGCTTGTTGCATTCCACTTTACAATAATCAGAACATGGAGACACGTGGCTCTGGCCTGGTAAGCTGCAGTTAGCTGTGCCTGGAGAATGCAGTTCTGGTCCCGATGTCAGCCCTGTAGTCTCACAGTGAACTCTGAGGGAGTACAGTTACAGGATTCCCTCTGTGTCCTGCACAGGAGGTGCTTACACCCTGTGAGATCCAGGTACCTTTTCTTGTGGGTGACACTTGGAAATAGGATGGGATAGTTGCTCCTGGGGTGGCCTTACAGGAGGTTAGACTCTGGAACCAAGTAATGCTCTATCCCTGACTTTGTTGAAGAGATTATCAGCTGTCAACAGAAGCCCAGGTGCTGGGGTCTCAAAGGTTGGAGTCTTAGTCAGGGTTTTTATTGCTGGGATGAAACACCATGACCAAGAAGAAAGTTGGGGAGGAAAGGCTTTCTTTGGCTTACACTTCCACATTGCTGTTAATCAGGGAAGTCGGGACAGGAAGTCAAGCAGGATATGAACCTGGAGGCAGGCGCTGATGCAGAAGCCGTGGAGGAGTGCTGTTTACTGGCTTGCTCCCCATGCCTTGCTCAGCCTGCTTTCTTATAGAACCCAGGACCACCAGCCCAGGAATGGCACCACCCACCATGGGCTGGGCTTTTCAGCATCAATCAATAATTAAGAAAATGCTTACAGCTGGATCTTACGGAGACATTTTCTTAATCAAAGTTTCCTCCTTTTAGAAGACTCTAGTTTGTATATCAAGTTGACATAAGGCTAGACAGCACAGTCGGCTTTGGGAGTCACAAGTTAGCCCTAACCAACAGCCAGCAGAACCTTGGTCTTGTACTGTCTATTCACTGGACTGTAGCAGTGAGGCTGGAAGTGAGCTGTGCTTCAAAGAACTGTAGCACAGCCAATGCCCTTACTCCAGCCTTCTGAGACGGTAGCCACTCAAGGATTTTTGACCTACAGAACTGACAGGCTCTAATTTCTTCAACAAAGATCTTACATAATACATGCTTATCATGCATTATGTACCTACCTGGTAGGGATTGTGGGAATTTGTTACATTGCAATAGAAGTTAATTCCTATTGTTTTCTCCTAGGTTCTGCTGGACCCAAGAACAGGCAGTGGGAAATTCAGTTTCTCTGATTCTTATCATCACCACCGTTTTAACTAGGATTTTGCTGTGTAGTCCAGACTGGTCTAAAATTTTCAACCTTCCTGCTTCAGTGTCCTGAGTGTTGAGATGAGCACATGATACCTGGTGCTAAGTCGGGTTCTTTATAATGTTTGAGCAGGTTTGAGCTTAGGGACCAGAGAAAATTCATTTGTAAAGAGGAACTAAGAATACTTATCTTTTCCATCTAGACATGAGTTTCCTGGTGGAATTTAGTGCTGCCAGAGGGAACATGCTTTGCCTGCAATGTTTGAGTTCAGAAATATTTCAGATTTCATAGTTTTTCAGACTTTCACATACCTGCACACAATGGAGCATCAGAAACTTGGGTATTTAGAAGAAGTTAGGATTTCAGAGTTTAGGGAGTAAGCCTGCTTCATTAGTACAGCCATGTTTAATAACTACTGCAGTGTGAGAGGCAGATAAGCAGAGAGAAGGCTGGTTATAGGCAGAGTGGCTGTGCTGGTTATGCAGGAATATTCCATTTAGTGCAGATGGAACCCACACTTCCAAGATCAAATAGAGATGTGTGGAAACCTAGGACAGGGTCAGGCATGAGGGGTGTCAAACTTACAAAGAGGACATCTCCACTCAACACCTCCTCTGTATGTTTAGCATTTTGCCTTTGTATCTTTTTTTTTTTTTTTTTTTTTTTAAAGCTCACATTTCGACAACCCCCATGATGGCCACATACCCCTTCTGTAATCTGTGGGAAAGTCCCCACTACAGAGGACCTGTGCATTCCTTGTACTGTCCTCATTTCTGAGCAACAATGTCACCGCTGGATTTTCCCTGCATCTAATCCAAAGAAACAAAATGGAGACGCCATGGGCTGCTCAGATGTACACCACCCATTGAGAAGGGAGACTCATCTCTTTGTTTCTTTTATACTGTCACTCACATTGATTCAAGGTGACTGTGTAAATGCAAATTTTGACCTCTGAGTTCTACCTTCTTTCCTGTAGATTATTTTGCTTTTTCCTACATTTCTTTTTGTACTGTTTCTCAGGCCCACGCGTCCCCAAACTGTCCCAGTTGCTTTCGTGGCTTAATTGCGCAGTGGCATAGTTAAAAGTCATTATTCTCATCATCTATCAAACGCAGTCCAGAGCTGTTTAAAAAATTGGGTGAGGCATCTTTGCGAAAGCATTTATGATGTCGGCTGCCAAGGAATGTGCAGCTGTGAGAACGTCTTTCTCTAATCTCCGACTTGCAATTGAAAATGTATTAAGGGTGGATACCTGTGAAGAGAAACCAGCTTGATCTCCCAGGAACTGCACGCACTGGCGAGGGAGAGGCTTTGGGCTGGACATGCTGCATCTGTTAATCTTGGGAAGCATCCTTTGTACATGGCAATGATCTAACTCGACTTGGCCTCCACACACCCTTCCTTACAGCTCTGAAGAGAGAGTCCTTAGCAGTAAATGCTTCAGAGCAAGACTGGGAGTCTGTAGAGCCCGGTGTGTATAAATCAGTGGTTCTCCACCTTTCTAATGCTGTGTGGTTGACCCCTCCCTCCCACCTAAAAACCATAAAGTGACTTCCTGACTGTAATTTTGCTACTATTGTGAACTGTAATGTAAATATTTTTGGAGACAGGGGTTTACCAGAGGGAGACCGACCCACAGGTTGGGAACCAGTGGTGCCAATACTCCCATCACAGCTGATTGCGGACTGTGGGTGAGGTCAGAGGCTGCAGAAGTGGGAGGGCATGTTCAATGGCCCACCATCGTGCCACATCCAACAGGTGCAGGGGCATAGCTCATCTCAGGAGGGAAGGCAATCACAAGATGAAGTATAATGACCCTGAAGTGATGACGGTCTTTGAATAAAGCCATCCCTGGATGACCCTGGGAAACCATTACAGGACTCCTGTGGAGATGCCTCAAGTCTGTTACATAAAACGACATAGTGCTTGGGTATGTCCTATGCCATCCTATGCCATCCTCCTATATGCAAATGTGCAAATAGTTGCTATATTGTACTGTTTAGGGAACAATAAGAAAAACTGTCCATATTCAGCATAAATAAATTTAAAAAAATTTTTTTTCTCTACCTAAGGTTGCTTAAACCTATGGACTTAGAACAGATAATTCAGGATCAATGGTTGTGGGAGGCTGCTGAGTTTGTTAACTTTCTTTTCAAAACAATTCATCTGGGGATAATTCTATGTCACTTAAATTTTAATAATGACAGCGGGTAATACCAGATCCATCGAACCACTGAACACAGTTAAATAGTTAATTTAAAACAGGGTCACCCTGCTTCATTGTGGGTAGAGTCACCAAAGACTGAGGGGTACGCAAGGAGACCCCACTACTTCCTAGTAAAATAGGAAGAGCTAGACTATGGGCATTGGACTCATGAAGGAGGTAACTGAGGTGGTGTTCCCAGCATCATCTCCTTAACTCAAGTGGGAGGGTTTTTATGTAAAAAGAAAATGTAGGATTTTTACCTCAACACTAGGAACACCTATGCATACCTTCTGGAGCTTGGGAAAACAATCTCTGGGTCCCGTGTGCTTAGTAAGAATAGCATGCCTCATGCTCCGCTGAGCCCGCCACAAATGTCGCTCTCCCTGAAGATGGACATTTTTCCTAAAGCTCAGGCCATTGTCTGAGCCAGGGCGGGATGCACCAGGAGCCATCCCACTGAAGAGGCTGAGTGGAGAAAGGCATGGTCCTAATGAAGGAAGAGACATCCCCCAAACACCTGGAGCAGCAGTATTAATCATGCAGCAGACTGTGTGTGGAGGTGGAGGCCAGCTGCCTGGCCAGGCTTCATCAGATACCAGCTACAGCCTTGCCTGAGAGCATCTTCCTGCCCAGAGGAACCAAGATTGAGACTGAAAGGAAGACCTGCCTCCCATCCTCTCTGAGCCTCCCTCCAGCTCTCCAAGGCTCAGAAGGCTGAGAAAGAGACTAGCCTAGAACTGACTTATAGCCAAGAATGACCTTGAACTCCTGATCCTCCTGCCTCTGCCACACCCCTCCCCCCCCCGAAACCCTCAGTGCTGTGATCACAGGCTTGCACCACCGTGCTCAGTTTTATTTGGTGCTGGCAGTCAGATCCTGTGGTTCTCAAATGCAAGGAGAGCATTTTACCAAGTGAGCTGCACCACCAACTGATGTCTGGACTCTCTGCACTCAGCCCTTGAAACTCCTATTCAATTACACACAAAAAATGATGAAAATAACCCACATTTGTCAGGGTGGAACTTTTAGGTGAAAAAAATATATAATAAGAATAGATTAAGTTTTGAATTTAAACACTAAAGTACTCCTCAGAAAACATTGTAACTGCGTACCAAGTATGTCATCTTCGGTCCATCTTTATCCCAAGAAATAATAGAAAAGGTCAGCTGGTTTATAATAATGAAAGTGAAGATAATTCCTCAAGGCCGTCTAAATACTAACACATTAAAAAGCAAAAATAAAAATGTAATTCTTGTCCATTATGGAATTTAAGCAACTGGTGTTTATTAAATTACCAAGGATGCTTTTTCTCTAGAATGTTACACAGTCCACAGCCTGAGAATTCTTGGTACACGAGGCATATACATAGATTGCAGCCTGGCTGGATTATTTGAGAGACAGGATGGGGGGAAGGCTGTGGAAAGTGCAGCGTCGGGTTGGAGAAGTAACTCATAGGTTAAGAGCATTTGCACAAACTCCCACAGAATGGGAGTTTAGTACCCAGCATTGACCCTGAGCAGCTTACACCTGCCTATAGTTCCAGTGGCTAGCTCCAGGGGATTCAGCACCAGCTTTTGGACTCTGAGGGCACTCACCCACATCTCTCTCTCTCTCCCTCAAGGAAGCACGTGTTACCGGCTGCCTCCTTTACTGAGGCCGCGCTGTTCAAGGAAGAAAGCAGACAGACGGCAACAGACCTGTAGCGTCAGAAGTGGAAAGAGCTTGAAAAGCTGTACCACAACCTTACAAACCGTGGTGCTGTTGGCAAGCGCCCACACTCTGTGATGAATGTGCGAGCTGAAATGGACACAGGGCCCGCAAAGCCTGAGGAAAGGCTATAGCTCCAATGCACCACTACGCACACAGTCACTGTCACTCTCCTGCAGCGTCTAGACACAGAGTGGAGGACGAGTCTGATCTGTCCTGATCGAGGGGGGGTCCCTGGCCACGAATTCTAGTACCTTTTCACTCTCACTTTTTAATTCACAGTGAACTGTGTTGAAAGCACCACGCTGACCAAGGAAGGCACAGATATTCTTGGTCCGAGGCACAAGAATGAAGTGATTTCCAACCGATGATATCGATAATTGACAGACATGTTCGAGTTTACTTGCCACTCGGTGTTTTACGTGTATTCACACTCTTAATTCAAACTGGTACTAAGCACCATGTTAACACCCAAGGAACGACCATGTCTACAGATCAGAAGTGAAAATGACTGACATGTAGGTCCTTGTAAAGCCTGGTCTTGATCAGACCTTTCACCATGTGAGCAGCTCAGCAGAGCTGACCAGATGTGTGAGGGGCCATGGAGCTTTACAGGGCACTCCAAAGTTAGACTTATTTACTCACTACTGGAGTCCGTTTCCTTTCACGGTCATCTACCAAGTGTCCCATTGGTGGTTGTAAGCACACAAAGGAGTGAGAAGGATCAATCTATAGTCTCCACAATGCTTCCATGACCAATTACAATCTTGTCCGAAGAACAAGGTTTTTTTTTGGAAAGTGTCAGGGAAGGTTATACCACCGACATTATAAATGTTCCCTCCCAAGATGAACCAAATGCTCCACTAAAGAAATGTTTCTTAAGTTTTGTTTATTTCAAACTCTCTCTAAACATCACAAAGAGTCAGTTGTCTTTGGAAAGGAGAGCTTGCCACACACCGTAAGATGCTCTCATTTTCCTGCACCCCGATTTCCTGCACCCTGGACCCTGTATTGCAGTAATATACCTGGAAACCAGAGAGATGATACGTGGAAAGCCAGACCTTGGTGCCCAGACCCCATGTGACTACGTGCTTACAGGGTAGCAGTGCCTCTGTTTTAAGTAAATGGATGTGGGCTTCATTAGAGACAGGCAGAGGAGATTGCTCATGTGTGTGCACTAGCTGTGACATTGCAGTGTCCTCCTTCTTGGGACTTGGATTGTTTAGTCATCGAGTACCAGGATCAGAAACTGACTCAGGTTCAAAAGCATTTATGGGGATGACTGCTGTCATCCTCCCGGTATCCATCCCTCATTCCTTTTGTGTTTATGGGTTGAGTGGCACCCTTGTTGGCTGCCCATCTCTTTCACCCACAGGGGCTCTACATAGCGGATAAACAACTAAGGAGTCAGCCACATGATGCACTATCTTGGAAAGAAATGGTCCAGCACAATCAGGGTCAGGCCTCGGGATGGTAGCAGCCTTGAGCTGCTCTAAGCCAGAATGACTCAGCTACACTGCTAAGTGTAGGGAAAACTTAGGTAAAATAAATAATGGAGAAATAAAGAAAGTTTATCTTTATCATCCGATCTAGAATTGCTTGTTATGTTCTCCTAAGATGTCTGTTAACACTGCAGCTCTTTCTAGAATCTTGTTTCTGTTTGTTTTGTTTTGTTTTTTTGTTGTTCTCATGCCAGGTGTGATGGCTTCACCCCTTTAATCCCAGCTCTTAGAAGACAGAGGCAAGTGAATCTCTGTGAATTCCAGGCACTGTAAAGTAAAACTTTGAAAAGCAAACAGTTAATCAAATAACATAATTTATAACATAATTTTTTTTTAAAAAACACCTGTCAAATTGTATCTGTTGTGTTGATTACAAACAAGTTTTATGTAGAATTACAAGGAAGTCTAGAATTTTACGAAGTTCAACAAATGGTGGATTGATTAATGATCAGAGTGAAAGCCGGGCTAGTTTGATGATGAAGCCACATAGGCTGGCTGATCTTAATATCATGCCTAATTTCTTTGTTATGCTAAAATGTCACCTCTTTTTCTTAGAAACTGTTGCCTTCTTCTTAGTCATCAGATAGTCCTGTGTGAATTTAGTCTCTGCTACTCAAGAGGCTGAAGGAGAAGGATCACTTGAGCCTAGGAATTGGGGATCCTCCATGTCCTGGAAAGAAAGAAAGGAAGAAAGAAAGAAAGAAAGAAAGAAAGAAGGAAGGAAGGAAGGAAGGAAGGAAGGAAGGAAGGAAGGAAGGAAGGATGGAAGGAAGGATGGAAGGAAGGATGGAAGGAAGGAAGGAAGGAGAAAAGAAAAAAAGAAAAGAAAAGAAAAGAAAAGAAAAGAAAAGAAAAGAAAAGAAAAGGAAAGGAAAGGAAAGGAAAGAAGAGAAAGCAGGTGTGGTGCCTTCTCTTCAATGCCCGCACTGGGGTGGCAGAGGCAGTATGAGTTCGAAGTCAGCATGGTCTACAGTACAGGACAGTCAGGGCTACATAGAGAAACCCTGTGTCAAAACAAACAAACACCAAAATAACAACAACAAAATAAGTAAATGAATAAAAAGACAACAAATACATTAACAAAGCTTAGGTCTTATTATTTATGTATATTTCACTGTACATTGTTAAAATCCATTTCAATCAAACAAAAAAAAATCAAGAATTATTTTTAAAATTTTTTGAATTAATCATTTTTATGCAAAATAGAGGATTTGAAAATTCCTCAGGAGCAGCTCTTTCTCTCTCAAAAATATTTACAGTACAGACTTTGTTTCATTCAGGCAGATGTGTATCTCAAGCATATTCAAAGTACATAGCTACTAGCCTATGCTGTCTTCAGAATTATTCATCAGAAGCTGGCTTTATCTGTCAGCAGCCTGTGTTCAAGGTCAATGCAGTTAGTATTGCATCTGCTTAATTATAACTTTCTAGACATTTCCGTTTTTCTTCGCTTAATTTTTAAAAGAGGGATCCTTTGAAACTCAGTCTTTGCCCTACTTTAAGGAAGTTTTGAGAAAGCACTAGTTTCTCACCAGTTAAGAAAAAACAGATACAGATACCCTTTTTTTTTTTTTTTCCATATGTGGATTCAGGGATGAGCTAATTAGAGAAGCAAGATGAAGAGATGGGGGCTTGCTCTGAGCTTGGACCAGGGTCTCCTCAATGAATCCATCTCTTTCTTCCCAGGGAATTTCTGGACCACCAAGCACACTGATTTTCAAATGGAAGAACCAAAGACACTGCAAACCCAAATGTACAGAAATTTCAGTTTCACAGCTGTTTCCCATTAACTGAACCTGTGATCTTCCCAAATAGTTTGAATAATTGAGTAGACCTAATTGACAATTAAAGCCTTCGATGTCTTTATCGTTGGGTAACTTTATGGAGTTACCACTTGTCAGTTTCACAACAAAAATAATGGCTACAATATAAATCTACGTTATTTATAGGCCAGAGCATAAGGACGGTATGGATTCTCAGCTAAAATGAACAGAAACAGAGCTAAGCATGGAGGCAGATCCTTCCCTGTCCTCTCTTCCCTTAGCCTTAAATCAGTCCTTTGGGAGAGGAAATATGTCTAGCTGTTTCACAGAAATATGCTACAAGTGGTAATTTATATAAGAGATTATAGTTGAAAGTAGATTTGTCTTGAGATCAAAATCACAAATAACTACAGGGATCATTATTTTATCCCTCTTCCCATAATTTTTGGCCTGTTAAGTTTAAAAGAATGTATTTACAGCCTGTTCTTTAATCAATAGAGTCATTATATATTATAGCAGATTTTATTCTGAAGACAGAAGTTGCAATTTCCTTGTAAGATTCTATCTACTTTCCTGTTGTTCCTTGAAGCATGTCAGGTATATCAATTCTGCAATCAACTCTGATAATTAGAGAAACAACAAATGCCCCAGAGGGAGCATTTTCCAGTGATTATATCATAGATACATAATAATATCTTTATAAGCTAAGCAGGAAAACATTCTCAGAAGCATATTGTTCAGGTCAGTGATTTTAAAAGAATTCCATAGGATGAATGGCCCCTCTGTCAGAATAAAAGCTGTGGTGTAAATTCCATTATGATTCTCTTTTCTCAGTCACTTGGAACCTTCTCAAAATGTCTCTTTCCAAGTGTCCCCGGTGGCGGCTTCTCAAACGTGATTTTTTTTTTAAGTGAAAGGAAAATTTGTTTCGCCATCCAAGAAGGAAATAGCTATTCAACCATTTTTTAAGAAAGGCTTTTAGCTCTAAGTTCTCCAAAACGAAAACTTTCAAATGCTGAAAATTTTATATAAAATTTGTAGCACCCAGTAATTGCTGTTTTTGTTGTATCCATTACAAACAAATCACGTCTAGAATTACAAGCAGCCATATCTAGAATTTTACAAAGTTTAACAAATGGTTGATTTATTAAAAATCAAGAGTAGAGGCAAAACTCATTTCATGAAGCCACCGGCCGACTGAGCTTGACTAAACGTTCTAATGAAGTGTGAGTCACACACAGCCAATCGTAGTCAAGAGTAAGTGTCATGCCACTGTTCAGATGTCACGAAGGCTTAGGCAAAGCCGCAAGCTGACTTTTTAATGCTTGGCCTCTGTCCTCAGGGACTGCTCTACTGAGGAATGTCTTCATGAAGGTGAGCTCAGGGGCCACCAAGGATCACTTTCACCTTCAGCCTTGGGTGACTCACTGACCGTCCCCCCCCCGTCGAGAGCACCTGAGAAGACAGAATACCAGAGATCCTGCACATGAATGAGTTCCTAGGTTGTTCATATGAGTACAGATTCAGAAAAAAAAAAAAAAGTGTTAAGGTTGGCACAGGATGTATTTAACTGTGGTGTTTCGACAAGTAGTTACCTGAAACATCTACTGAACTAGAAAAGGTCATACATTAGGCAAAACAGACAAAAGCAATTTCGTGCCACATAAACACGTGGGAAGTAAACCAAGAAGCAACTTTAAAAGTTGCCGAAATTCGATGAAGTTCTGACCACCTGAGTTTGTTCAACAGAATTTTAAAGCTAAAGTGTGCCAGTAACCGGTGTGGAACTTCGTGAGGAAGGAAGATGATCAGGCGTGTTAAGTTGTGTTGTGTTTCAGCCAGGTTGGTTTAGCTGATAAAACTAACAAACAAACAAAAGCAGTTTTCCCAAGCTGGAAACAGGGCTGGAGAGATGGCTCAGCCATTAACAGCTAGGCTCGCAGCCACAAAGAAGTGGCTGATGTCCCTCCTATGACTGAGGAGTCTGAAGGTAGTTAGTTAGTTGACCCTGGCCAAAAGGCCTTCCTCTGTCAGAGATCAGCCTCCTTCCAGGTTGCTGTCCTGCCATCTACGAGGAGCCTCCAGTTCCATAACACTTTCAGTTTACCAGTGGCAGGAAAACTCAGCAGGATGCCTGCAGTCTAGTATACATGAGAAAGGCAACAAGAGGATTGATGTGTTAGCTTTTCAGCTCTGTTGACTAGTGTTTCAGGCAGGGTTTCAAATGCTCTAATGAAACACCATGACTGAAACGTAGGTTGGGGAGGAAAGGGTTTGTTTGGCTTAGTAGACCATATCACTGTTCAGGAAGTCAGGACAGGAACTCAAACATGGCAGGAATCTGGAGGCAGGATCTGATGCAGAAGCCGCTGGCTCACCAGCTTGCTTATCACGGCTTCCTCAGCCTGCATTCTTATAGAGCCCAGAACCACCAGCTGTATCCACACCCATCAATCACTAATTAAGAAATTGTTCCACAGCTGAATCTTATAGCGGCGTTTTCTGAGTTGAGATTGTCTTCTTTCGGGTAAGTCCAGCTTGTGTCAAGTTGACAGAAGACTAGCCAGGACAACTACTAGCCAGGACACCTACTCACAAGGCAGCAAGAGGCACTAGAAAATGTGCTTTCATTCCAGAAGACAGTACGGCCAGCTAAGAGACAGGACATCTCTTTGAGGAAGAGAAGAATTGAAAAGTTGTAAAACTAAGAAGTTTGGCCACCTTGGTTAATGCTGTAGCAGTTACAGAAACAAAAAGCCCTAAGAGAACCTTTCTCAGACTGGAATCCCTGAGCAGAGCTGGGGAAGAGCATGGAAGTGTGATTACAGTCGGCTGCCTCCATTGACACATTCCTTTCACTGGACTCACTGGAGGTCTTGAATGTTCAGCTCCTTGAATATTAAGATCTAGACTGAAGGCTATATCTGCACATTTCAAAACAAAGTGGGTATTTATCAAGTGACAGTGACCTTAGATCGTGTGGTTAATAAGCTAAAAGTTAAAGATTTCTTTATGTTGCCAGAGATATAGCTCAGTCAAGACTATTCACACAAGACCGTGTGTTTGATCCTAATCCAAACAAGCAAACAAACAAGATCAAATCAAGAATTACTCTATTTGTCATTCTATCATATCCTATGGTTATGCTTAAATATTTATGATCTCCTGAAAAGATCTGGTTCCTAAGAAAATATGTGTAATGTCATGCTTGCTATTTAGTACTTGGCTTCATGGTGCATTGCTCAAATATTTTAACAACCTAAAGTTTCATTTCTCTCTACATCTGTCTGTTTCAACAGGAAAGAAAAATATTTTGTGCGCTTAAGCATAAAAATAGATCCTGTGACATTTCAGAGCACAGGTGATATACGGGAAAGAGGAGATGAGGAATTTGAATCCCTTTAGAGGCATAATGGAGGTTGTGGTTAAGAGAATGGGGTCTGCCTTCTTCTCGAGCTGTGATGGTGGGAAATTTGACTTCTCGGAGTTGCAGAGTTGGTTGTTTGTTATAAAGTATAGGGATCTTCTTCAAAGAACTAATGAGCTAACATATGTGTGTTTTGCATACAGCCAGACAGTAATAAATGCTAGTGACGTCTTAAAGACTAAAGCTGTTAATTTCTATCCAACAAGTCATAATTTGATGTCCGACCCTCAGATTTTTTTAATCAAACATTTCCTTGATTGATTTGAAGTTTTCAGTTGAGCCGACTTAAATAGAATATGTATGTGTTTTTCAGCAAAGAATTGTGGCTTATGTTTTAATCCCAGCATGCAGGAGTCTGAGGCAGGAGGATCTCCACACCCAGGACAATTTATGCTACACAGTGAGTTCAGGCTGGCCTGGACCACGGAGTAAAGAAAATAAAGAGAAACAAAATTCATGATGTGTTTTATGGTTATATTGAAATGTTCTTTAAGTGTACTCAGTGGCAAACTGAGTAAGAGCTGGATGTGTGAGATCACCCAGAATAAGATGTTAATTCACAGAATGGCTAACGTGATTTCATCTTTCTCTCTTGCTATAAAGCTGATCCAGAATTTTTTAGAATCACGTATTCATGATTTTCTCTGGGCTGCTAAAACTATATCCCACAGAGATTGCAATATTGTCCTGAACCACACAAATATTCATGTCCACGGATGTACTTATTTGTTGAAAAGATCTCATCATTTGCTTAGACACTGCGTCTTTTAATGACTCGTGAGTGGTCTCAGAACTACAAAATAACTGTCAAGAAATAAGAAGCACACGCACAAAGGGTGCTTTTCAGCTTTTGGTTCCCGAGTCCGGCTTGTGCTTCCCTCATTGCAATGCAGCAATGTATTATCTTAGAACGTTTTAGCTGAGATAACACAAAATTCTAAAGAATGAATACATCACAACGGAAAAACTGGAAATGTGAATTCTTACATCATTGTTTGCATTTTATATAAACATCAACATTGCTGTTTCCAAAGAAAATATGTAGACTATTAATTCTGATAAAAGGAACTATTGTTAATGAGCCAAGCATGTTAGACAGTTGTTTTACGGTTTGGTTAAATAAAAAGCCCTACTGCAAGAATTTTGTGGTACTTCTGGGCCCTATTCTGTATTTTTTTATGTAGGCACAAATCTCTCTGAATTCAATGGGAGTATACATTAATTAAACATAATAAACATATTTTAAATAAGCTTCATATTTCATGTGCATTTTCCCAGGTACTAATGTTTAGATCAGTAAAGAATCACATGGTTTTATAAGAGGACTCCATTCTGTGTTTCTAATAGTACACATGTGTAACTTTGAATGTCTGCATAGCCAATAATTCAAGCAAGGGTTTTCCCATTGAAATCATATCAACATAATGACAGATGATTATACGTTCTTGTCAATTTGCTGGTGAGCCAAACTGCTGGGAGAAAGCAGAAGCCTGAGCATCTGAAATGGTAGATGTTAGGCACATTCCTTAGTTGCATGCATTAGTGTGGTTATGCTTAAATATGATCACTTTAAATGTAATCACTAAACCTCACATTTC
This sequence comes from Psammomys obesus, assembly GCF_907164565.1. Lineage (NCBI taxonomy): Eukaryota > Metazoa > Chordata > Mammalia > Rodentia > Muridae > Psammomys > Psammomys obesus. The sequence goes on along the minus strand of NW_026596073.1, from coordinate 14,277,356 downwards.
TGGGTTATTCTTGATTTATCTTAGTTGCCCTAGTAACTGTAGGACATCATCTAACATTTCCATCTTTGTGACTGATGACAAACTGTGGTCACTGATTTATCTTCCTGAAGTGTTTGATTGTCAAAGGACCTCTCTGTGTACAAAGTCAATAGCTGAGATTTCAAAAATACATAGGTGGGTGAGGGTTTGCACTTCAGAGCGCACACGCCTTCCATTAAAAAATGTATGAAAACATGAGTGAAAAAGGCATGTGTAAAGAGTAATCAGCAGTGATTACATTGTACCCTCTGATCTGCTCACAGAAAATATTCATCTTTGAAAGCCGCCCACAAATTCTAGCCTCCATCCTAAATCAAGGGAAAGTATGATACTGTTCATTGGAGATTTTCTGATGGTTAAATGAAACCTACCATTTTACTTTACTTTAGAATTAAAAAAATGTCATTTGGAAGATTGGTTTTTCAAATTGACCATTTGATTTTAGTCTTTAAACTGATTGAATCAGCCAGGTGTGGTGGCACATGCCTTTAATCCCAGCATTTTTGGGGGTGGGGGCAGAGGTAGGAGGATCTCTGTGAGTTCAAGGCCAGCCTGGTCTATCTAGCAAGTTTTGGGATAACCAGGACTATATGGAGAGACCCTGTCTCAACCACCCCCTCCCCAAATAACCTGATTGAGTAATTTTGCCTCTGGACTGTGCCTCTCTGTAATGAAGGCCCGCCTAACAGAGCTCGACTCTTTCTTTCCTCCTTTCTCCTCAGCTCTGCTGCCCTCTTCTGCCCCTACCTCATGTCATTACATTCCTCACCTCTCTGATCTTCCTCCATCTCTCCCTTTCTTCTCCCTCCCTCGTGTCTCTTTCTTTTCTTTCTTTCCTTTTATTTGTTTCTTTCTGTGATACTTTCTCACTCTCTCTCTTTCTCTCTCTCTCTCTCTCTCTCTCTCCATACAGGGTTTCCCTGTGTGATTAAGGCTCCCCTACACCTGTTTACAGCAGGGTTCTTAACTCTAAAATGATTTTTTAATAGAGCCATCTATACTGTTTTTTCTTTTTGTCACTAGTTTGGAACTACATCATTTTCCTGTGTCAGTTTTCTAAATGGCCGTAAATGTGGTATTAGTGCTGAAGGAGAATAACCTCTTGTTTGATGTTACTTATTTAGCTTTTCATTTTTCTTAAACAATTACTTTAAAAAATAGTTTCATACCAAAGTGATGTATTTACGTCAGTTCTACCCTATGTGTCTGTGTGTGTGTGTGTGTGTAATAAATAAAACTCTCTGAGTACATTTAGTACGGCTTATAAGCATATGCGTTTGGGAATACCCGTTTTAAGATTGGATAATTTATCGGGACTCGTTCATGCAAAGACTCTTCCTCTTTTGGCAGTTATCAATTGCCTGTAGCCCTTCATCTAGGGGTATGGCCCTGTGAGATTTCCTGAATCCATGCTGGGGTGTTAACTGGCATTGCCTTTATGTATGTGTTGTGCAGGAAGACTTCATGAGTGTCCCTTCATATCACACACAGAGGACACTATCTCAGAGCAGATGCCCTGGTCCTCTGGCTCTTACAGTCTCCTGGACCCCTCCTCCATGATGTTCCTTGAGCCCTAGGTATAGGGGTTGTGTTGTAGATATATCAACTGGGGGTGGACTTATGGTCACACACAGACATTCACAATCTGACACAGGCATATGACAGTAAATAGAGAATTATCCTTAAAAGTTTACTGGAAGGATAGTGCCTGTGTATAGACCGTGAACCAGGCTAAAGCTGGGTAGCTACATTGTCTCTACTTGAGGTTATGGTCCACAGTGTGTCAGACAATAAAAAAAGGAGTTGTTAGGAGCTATTAGGATGGAGTGACTGGTGGCTTTGCCTAGAGAGGTGTGTATGTCAGTAGATCAGTGTTGGCTGTGTGTGTGTGTCCATGGTTGCTGAGCTATCCCTACACTGATTCCTGTGACTCCCCATATCTGCAAATGGGATTATCTAGATACAATTAGGGGTCTCAAGAATGAAGTTAAAGGGTAGAGGGGAGGCCCTAAATATAATGACTGGTGTCTAGCAGAACAAAGAAAGGAAAGTTTGATGTACAGGAACATAAGGGCAGTGTGAAGATGGAGATAAAGATGGAATGAAGAGGAGACAAAGCCAGCAGCCATTTAACTCTGGATGGAGAGCACAGGACAGATTCTCCCTCAGAGCCTCTAGAAGAAATCATAAGCTTCTTGACCTTTCATTTCTCATAGCCAGGACTGTAGGAGAAGAGATTTTCATTGCTTTGAGCTTCGCAGCTCCGGAAAACTGATCCACAATGGGAACCTCCTGTGTGGCACTCCGGACAGTTCCTTTGTCCCCAGGACTGTCAGAAAATGTTAGCTACGGCTACAGAAGATGGAATATAACTGCTGTTTCACCAGCTGCTTCTTCAGGGAGACGGGTACCTCTGCATTGCTCCGGCTCCAGCCGGGGGAAGCTTAGGGCCAGGGTTGCCTTGAAAGTCTCATGTTTAAGAATGAACAGCTCAGTTTACCCTCAGAGCCCTCCAAAAGAGAGATTTCCTTGAGAATGTATGCCAACCCTAATAACTAACAGTTTAGAGCCAATTAAAGCAAAATCCTTTGCTCTGTGACAAAGGAAACTAGATGCCAACATTTAGCTTTTCCCAAGAGCGGTGCTTGATTTCCTGAGCCACTTGAATTTTTACTTGCATGATATGAAATGACTTATAATAGCGTAGAAGGAAGGGAGAGAGGGAGAAACTAGAGGAGATAGAATAGAAATAAATGAAAAAGAAAAGGGAGAAGAGGAGGAAGTGTCCGGTGATATGGAAATCAGGCTGGTAAGGAAAGAAGAGCCAGCTTGTGAGTATCTGGAATGTGACAAGTACCACATGAACTATTAAAATCAGACTGCTTCTGGGGAAAGTACTTGGTGCCTTGTTAAACTTAAGAAGACCTCCCCTCCTCCTCCTTTTTGTAAATTACTCTAATTTCTCATACTTTAAAGGCATTTTTCTTAATTTTTAAAAATTTATTTATTTATTACTATTTATTTTGTATCCCTGCTGTAGTCCCCTCCCTCACCTCCTAGTTCCACCCACCCTCCCTCTTCTCCCCCTATGCCCCTTCCCTAGTGCCATGTTAGGGGAGAGCCTCCTCCCCTTCTATCTGACCCTAGCCTATCAGGTCTCATCAGGGCTGGCTGCATCATCTTCCTCTGTGGCCTGGCAAGGCTGTACCCCCCAGGGGGAGGTGATCAAAGAGCTGGCCACTGAGTTCATGTCAGAGACAGCCCCTGCCCTCCTTACTAGGGAACCCACTTGGAGACTGAGCAGCCTATGGGCTTCCTCTGAGCAGGTGGTCTAGTTCCTCTCCATGCATGGTCCTTGGTTGGAGTATCGGTCTCTGCAGGCACCCCTGGGCCCAGGTTTTTTGTCTCTGTTGGTCTCCTTGTCTTCTTAATGCCATAAAGATATATGCTCAGTTGACCAATAAGGGACAGAGAAGTGCAGAGGGGCCCATTGGCAAGAGAAACCCACAGCCTGGCCTCTGTGGAACAGCTGACAGCATTCCTTGCCCCTGCAGTCCACACCCAGCCCTGGGCAGCCAGGCCAGCAGAGTGCCCCACCAAGTTTCTTTCATGTGCAGTTGAGATGCATCCTGTCAACACTCCCATTGCAGAGAATGAGGGAATGGCCTCCTCCTCCATGAAGAAAGCTTCGGCCTGACCAGAGACAATCTTCACAAGAATATTTATGCTAACCCTATTTTCTCTGATTTTTGGGTCAGGCCTTCAGTAAAGACAGAATTTCCTCTGCCTTTTTCCTCTTCTTCCCTCTCAGGAGGGGGAAGGGTGAGCCACAGGACAGGATGTCTGGCTCCATGCCAGGGCGTCCTGCAATTGAATAGTCTGCAGATGAGCAGAATGATGGCATTTAAGAACAAACAAAAGGAAAATATAAATCCTCCAGGCAGCAGATATGTGTAATTTAGTCTAGCTTTCTGTTTCAACTTTTAAAAGAATTCAAGATCCTAGACAATAGCAACCCTGAAATCGGCTAGCTGCTACACTAAATCTCCCTCAATTAGGCTCATAACAAAAGCATTATTTATAAACATATGGTGCAACTTGATGGCTTTAAACGAAGGTGGATCCAATTTGCTATCTCCATCTACAACGTCCCAGGAGTGGTGGAAACCCACTCCTCCTAGAGCCGCCGTGCATTCTCAGCAAACCCTCCAGACTTCGGATTCCATAGAGTGACTAGATTCTTTTGTTATTGACTCCTGTTCATCTCTTCCATGTCTGTCAGTTCCCATATTTATGCAAAAGTACCATTCAGCAGCATACTAGTATTGGTAAAGTCGTACATGTTTAAGGAAAAGTGTTTGCCACAGCCTCATCAATGATGCTTTGTGCCTATTTGTTAGGTATGATTCTAACACCCAAATCCCTAAACCATATCAATTACACAAAAACCCTTCAGCCTTTGTCTATAGATATATTAATTTTCATCATCATGGTGAAATATCCAACACAGGCTGTTAGTGAAGAGAAAAGCTTTCTTATGTTTACAGTCTGGAAGCCGGGAGGCAGGTTACCCACATCATCTTAGATATGGTAGGGAGTCAAGGTGAATGACTGAAGGGACAATACGTGTAGGAGTGTATGCTGAGGTGAGCAGAGTTTGTGGGGACCACGCTTTCTCCTTTTAATGGAACCCTCTTAAGAGAACTCAAGGGGCCACAGAATACTGTCCAAGAGCATGGCCCCAGTGGCCCAAAGACCTCCCACAGGAACCCACACCCCAAAAGCTCCTTAAGTACCACTCTGTGAACCAAGCCTTCAATTCCAATGGAGTCTCAAAGATGCTTAGACCACACCCAAACCATAGCAGTCATACAGTGCTTTTACTGCCTTCAGAACCCTTCCTGGGCCATACCCCAACCCTCTATGCTTTCTGCTCCTTTCAAAGGCACACAGCTACATGGTCTTTTTATTTCCCTCTTTTGACTAGCTATTCCGTTGTCTGGACATATTTCTTTTTTTCCCCTTCCTCTTATTTCATAGCTTTATACTGTATTTAGAGTTAATCTATATTCAGAGTTGTCTTTTGAGTCTTGTTCCCACTTTATAATAAGCCCTGTGCACAAAAGAACTCAATACCTCTCCCCAAGAATTATCAGTACCAAGTACTGTGCACAGCATACCCTCTGGAGTCATTGTTTGCCTGAATATGTGAACAGAAATGATGAACAGAATACAGGTCAGAAGAAGAACATCGCATGATTTAAATAACAGCATAACTGGGGGGGGGGGGATCAACTTGAATAACATGTAATTAGCATGTCAAGAAAAAACAAGGACTGTCTTTGAGGCATTTTATATCTTTACCATGTGTTAGAACTTAAACAGGGGATCTCTGTGTACACTGAGTTCCAAGCGGAGTCAAACTGGTAAGAGACTGTTTCATTTGTAAAATGATAACATGTCACATCAATATTAATGTAATTTTATGATATCTCCTGTAGACGGGAGCTTGAGGAAATGTATGTTTTAAGGCAAAGACTGCAGCCACGAGAGAAATTTGATGCTGAGATATCGATGACAAGCCACTGAGAATACATTGGCCTACATTGTCAGGTCGTTCAGTCACCTGGAGAGAACTCCTCCCCACCCCTCATGATTGCTCATCCAGAAGGAACGCTTACCCCATGTACACATTTGGTGGGGAGATTTCTTTGGAAAGGAAAATACTGAAAAGGTATAAAATAGCCTGGGCCCCTCGGAGAATGGTTGAACCAAACGTAAAGGTAATGCCTTAACACTGCATCCATCCTTAACAAGTAGCCCGGCAGCTGCTTGCTTTCATAAAGAGTGAGGCGAGGCATGACTTTAGTGTTTCCTTGCTTGCTGATTAACACCAAAAGCTTTGCAGTATCACCTTTCAAAGTAGAAACGAAGAGGCATTGACTGGACTGGGAGTGAGGCAAAATATGGACTGTGGAGATAGCCGAGTGCTTGCCACACAAGTCTGGGGGCCTGGGCTTGATCCCCAGAATGCACACAGACAGATGGATGAATTGCACTCGCTTGTGCAATGCCAGCATTGGGATGCAGAGACAAGAGGGTCCCAGGGCCTCGCTTAATCAGCAAATTCCAGGCCACTGAGAGCCCCTGTCACAAAAAGCACGGAAGGGCAGAAGAGATGGAATAGGGAGAGGGAGAAGGAGAAGGAGGGAGGGAGAGACCTGGAGGAGAGGAGGGGGTCCTACGATCGGGATGCAAAGTGAATTAATAAATATATAAAATTTAAAAATATATCAATGTAGTGCAAGAAAAAAGAGACACAGGTAATATCCAGGTATATTTTAAATTCCTCCTGGAATTGAAGAAAATGTACATCTTAAATGTCATTAACTTTATGGACAAAATGATTCATTTAAACGTTCTTTTTGTAGAAGCCCATCCCTAAGGGTCAAGAGAGAAAATGCACCACACAAGAAATCACGCCTTGGAGGTGCTTCTTCTCAGTCTCTCAGTTCCCCTAGGTACTTTGAGGGGGTCTAGACCACCACCAGACGCAGGGTAGAAACTGCCACGTTAGCCAGTTGAATTGACATGTTCTACCTCAGGATATAAGAACGGATTTTATATATGATTTACATAACAAATTAACTCCAAACCAGAGTTTTAGCTACTCCTAAGAGTCATATATTGTTTTGTGTCAGAAAACTGGTGATTGTCATCTAGAGTGGCTTGTGCAAACAATGGTAGGCTCAGCCCTTCCAGAGAGGAGTCCAGAGGGGAGGCAAGCTGGTTGTAAGCAGGGGTTGGATTCCTCCTGCTGACCCTACAGGTAGTAAGCCCTAAGCCTGGTGAGTTAAGCATGGTTGTAGGAGATGGGTTAATATATCTTCCTCCATTGTAACTGTTTCATAAATCAAGGCTGTGTATCAAGAAGAGCTACTAGTTCGGACCCTAGTATTATACATCTTTATTTCCTATGGCTTTGTGTTAAATCTCAGGCTTATAAATATGAACTCTTAGAATGCTAATATTGCCATTCAACAAAGGTAAACATATGGACAGCAATAGGTTCCGTGTAATCCAACATAAAACATAAGATGATGCCACTTGATTCTAAGGAAATCTTTAAAAGGTGCAGTTCAAGATCACAAAATACCTTCATTGTAACCTGATTCAAAGACATCTGTGTTAGGTGGCAAGATGGCTCAGCAGGTAAAAAGTACTTGCCACCAAGCCTGATGACCTGAATCCATCTCCAGAATCCACATCCTGGAAGTAGAGAGCTGATTCCCACAGATTGTCCTCTGACTTCGACGTGAGTGCTTCATGGCACATATACGCACAAATATATACATACATACATACATACACATTCATAAAAAAGGAAAAAAGACACAAATATAGTGTACCTTGGACATTGCTGTAAATATTTACAACTTAGAGTTTCTATTTCTGTTTAATGGGGGAAATGTAAGTAAATCTAGCTAAATCTAAACAGTTAAAGGTACAATGTAACCATAAGCCAAAAAACACTTTCTCCTCTAAGTTGCCTTGGTCATGGTGGTTTATTTGGTTGTTTGGTTGGTTGGTTGGTTGGTTGGTTTTTCAAGACAAGGTTCCTCTGTGTAGCGTTGGCTATCCTGGACTCAATTTGCTAAATACCATTAGAATATATTCCTAACATTAGCCACCAAGGTTTATTCCATTATTTGGCAACTTCTGCTTCCTGAGTCTGATCGTCAAGATCCAGCTTTCAAAGTATTGAAAGTGTGGCAATCAAGAGCCCCCTTTGGCTACCTTAATTAACCTTTCCAATCAAAATTAACCAAGTCATCCTAACACAGAGTTTCCCTTTACCTTTATAAATCCTCATTTGCCTGTGGGCCACATCTGTCTTCCTCTCTGTCCAGAGGAGTCCTTTGTTACCCTTCCCTTTCTCTTTTGCTGATTTTCTCCCCTCTTTTTTGTTCTCTTCCCTTTTCACTTCCTCCTCTATCTCCTGTCTTTGTCCTTTGCTCTCTGTTCCTCTGGGACAAATAAATCTTCTTTGTGCCGAGAGCTTGAGCAGACTCCAAGGTCCCAATAGTTGTGTCATATGGAAATTGTGCTCTTAAGGTTCTAAGGAACTGCCCTGTCAGACGATTTTCTGGAGCAACTGTATCACATCTCAAGAACCATCAGCAATGTGTAAATGTCCCATTTTCCCCGTATCCTCACCAAAACCTCCATTGTCTGCTTTTATGATCACAGCATCCTAGTGGGCGTGAAGTCATTTCCATATGCTCTGAAGGGTGAGCACCTGGACCAATGACACTTCCCTCAAAAAGCATTATCAGCAACCACAAAATCGAACAGCTTCAACCACTGGCATCCAGTCCTCCCTTTGCAGGGCTAAGCTGGTCATTCATTCTGGTTTTATTGCATGCGCCTTCATTCCAGGATTGAGATCGCTTCTTTTGTGGTGGAGAGTCCACTCTCAAATGACGAGCAGAAACACTCTGTGGTCTGGATCTGGCACATGGCACTTCTGCTTTCAAATTGTTGTCCACAGAATTCCTGTCATCAAATTCAACTTAAACACAGCCAGTAAGTAAACTTGGCTTGCAGAATCGAAGAGCAGGAGAGTGTAGTTTTATGAAGGAAGGAAGGAAGGAAGTGAGTTATTGGGGACAATCACTTTGCCTCCCTGCTCGGTTCTCTGTCTCAACTCCATCTTATTTCCTATTTACTAACATGGTAAATCCATCATTGCGCTCAGACTTCAGGGCATCTCAGATCTCAGAAATTCTATCCCTTCTCCCAAATCTCAATTTTCCCTTAATCTCCATTTGGGAGAACATACTGAAATATGAAATTATTAGAAGCTAAGAATTAAGAGTACCGAATTTCATCAAAGCTATTCTTTTCTGTCAAATACTGCTCATTGCTGCCCAGAATTTATCTGTTTATATATACAGATAATCAGTGAGTCTAGGAGAAGCAAAGCATCAACAGAACAAGTGTGAGAAGCAGGGCTCACAGTCCCAGAGCCCCCAGAAAAGCTGAGCAGGCCTGGTGCCCACCTGTGATCCCAGCATGCAGAGGTAGAGTTCGGGGCTCCCCAGAGCCAGCTGGCTGGCCAGACTAGCTGAGACAGTAAGCTCCGCGTTCAAGGGAGACCCTTAATATAAAACATAGAATGTCGTAAAGGAAGCTACCCAGGATTGATCCCAGGCTTCCGTGGGCTTGTGCACATGTGTGCCTGCGCACACAACTATGCCCCAAACATGTGAACGAACACATGCACACACGGCACATAGACATGCACACGCAAGACAAATTTAAATGACTGATTCCGAGTCATGTGTGGAGGCACCAGGCTGTAATCCCAAAAGTTTTAAGGCTAAGGCAGGAGGATCCTACGTTAGGAACTAGCCTGGGCTGCAGACAGAGTCAAAGATCTTTCTGACTTGCATAGCGAGACCTGGTCTCAACAAATGAACAAGTCCCAAGTGATCTTATTTAGAGTAGTAAAACATATTCTTGTATTTTATTTTTGCAGCCTCTTTCATCTGGAGCTGAGACTGACCTTGTGAAAGTCTGCTGTAGACTCTGGACAAGTCTGTTTTCCTTATTTTGCTCCTGTTTTGTCTAGCACATCGTTGTTGAACCTGGAGTGGAGGGGCCATGTTTTTAAGATAAGGTGATCACCAAGTTGAACGCAGAGGCCTAAGAATCTGGGCACAGCCTGGAAAAAGGAAGGCACACAGGGACACTCATGGACTTCTGCCCCACCAGGGGGCCGCTGGATGTCACATTCCTGTCGATAAAACATCACTGCTTTTAAATTTCCTACCATGTAATTTACAAATTCTGTAGTATGGTATTTAACATTTCTCCAGATTTCTCATCTTTGATCCCTTGTCAACTACCCACTCAAGATCTAGTTAGTCCTCATTACGGAGTTCCCTTTTCCTCCCGGGAGGGAGGCAAACAAACCTCTCTGTAGCTCAGATATGGTACCAGGGCATAGAAACAATTCCACACAGGTCTGGCTTGGTAAAGCCATGACTTTAATTGGGGTGATTTATAAGCACATGGGTGAGAGGTTACCCACCAGACCTCAGGCAACTAACTTATAGATGACTACACCACTGAAGTTATTAATGACTTACATATTCCCATTACCCGGGGAAGAAAGAGGGCTTCATGCATCTCCTCGGTCCTCCTGGGTCCTTCCATCATTAGGAAATGTTACTGGGCCAGCCCAGTCTTTCAGGTCTCTTGTAGGTAATCCTAACCACCCTAAGTTCAAGGCAGCAACAGCCATATCATGTCTGGAGAACATTTTCCCGCACTCATCCTGCTGTGCTCTGTTCTGTCCTATAGTTAGAGCACTGGTTCTCAACCTTCCTGACGTAGTGACCCTTTGATACAGTTTTGCTCATGTTGTGGTGACCCTAACCGTAGAAGTTATCTTCATCAGCACTTCGTAACTGTAATGTTGCTACTGTCGTGATTCATAAAGTAAATGGTTTCGGAGGCAGAGTTGGCGAAGGGGTCCTGACCCACAGGTTGAGAACCTCCCATATAGAGGGTCATCCCTGTGGTCTCAATCACCGGGGTACTTTGACTGTGGCTGTTCTTGAGTTCGCACAATGGGAAGCATGGCCTAAGGACAGTGAGTGGAAAGGAGAGGAGTACTTCCCAGCTTGTCCCTTCTCTGGAGCCTCCTAACTGACACTGGTCACATGGTCTGCTAGCCTGGACTACCACCATCACAGCTCCTTCTCAAAGTCTCTGATTTGTCCCTAGGTCTTCCTCATGACCTCCTCCCTCCCCTTCTTAAGCTCTATGGGTGACAATAGCTCCTCAACAGTACTCACGTATAGGTACCTCAATATCTCTTCTTTGTGAGATCTCTGCATTTACTCTTTGCATTTCAGTGCCTCACGAGAACCATCTGCAGTGAATTGCTTCCAGCTGCCATCCGCCTCGCCAAAAGTAATACTCTCTGTTGCCTGGTTTCAGGTTTGCATTTCAGCAACTTTTTCTCATAATCCTCTCTTCGGTTGAAATCCCATTGCCCCACCTCTATGTCTCGCTGCCCTTCAAGACCCTCTTGAGGACCATTACCCACAAGTAGTCTACCATGTGCCCCACACTCAACACAAACTTGATGGGTTTATTTTATTTTATTTATTTATTATTATTATTATTTTTGCTTCATCTTATACTGACTTGTATAAATGTAACTCTTGGATACTTGGTCAACCTTTTGAGGTCAGAACCCACATCTAGGTCTGACAGGCTTTCATTTCTCTTTCCCTTTTTGTTCTTCTCCAACCTTTGGCTGTTTCCAAATCACAGCTTACCATCAGATAGATGCTCAATCCTTCGTTATTATTAGTACCTTCTGTTTGTTACTTACCGCTACTTCCCAGAACAAGAATATGTTCTGGTTATGGTGGACACTTTACAATAATTACACAAATTTTTCTTTGGTAGTAATGCATTTGCTACATTTGAAACAGGCAATATTCACCTATGATACATACAGTTGCCACCTGGTATCTGCAAAAAACTTTTTTCTGAAACTTCCCATAGACGACAAAAATCTGCTGATGCTCATGTCCCTTATAAAATGGTGTATAAGACCTGAAAACACCTTAATATTCTTGAAGCATCTCTATATTGCTTGTAATACTAATACCCAACACAACGTAGCTACATTGAAAGCACTTGCATAAGTGTTTTACTGCATATCTTAAGGAAGTGTCAAGAAGAAAGTCTGTACATATTCTGTGCAGATAAAAATAATTCAGATTAGTTGTAGATTGAATGTCAGGATAGGAAACTCTTAGTATGGAGGGCTGTCTGTGGTAGAGGACTGTATTAGTTGCTTTTCTGCTGTAGTGATAAAACACCACAGCCAAGGCAACATATAGAGAGTATATTTGAGTTCATGGTTCCAGGGGAATAATAGTTTGCTGTGGTGGAAACCATGGTAGCAAGCAGCAGACCTATGACAGGAACAGGAAGCTGAGGGCTAACATCTTTAACCACAATAAGAAGCAGAGGGAACAAATGGAAGCAGGTTGAGGTCCTGAACTCTCAAAGCCTGCCTCCACTGATGTGCCTCCACCAGCAAGGCTTTACCTCCTAAACCTCTCCAAAAAGTGCTGATAACGAGGAACCAAGTATTCAAATACCAAAGCCTTTGGGGACCATTTCTCATTCAAACCATGGTGATTTTCAGGTGATAAATTTGATTGTCTTTTAATACTTCCCGTAGGTGTCAAAAGAAAAACTCATGTGTGTGCCCATATTCATCTGCATCTGAGGGTACAGAACTGCCATCCCAACATCCTAGGAGGCTGAGGTAGGAGGATTGCATGTCAAAGCATGCTTAGACTACATGATATAGCCAGATGTGCAGGTACAGGAGACCCTATCTCAAAATAAATGTAGAGGGCTGGAAGGATGAGTAAGTGAGTCCCTAGTTAAATGATTCTTTTCCCTTTTTTAATAGTTGTCTTATTCGTGTTGTCTCTTCATAACAGTAGAATAGTAACTTATTGGTATCAGGAGTGGAGTGCTTCTATGACCAGCCTGAGTTTGGGACTTTGGACTAGAAAAGCATTTGAACACTTTAAGCAGGGCTTACTGATCCATCCTGGTAGGAGCATGGCCAGTGCTGGGGCCATGATTTGAACTTTTGGAGTCCAGATCAAGAGGTTACAAAGGAGAAGAATATTCGAAAGGGGCCTAGAAGTCATTCTTGTAATATTTTGACAAAGAATGTGGCTGCCTTTGGCCTTGTTCTAAAAATGTGTCTGAGGCTAAGTTGAAGAGTTTTGGATTAGTGGCATTGGTAAAGGAGATTTCAAGACAGCCTAATATTGACTATGTCATGTGGTAATTAGTGGTCACACTTATGCAGATCAACAAGGAAAAGGAGCAAATAGAGCAAGAAAAAAATGCAAAATGTACAGTCTGAGGAGAAAGGAGGCACCAAAAAGTATTTTGTTGGAGCTAAGCCCTGTGCTCAAGGAGATAAAAACTTTAAGGGAAAGCCTGATGCTAAAGGGCATAAAGGAAATGGTGACTTCAGGACAAGACCTCACCCAGCTAGTCTTCCAGCTTGTGAAAAGGAACGAAAGAAAATCTTAAGCGATGAAGGAAACCACTAACAACAGAAAACCAATGTAGGTGTAATTGAAGGACAGGGCCAAGCGTCAACCTTAGCAAATGGAAGAAGTTGGTAGTTTTGGCCATATGGCTTTGGTATTAGATCGAGGATATAAAGACAGAGTTGTGGAATCTCCCTCCACAGGTAAGGAAAGCCACTGGGGCCAGGCGTGTGTCAGGGGTGTCCCTGCATAGAGACCCAGAGAAGCCATTGTGTGAAGCTGGGAGGGTGAAGCCTAGACTGTGCTGGAGACCCTATGATATTGGAGATGCAAGAATCACCCGATACCTGCCAAGGAAAGCCACAGGCAGAGTGTGAAACCATCTGAGAGAGAAGTGTCAACAAAACTAGAAAAAGATGGAGATCTGAAGAAGGCTTTGACGTAAACATGGAAATGCAGAATTTGGAGTTTTCCCTGTTGGTTTTTGGTCTTGCTTCGGTCCATTATTTTCTTACCATGCTCCCTTTCATCCTGTTTGGAATGGTAACGTATATTTCATGCCATTGTGAGTTGTAAGTGTATGATCTGCTCTTTTGATTTTGGTTTTATAGGGGTTTACAGTTAAGGGATTGCCCTGAGTCTCCAACCTTCTGACTTTTAAACAGTGTTGAAACTGTAAGAAACTATGGGGACTAAATGCATTTTGCATTATAATATGGCTAGGAGCCCATGAGGGCCAGGGAGTGGAATGTGGTAGTTTGAATGAGAATGACCCCCATAGACTCATATTAAATGCTCAATCACTAGGAAGAGACACTTTTTTGACAGAATTAGAAGGCTTAGGAGGCGTGGCCTTGTTGGAGGAAGTGTGTGATTGAGCTTTCAAAAGCCCATCCCTTTCAGTCCCCCAACCCCCCAACCCACCCCCGGATCAGGATGTAGTTCTCAGCTACTGCTTCAGTGCCTGTTTGCTCACTGCCATGCTCTCCACAATAATGATAACAGACTAAGCCTCTGAAACTGTAAGCAAGTCCAATGAAATGGTTCCTGTTGGAAGAGTCGCCTTGGTCCTGGTGCCTCTTCATGGCAATAGTACAGTGACTAAGGTAAGCATGGGTATTCATAATTGCCTGAACTTTAAGCAAAAACAATACTCTTCAGTCAGCAAAAAGATCAACTAAGTGTTCCTGTAGGCAATGCAATGTTATTGAGCGCCAAGCCATAAGAAGACATGGAAGACTTTTGAATGCCTCTGCCTAAGTGACAGAAGAAAATCTGAAAATCTAGAAATACCAAAGCTGAGGAGAGAGTGAAAACTTAAGATTGCCATGGATTACTACGGAGAGAGGGCTGACAAGGCAGATCACAGAGAAGTTCAGGACAGTGAGACTACTCTTCGGGAAAATATAGTAGGAGAAACATCCTTACATATTCGGAAGAAGAAAAACAAAAGGATGTACATCGGTGCCACTGGGGCTTTGCACAAACCTTGTTAACAATTCCTGAACAAAGGCTTATGGATACTGATAAGTTTAACATTGGGTACCAGTGTCCATAGTTGAAGAACGTGTGTACACCGAAGAACATGGAGGATTTTCTGTTCAATTCTGCTATGATTCTGAGACTTCTCTAAAATAAAATTCATGAGTTAAAGGGGAAAAGAAAAAAGAAAGAAAGAAAATCCATGTTATAACGTATGCCAAGCACGCAGTAAAATTGGTAACTGATATAAATTCAGTTACCAATTACATTTGGTTGTACCTGACGGAGACTGGAGATTCCAAGAGAATTTACAAGTGGCTCAAACAAGATCAAAGTCCTTGGTCATAAATTCAGTGCAGAGGTCTGCTGGTCAGGGCTGGAATACTGACCTCATAAATAAATAGAATAGCCTTCTCTTTCTATATTTTTTTCCCACTAATCTGAGTGTGTAGCTGATTCATAATCTCAGAGATGGTTTCTGGAGCATTAGTTATCTTGTTTGCATTCCTGTCTGGAAATGAAAATAAAATAAGGACGAGATGGAAGGACATTGCAAGAGCCCTCCCAGCTGATTCTGCTTAAAGGTCTTTCACAGAAGCACCTGCCTCTCAAAGACTTCTGCCTCTGTTTCCCCTGATAATCTCAAAGAAACATGAGATACAGTCTTAGAGCTGTTTGTATTTCCATCAAAACACCACAGGTGTTCTTCTTGGTAAAAAAAAAAAAAAATACACACACACAAACATACACATATTTTAGGATCTGCTTTTCAGTTCTATGGTTAATTATAGAGACAGTTTTAGGTCTATTTTCCGCCCAGTGCTGGCATGCTGACTTCCCTCCCTCCTGCTTGGAGACCGGTAACACATACTACATTCTTTTTTCTTAGATTTTATTATGGTTGGTTGAGAGAGTCTTGACTCTTAATTTGAGCATTGGTAGAGTCAGTGATCCTTTCTGCCTCTAGGACATCTGAAAATTTGAAAATTATACCAGGATGCTGATAAAAGAGACCACCTCTGAAATCAGTGTCAGCACAAAGGAATGTGCAACAGCCAAGCCACAGTTCTTTACCTCTCCACAAGGATGTCATAAACACGTCTGTTAGATGCTTACTTAATTCCAGGTGCTGCCTTTCGCATGCTCTGCTTTATATGCAAATTAGAATATATACAACGGAGCCATTAGAAGCAATGTCGTAGATGAATATTTATTAATACGAAAAACATGGACAGCATGTTATCTAGATGAAAACAGGCTATGAAGTCAGAAGGATAGTACAAACCTGTATTTGTTCACCTAACTCTAGAAGGGCTGACATACGTTTTAGAGTTATCCCAGAGTGATGGAATAATGGGATTTTTTTCTTTTATTTTCCTGTCACCTATGTTTTCATCAATGCATCTTCTGTTGTATTGTAATAAAACTAAATGAGTGAGAGAACAGGAAGAAAAATTGATCAAAGCCAAGTGCATGACTGAGGAAGCAAAAACAAGCATTGGAGGCTAGCCTGCGCTACACATGTAAACACCCTGCGTCAAAAGAAACAATAGAGAACTATGAAAAAGAGATTCTTGTGTAGATGACGGGAGAGTGGGCTTACAAAGGATGAGACTGAAGGCTAGGTCAGGGACACTGATACGGAAGCCATTTAAATGTGAATGGAGAGGCCCTAACTGTGGAGCACAAAGCAAGGACCATCTAGAAGGCAGAGCTACAAGGGTGAGGGATGGGGGTGAATGGGAGTCTTGTACTGATTCCTGGCTATGTGGAAATCCCAGATAAAAGTGATAGGAAGTTTTTACTTTATTTCCTCTTTGGGGCTACTAATTGGAATGACACGTCTATCAAACCTAGTTTTTAAGAGACAATGATAGGTCAGATTCAATACCTGCTAATCTAGCCAAAAATATAATTCTTAAACAAAAAGTCACGTGTTTGTGCATTGTGTATGCGTGTGTGTGTGTGTATGTGTGTGTGTGTGTAGTAAGAGAGTCAGAGCTCATCCGGTTGATTTTTAAAGAAGCAGGGATTGGCTTCCTACCTCTTCTTTCTCCTCCTCCTCCCATGATCTCTCCAGCTTGGTGGCTTCAGTGCAGCTTCTGACATTTTGCTTTAGGGCTTCTGAGGTGTATTGAGAGAGAGGAGGAGAGGGACTGAGGTCAAGTAGAGGGACTGCTCTTCCAGCCTTGTTTTCCCTAGCCCCTACAGTTACAGTCTCGGTTTTTCTGCCTTTTATTTAGTATAAAGGTGGGTGAGATTTCACACTTCAGCGGTCAGTGTTGTTGAAAATGTTACCAATGTGTCTTTCTTTCTTTCTTTTTTTCTTTTGAGACAGAACCTCACTCTGTAGCTCTGCCTCTCCTAGAATTCCCTCTGTAGATCAGACTGGCCTCAAACTCACGGAGATCTTCCTGCTTCCTCCTCCCAAGTGCCAGAATTGAAGACATGTGCCACCACACAGGCTACCAACATGTTTTTAAAAAGTTCCATAGATGAGGCTGAGCTAGAATTTTTGTGTGCCTTAGTTTGGGTCGTAGACAATACACTCTCAGGCAGGGATTCATATTTATATCTTATTTAGGAGAAAAGAGACATGAAGACGAGGCCAGAAGGGGCAGAGAGAAAATCAAGACAAACCATTTTCTCACTGGTCACAGGGAGGCAGGGCGCTACAACTCAAGATAGATGCCCAACTAACTGCCCTGAACAGCTCATGAAAGGGACCAAATCACTCCTGTTTGAGGCACAACAAAAACAAACTCAGCGGCCTACATGTTGGTGACTAGTTTATGGGTGTGTAAGTCAGAAGTCAGTTACCCAGGTTCCTGTGACATCAACGTTGTCCAAGCAGAGTTCTTGTCAAGCCTGTGGGGAAGGTGTTGGTCTGCTTTCAACCTCACTCTTGCTTTTGGAAGAACTGACTAACTCCTGTTTGAAGAAGCCTTGTTGGAGAACAGTGATCCGTGTTTCCTTGCTGGCAGTTGGTCTAGAGCTCCTCCCAGCTCCTAAACATCACCCACAATTCCCTGTCACATAGGCCCTCTATCTTCAGACGACCAATAATGAGTCATACATTCCTTGTGCTTCAATAGGAATTCAGCTCACTAAAAACCAACATTTGTTGACGAAACATACTTACTTTGCTTGGTAATTCTCCTACTTTGGGAGTGGGGAGTTTCTGCAAATACTGTACCTCCAACAGAAGCCTAACTTGGTGAGAGCTAGTCCTTCATTGTAACACTGTAGGAAACGAGCAGAGGTAATCTTTTCTACACTTCACTGAATACTAAGGATGAAGAAACACAATTGGGGTTGAGCCATGCTAATGAACTCATTTTAAACATGTGACATGTTTCTTCAGCAAAATTATAGTGTAAGCTCCTCAAGGCAGGAATCTATATTTTACACTGTACCATTTCTAATTAAATGTATGTGTGTAAACTTCTGTTTAGTAAATATTAGCTATCTTTTTGTGACCCTATACAGAGTCACTTTCAAAATACCTGGTTATAATAATCCTGTATAGTAAAATGTATCCATAATGGATTCAATTATGAGAAAAAAAATCTATAAGTTATTTTAGCATGTTAATATATTAAATTATAAACATAAAGTTAGATAAATCTTGAGAATTTTGACCTAATCATCACAAATGAATCTTCCTTTACGAATATTGAAGATGTTTTATTGCAGGAAACTTTTCTTATCCTGTGTGGTATATATTATAAAATTGTAACTTTATTAGAATTACTTTTGTCTTAATAATAAATTAATAATGATTACCAAAGTTTGCTATGAATCAAATCACAGCTAGATAAAACTAGCAAGACAAAAATAAAAATGAGGCAGTGGCCCATCCATGCGATTTCCACATAGTCGTGACACAATTAGAAAACAAGATGTCACACGTCTCACAGTGAACTGTAAGAACCCAGGCATACACTTTAGAAAGAGAGCACAGACATGCGGAGAGTAGAAAGGACTGATTAAACACCATGCAGACAGTCAAGACAGGGTTTAAAGGGTCTAGATCTCAAACTGCCCAAGTCAGTTGTATTTAAAAGTGTCTCATTGTGACCCTGGCTCAGCTAGGACTGTCCATGCATTTTAGATATACACTGTATCGAGCGTACTACTAAAATTGAAATGATTCTGCCTATTATACCATAGCAGAGTGCTAAGACATCATGAATTCTGAGTTCCCAGTCTCTCTCTTCTTTTTCTTCTCTTTCTCTTTGTCTCTTTCTGTGTATCTCTGTCTTTCTGTCTCTCTTGTTTCCCCCCCCCCTCCGACAGGGTGTCTCTGTAGTCCTGGCTGTCCTGGAGCTTGCTCTATAGACCAGGCTGGCCTTGAGATCTGCTTGCCTCTGCCTCCTGACTGCTGGAATTAAAGTTGTGCCCCTTCTCACTGCAATTTCTAAAGTATGGGGCAGAAGATCTTAGAGCAATTTTGTGTTTGTGATGAGAAAGATTTGGCCCCAAATTTTCTATATTATTCTATTTATTTTTTTAAACTGTGTTCTGAGTCCATTCATTTCATTTTACCACTTCTAATGTCCTTAAAGGATCTAAGCGCCAATCTAAGTCATGAGTCACATATCAGTAGAAAGTTTGTTAAGATATATAGCCAATGTGCTAATCAATGTTTGATTTGATAGGAGGTGATGGAGAAAAGAAACAATTTAATGTGGACTGAGACCTCTTGGCATATTCTCATATTAGAATAGGAAAAGCTTACCCTAAAAATCAAGGAGCAAATAGATAGATAGATAGATAGATAGATAGATAGATAGATAGATACAGTAAATGAATGAGAAACTTAAATTTGGGAATTAAACTTCTCAAATGTGAATGGGAAAATGTTTCGCCAAGAAGAAAATATAGCCAGTGAGTTTGCTTAAATGATTATCATATGAAGATAGGAATTCAGTAATAAAAGTCTTAATAATTTTAAAAATAAAAACACAATTTTATGCTTTGTGTGCAAAAAAAAAATTAGAGCAACTTGAAAAAATTATGGGCATCAAAGAAAAGAATGACAATGTATAAGGCTAACTTAGATAAAACCCAAGGCAGAACTTGTTTATGTCCTTGTCTATAGGCTGAAAAGGGTTCAAGTCTGAGAGCAAAATGGAATGAAATCGACTAGATTTTCCAGCTTTTGTGTTTTTCTTTTAGATTCTAGGTTAATGGGAAAAAAAAATCACACACATACAGATAACAACAGCAAAACAAAACAATACACCACAACAACTTCAAGTTGGAAGCTCCTGCTTGCTAGCCTCTGTGCATTAAACAAACAAACAAAAATCCAGAGAGGTAACAGAATTCCCAGTATAAAATTAGCTGACTGAAATCCTGAGTGGCTTTTGCCTAAATCCATCCCCAGAACTTTGTCTGTCCTTCTGGCAAAAATGTAACCAAACAAGAATCCAGCCAGAAGCTCACTTTATGGACAGGTGTAAATTACGTGCACTCAAGTGTAAGTAGGTGAACACACACACACACACACACACACACACACACACACCATGCAAACTTGGCAGTTCGGAAATGTCAGTGCACTTGTTTGAAGGTGAAATTTCAGTCCCTTTGATGAAGACACCATCTTTCAGCCAAGCACTGACAAAATCTTCGGTGCCTGTTTGACCCCTCCCTCGCTTTTTGGTTGCTGGACTCCATCTGGAGGTATGGGGGCTGGGGGCTCTCCCTCTCCATCAGGGCTAAGCGTTCCCAGACCCAGCACCAGCCCTGCCTGGGTTCCTGCAGAGCACCCAGCACTGGAAAGGGATTTGAAATGGCAAAGCAGACATTTACAGGCGCCTCAGATACCGCGGAGCCTGGCGGAGCCCAGCTCCCGCTCACAGTGCTGCAAAGTAGGTGTTTTTAGTCCACGGTGGTCTGTTATCATTGAAGGAAAATATTCTTCACAGGGTGAACATTTTTATTTTGGAGTAAGTCCAGCACAATTTGGGGTGCGATGCGTGAAAATCTGACCCTAAGGGCTCTCCCTCCCCTTTCAGTTTTGTGTTATTCGAGGATGAAAAAGGGGGTGCACTTTAGAACACTCTCCACCTTTTAAAAGCTGATTGTGACCACGATGGTGTTCACCTAACAGAAATGGCCCAGGCTATGAAGTTAGGACTCGGCAGAAAGGAATTCTGAGGACGAAGGTTAAAGGAAGGTAAAGTGAAGGAAAAGCTAGGTAATTGGTGCAGTCACGAGGGGAGGAATCTCTAAGGTCCCTGCCTCTAGGAGTCCGAAGACGGGTGTGCGGTAGCCAGCCCCGGAGGAGTGAAAAGCTGGACGAAGGAGCTGGCACGCTCGGCGTTCCTGCGAGCAGCGTGCAAGTGTGTCCATTTGTTGCGAATGTCCTCTCTGGCCCATCCGTGTGCCTGGGAGTGCGCGTGAGCTCCCATTTGTTTGCATGTGTGTTTACCAATGGAGTGTGTGTGTGTGTGTGTGTGTGTGTGTGTGTGTGCGCGCGCGCAGCTGCGTGCAAGGGTGCGTGGGGGCCCCCGCGTGGGCGCGTGTATCTTTGTGCACGTCCGTGCGCCGGCACATCAGAGCGCAGCAGAGCTTGGGGGTAGGGGGGAGGTTCGACTACTCCCCGGTCGCCCCCTTCCCCGGGGCTGAACTGGAAGGAGGCGGCGGTTGGCCCCGGCGCTTCCGGAGACCTCGGGCTCCCGAGGCGGACGCGCAGGTAGAGGCCGGGCCCCTGGGGGGAGGCCCCCGGACGGTCGCTTCCCCTCGGCCGGTCCTGGGGTGGTCCCCGGCGGCCGGAGGGACCGGGCGGGCGGCAGGCAGGCTGCAGAGCCCAGGCCCTGCCTCTCCAACCCCGCCGGCGGCGGCGGCGGGAGCACGTGAGCCGGGGCTCCGGGTGGTACCCGGGCGCCGCCGAGCCGCGCTGCGAACGCTGGCCCTGGCCGGCGGCCAGGCTCTCCCTGCTCGGCGGTCCGCCTCGCTCGCTCGCTCGCTCGCCCGCCCGCCCCCTCCTCCCGTAGCCCCCTCCTCTCCATCCGCCCACGAGCAGAGGTGGGCACTCCCCGCCTCCCGTCACCCCCTCCGCAAGGGCGAGCGCGCGCGCACACACACACACACGCGCACACACACACACACACAGACGCACACCCACGCACACTCATCCCTCTCGAATCCTGGGCAGGAACTCTGAAAACTTCCAGCCCCGGCAGTTTTGTGCGCACCGGGCGCAGAACGCCGAAGGCCAGCAGCAGCCTGTCCCTTCGCGACTCTGCGGTGCCGCCGCCGCCTGCCCGCCCGCCACCCGAGGAGGCGCGGTGCCACCCACTGCTCTGTGCCCTGCCCTAGCTGAGCTGAGTGCCCTCCCGCCCGGGCAGAACCTTCCCCCTGCTCTCCGACGGCACCAGCCTGTCTTCCCGTCCTTGTCCCCGACTCTCTGTCCCCCCGTGTGCTCTCTCTTTCTCCCTCTCTCTCTCCACGGGGTGGGAGGAGGCATTCCTTCCCCGCCTAGCATTTCAAGGGACACACTTTCCTCCCAGCCTCTTTCCCCCCTTTCCCAGCCGCCAGCCGAGCGCGGCCCCAGCACCCGCAGCTCCCGGTCCTCGGTGGCGAGGGGAGCCCTCTCCACCTTCTACTCTCCCTCTCCTCCGCTTCCCGCCTCCCCTCGCTACCTCCACCTCCACCTCCGCCACCCACCGCCCGCAGCGCCTCCTCCTCCTCCTCCTCCTCCTCTCCTCCTCCTCCCCTCTCTCTCTTTTTGGCAGCCGCTGGACGTCCGGTGTTGATGGTGGCAGAGGCGGCAGCCTGAGCAGCCGCAGCCGCAGCCCTCCGCGCGCGCCAGCTCTTCGCCGCCCCTACTCTCTCCGGCCCTTCTCCAGCCCGTCTCCCCGAAAGGTGCCGGGCGGACCCGGGGCCGCGGAGGCCGAGCGGCGGCAGCGGCGGCGGCTGTAGCGGAGGCGGCGGCGGCGGCGGGAGGCAGGATGAGCGCACGCGGCGAAGGCGCCGGGCAGCCGTCCACTTCAGCCCAGGGACAACCTGCCGCCCCGGCGCCCCAGAAGCGAGGACGCGGCCGACCCAGGAAGCAGCAGCAAGTCAGTAACGCCGGCGCGGGAGGGGGCCCCCCGACCCAGCCCACCCGCGGCGCCCGTGCCCTCCGCGGCCCCCCGCGGCACGCCGGCCGAGCGGAGCGCGGGAGCGCGGGGACCACGCCGGCCCGCCAGCCGGCCGGGGGGGAGGGAGGCGGGAGAGCGAGCCGGCCCGGCCAGAGACTCCCCAGCCGCTCGGCTCGGTCCACCCCCCCCCCCCAGCTACCCTGCCGGGGAGGTGGGGGTCCCGCGAGGCGCGGACCGGGAGGGACTTTCGCTATTGTGCACGGGGGGCCCCCGGCGCGGCTCGGTGGCGTGCGTAACGGGGAGGGACGGGGAGAGCCCCCTGTGGTCCCACGGACGGAGAGCGTGGCTTTGTCGGCCGCTTTTGCACCCTTGCGGCGGGGGTGGGGTGGGGGCGAGGGGGGGGGTCGGAGGTTCGGAGACCGGCCGCTTTCCCCGGGGCTGCCCGTGACCGCCTGGCCGCGGGGGGCTGCCCGGCCGCGGCCGCCCCCTCGGTGCCCTCCCCGCAAGCCCGCGCGCGGCCCTGGGGCTCGCGCCCTCCCGACAAAGAGCGCGTGCGGAGCCGGCGGCCCGCCGGGGCGCCCCTCGGCGTCTTTAAGACCCCTGCCTCGCTGCAGCCGCTGGGGCTGGCGGCTGGGAGCCCGGGGGTGAGGGGGGGAGATCCCAGCGCACTCTTCCCCCCCCCCCCCCCCGCGAGCCCGGGAAACGCGCTTCCTCCGGAGAGCCCCCAGCGCGCACGGTAGCCGGGGTCGCTTCCCCGCCGGGAGCCTCGGCCCCCTTTGGCTCTCCAAGCAGCCGGAGTTGAGCGTCCTCCTGGGCGGATGGCTGGGGGCTGGGAGGGGACGGTCGCGGGCACCCCGGACCCCGCCGAATGGAGGTTTTTGTCTGCGGATGCAACCAATTAAGCGTGCAGCCGGCTAGGGCAGAGCTGTGCGCAGCGCCCAGGGCCCGGGGGCGGGCGGGCGGGCGCGGGGGTCGTGGTGGTGGTGGAGTGGGGGGGCTCCCCAGCAATTTCCAAGTCCAGGGACGCGACTGCTGAGAACAGTTCGACCCCGCGCTTCCCGGCCTTAAAAAAACAAAAAACAAAAACAAAACTCATCTCTTCTTTTTGCTTCAGATCTCGCTTCAGGCAAATAGGGTCGAATAGAAAATGATCCCAGAGTCCCCAACTGTCCCCCTGAGGGCTGGGTGGAAAACCGGAGACTGTTTGCCCGCGTGGTTTGGACAAACCTGGGGTGTACCTTTGGAAATCACCAGAGGAGACAGACCGAGCTGGAGGCCCCGGAGTTTTCCCGCTCTGCCCTCCGCGACACTCCTCGCTGCCTCTGGACCCTGTTTTACACCTCCCAGGAAGTCTCGGCTCTACCCCCTTGCACCCCACCAACCACCCAGCCTTTCCGAATACTGCTAATCGCACCTTCCCCCCATCCCCCAAGCACCCCCCTCCAAGCCTAAAAGAAAACCCAAGGGGACCCGGAGGTGGCTGGGGGTTTTTTTACCTTTGAATTAATGCCGAGATCACAAAGAAAAATGTGTTCCCGATGGGTTGGCTCCTAAGTGCCCGCTGGCGCTGGAATCCGATGGACGTTTTTTAAGATTCCACCACCACCACCACCCCAACACACACGGGCGCGCGCGCTCTCTAAAATGCGATTTTCCATTGAGTTGTAATTAGTCTCATTTAAGCACCCAGTCTGAATGAAAGGAGAGATGATTCACCGGAGGGGAGAGGCGGCCGGCGTCCCCGGTGTATCTGTCCTCGCATTTTCGGAACTGCTTGAGCACTGGCTGCTTAGCCTAGCCCACGAGAAAATAAAACATTCATATACTTGGTGACCTCGTGGCTGCTTCAACTTCTCCTTCTAAGAATGCTTAAATTCTTCTCCCCGCCACTCCCCCCTCTTCTCAGTTCACACCCCCCAGGGTTTCTTTTTCTTTTTTTTTTTTTAAGTTTTGAAGACAACATGTTTATTTTTGCAAAAAGACGTTTAAGTTTCGACTGGAGCCCGTGCTCGTCTCTCCAAAAAGGAAGTGGAGAATTGAAGCAATTATCTAGACAATCCAGGCAAAACTTTCCACCCCAGATTTACCATAATCATCTGGAAGTTTTAGGGGGCGTGGAATTATTTTGACCTGAAGAATATGGATAATCGCTCCAGTATTTCCCTCAGAATAGATGGGTTCAATCCCAAACCACCTGGACCACAGATACACAGGAGTGGTTGCAGCCATTCTTTGGCTGTCTCCATCTATCTTTCCAGCCACCTACAGCTATTTCTGTTGTTTGAAATCCCGGTAGAAGGGAGAGTGGTAGTCGTATAAAATGTTTATTATTTCTGTGAGTTTTCAAGTGCAGAGCCATGTAGGCTTTGGACCTTAAAGACACGACTCTCTAGAACGTGCAACTAACTTTTCTCGGGCTTTGCCATCGTTTTGATTCTGAAATGTAATCCAGTTTCCAGGTGTAAAGTGGGTTCCTCCTTGAGTACTGCGGTTCAAACTGTAGTTATGCTCCCCTCCCTTTTTAAAGACCGTTCCACCGTCGTCATCCAGCTATGCGTGAACTGAATGGCTTCCAGCAGGTTGCTGCTGCAGCACATGCAAAAACACAGCCAGAGTCAGGGTCAATTTCTTTCAGGCGGTCTAGCCACAACAGCTTTTCTTTCCTCCCTACAATTAGGAGCCAACCTGTGAACCCTCTCCTAAGAGACCCAGGGGAAGACCCAAAGGCAGCAAAAACAAGAGTCCCTCTAAAGCAGCTCAGAAGGTGAGAATTTTCAAGTCAAGCTCTTCTAAAGTTATCAATGACCTCCGTGTAATGTTTCCATTCTAAATTCTGCACACAAGGATTACTCCAGGCTGAGTAACCCAAGATATATCTCCTATATATTTGTTAGATGGGTCTTAACCTTTTTTTCTTTCTTTCTTTTTTTTTTCTCCTGTTGATGTTTAGCTTTAAATGCTTCCTGGAGATACAGTGATTTTTAGCCAAACAAAAAACCATCAAATAGTATAAACCTTAAGGGGGTGTGGAGAAGAATGGGGATCCGGAAATGGAGTAGGAAAGGGCTGGGTGGGATGGGGCTGGAAGCGAGATCATTAATATTTACACCTATGGTGGACTAGTTCAGGATAAATCAAAGCTTGAGATTTTGACAGGTGGTGATGTTCCTGCAATTTCCTCTGGAAAAAAAATGAGATTAATTTATTCAGTGATTATTTACATGATGAGTGCCAACCAAGTTCCTTTATTAAAGTTAAGAACTTGTCAAATAGATGCTAATTAAAAAAGAAATCCAATTATGGGTTACTGAAAAGAGTTTCATGAATTTTATAGCTTTAAATGTGGCGATAAAGTATACTGTTTGGATCAAACCTGCAAGATATTGTGTCATAACCACAAGAAACTTTTCTCCAAAAGTCTTATAATCTCAGTTAGACAATGAGAAGTTTTTAAAACAAATATTTGTGTTATTTAATATTTTTGGGGGAGTATTAAATAGAACCCAACCCAGTATAACAGTCATTTTTTATAAACACAGTTTAAAGTTGCACCTTTAAAATCATTCCTTGTTGGTTGTGTGTGGTAGCAAAGAGGAAGCACCTCAAAGTTAATGCCAATATAGGGAAGTGATGAAGAATATATGCCGCTTTCTAGTCTTATAAATAAATTGAAAATAGTTTGTATCTCCTTTGAAAGTGTGGGTTGTAATTGAAAGTTATGGTTCAAAAATTAGAAATAAATCCCCCATATATCTTTTAAGTAGATTTAATATACAACATTTGCGTAAAATGACTCGATGCTCACCTTGGAGGGAATCAATATTCTCTGTGAGAAAAGAACACTGACCAGAGTAAATGGATTGGTTCTCAGTGGTCTATTCTGTCATGGAGACTAGTGATATAGAAGCCACTTGGGAAGTAATTATGGTAATTATGACTTCTGACTATTTTGTTTTAACAGTTTTGAACAGAATTGAAAGAGTGGATTTCTCTAATATTTGAATTAACTGCATTTTAAAGTTCAGATTTGTAGTTAATATTTAACCACAAGCCTACAAGTGTGTCTAAATAACTTTGTTATTTAAATAATGATACATAATCTGGTATTCTGAATATGAATGCTTTCTCTTTCTTCTATTTGTAAATGAATTGAAATGGACTTATTTTTGTTTTCTTTAACCAAAGAGATCTTTTATGTTGTGTTTCTGTGGATCTTTTGCTCTCAGGAACAGCATAGGAGTATCTTGGTAGGTATCAGCAGGTATTTAAGATATGATGTCATCACTCTGAAAATGCCTCATCGTATTATTATTTAAGGAATCTTTAAAACTCACCATAAATTAATGTTTTGAAAGTTAATATAAGGAGGAAGTTGGATCATCTTCTTGATGTTCCTCTGTAACACTGTCACTTGAATGAATGGGTAGGAATGGTCCCATCAAAGGAAGATGTATCATCTTCTTGGTATTACTGTTAACACTTTCACTTGAGAGAGTAGGTAGGAGTGGTCCCAGCAGAAAAGGAAGGTGGGTATCTTCTTGATGTTTATGTAACACTTTCACTAGAATGAGTTGGTAGGAATGGTCTCCACCTTAAAATGTTTATGGTTGACAAAAGGAATATTAAGACTTGTGCCTGATTCAACATTCAAAGAAAAGAAAAGAAACAGAAAAAACTGATCCATTCCCAATCATATTTGGTTTTAATTGACTTTAGCCATAAGGCTGCCCTCCTCCTGTAATTCTTGTACATATACATACTTGTGTAATTACTAAAACACAAATATCTCCCTCCAAAGATTTTTTTTCTGAAATCATTCTTCAAGGCATAATTATCTCATGTAAGTCTGATACAAATGTTCTTCTTTTGATAAAATTGGATAAATACAGTAGCCTAGAACATGACTGTTGTTTTTCTTAAGCTCTATAAATTACACTTCATCTGGAGAAGGTGATAGTGAGGACATTGATGGGTCATTCGTGGAATGGATAAAATGGAGGTGTTTCACCTCAAACGTTTATGCTGAGGCTGGTCCAATGCCTTTACACATACCACTGTCAACAGTATCTTGTGGTCTGTCAAAGCATATGCTCATTATGATTTTGAACTGAAAACCTTTCTAGAAAGAGTTACACAGTTCGAAAGATTCAAGATGAAAATACCTTACCAGACTGAACTGAACACATGTGAAAAGGTCTGCTTTATGATTAATGAAGTATTTTTCTGCCCTCTGGGATTTCTCTCTCTCTCTCTTTCTCTCTCTCTCTCTCTCTCTCTCTTACACACACACACAGACAGACACACACACACAAAGACAGCTAGTAAGTACTTGAGAGAAACAAACCCTCAAATAAGGGGAGATGCAGTGCACATTAGAGTTCTGGTGATACTGTTTAAAATTTATTGCTGCTTTGAACTTTCTTTCTTTCTCAAACTGAGTTTATGCTTGAAGCAAGCACCTGGCCTTGGGGCATGTGAAAACAAAATTGCTCCTTAGAAAATTAACAGTGAGAAAGTTGACAATGGCATGCCGAATGTTGCAGGACCAGGTGGATGAATAATTACTAAATTAGCTATCCTTCAGATTTCTACAGAAAGTTCGTTTTGTGTGATATACACAAGAAACAAATTTATGAAAAGGTAATTTGTTGTGTTTAGAATGTATGGAAGAGAAGGTAGTAATTCTTTTATTAAAAACTAATTCCGTGGGTAACCCTCGTGTGTCCATTATAGTCCTTCCTGGGAACTCTTCCACTCTGAATGTAACCTCAATAAAAAGAAATCAGAAGTAGATGTCTTCTGGAGTAAATGACTTGACTGAGTATGTAAGTGCGTCTTTACATTCATGTGTTTTTAGGTCGAGGGATGCCTATGACCAGTTATCTCCTAACCTTTGTGCTGTGCTCAGGTTTCCTTCCAGCTGTGGCTGAACTTACTGGAGATGCTTTGTCTTTTCAGAGTTCTTATGCTTGGAGAGAAGGAAGGTATCATCTCCTTTATGCTGTGTTTAGAGTTTTGTTTCTTTTTAATCAGGAGAGAATGCTGGAGGGTGGGGCTGTCACTAAAGTCTCTACTGTAGGCCACAAGTCAAACTGATGTCAAGCTTCAAAGCAGGTCTCATCCAGATGCTTCTAGGGATGAGCGTGTTTCTGAGGTTGAGTTAAACCTCTCTAGAAAGATTTGAGGCATGAAGTATTCCTTTTTCATGTTAAAGGTTTGGTCCTTCTTTAGCTTTGTACAGCTCCTTTTACTTGAGGTGTAATGGCCAGACCAGGAAACAGAGCACAGAATGCAAGTTGCATCTGGGTGAAGTATGTACATTTCGAATAATGCATTCAGAATAACCACTTATTATCATCTTCATATACAGTGTGAATAAGGCCCGAGGCTAACTGGCTCTTCTGTATGCTGACTCCACACCATTTGCACTCCTGGAAGTGACTGGTTGTTGGGTTTGCATAAATTATTACTGATATCAATCACAGACATTTTAGAAATAGAGAAGGAAGGAG
Organism: Psammomys obesus; assembly: GCF_907164565.1. Lineage (NCBI taxonomy): Eukaryota > Metazoa > Chordata > Mammalia > Rodentia > Muridae > Psammomys > Psammomys obesus. Next base: position 14,248,115 of record NW_026596073.1, on the reverse strand, counting down.
AGTCTTGCTCACCATTTCACATTAACTGCAGAGTGTAATTGCTGTGTGAGGACAGGAGTTTCTTTAGAGCTTGGAAGGCCATGGAAGAGAGAGACCAAAGGCACCCTTTGATTTCATCAATGATGACACCAGGGATAACTATAAAGTTCCAGCCTGGACTTTCTATAGCACTCTAATACGATTAATGTGGTCCAAGTTCTTGTGTGAGATTCAAGATGAAAACACCTTACCAGCAGAGTGCACATAAGGCAGATATAATGAAGGAAAGTGCAGCTGTTGTTTCCGCCATCTTGATATTCGGGGTTGACTTACTTCAACAGTGAACCCAGTTTTTAAAACGTCTCTCTGTCAGGGAAGAAAAAGCCTTAATGGAGCTGTCAAGTCATGTCAGATGATGACACAAATAGGGGAGATTCAGATACATCAGGGTTATTTTCTGCAGTAACTTTGCGCCAGGGAGCCCCACAGTCCTATTTCTCTGGGAACCACCAGCCCTCCTAACTCTCTCCTCTCAAGCCTCCCCTCTCCCCGCCCCGTTACTTTAGCTGACTATCTTAGGGTCCCAACTTCATCTTGTAAAGGAGACTGAAAGCTCCTGATTGGGATTTCTGTCGCATTTCAGTTCTTTGTTGAGAACAGATGGGCGATGTGGAACATTTTATGCCAGTTAAGTCATTCAAACCTGTCTTCTCTCATGAGCTGACTTTTTTTTTTTTACAGTTTCCAGAGTTCACCTTAGAACCGTGCAGCTTACTCGAGGGTAGAAACTGAAATCTAGAACCTCCAGTGCTGAAGTTCTTAGTTGAGTACCTCCACTCTGTTGACCAGGAGAAGAGGGTGAACAGAGAACCAACAGTGTTTTTAAACTGGTTTAAACTTTATTTATATAGTTTCAGCACACTGAATGATTTTGAATGGCATATTCTGCTATTTATTTGTTTGTTTATCTAAGGCCTTGTATATACTGGAATAGTGCTTACTTAGCTATATCCCCAACCTTCCCAGCAAACTCTTACATCATTGCTATTTTACCTGATTGCAAAAGAGGTAGGGAGACAGTTTAGAGCAGGAAAGTCTCCAGGTTTGAATATGAGAACTCTTCCTTCGTATGTGCAGAGAGATGTGCAAAATAATTATGAGAAAACTTATATATAAGTGTTTTCATGGGTAAACAAATGAGTGTGAGCTGCAGTGGATGATGGGACTGTCTTGTATTTCCCACTAAAAATATATTAAGTGAGCAAGTTATAGCATCTTTTTAAGACTAAAAATGGTTGCATTTAACCTTGCAGAAACCTCAGAACTGAGTTATCAAGATGATAAAATGAGAATTTACTCATTGTTTAGTCCAAATATTGGTTCAGTTGAAGTCAGTTCCAATGTATGTTGGTTATATTGCTTATACATTTTGATTAGATGTCCTTATGTTTTGTACACTCTTGGGGTTCAAGCATGGTTTAGTCTTTAAAGAAAATCAAAATACAAATATATGAAGACAAACTATGTCACTTTCACATGTAGCTGTGTTTGGTTGGTTGGTTTGTAACTTTCCTAGTTTTTTTTTCTGTTTTCAAACACTTAATGGTTTGAAATAGGGGTTTCTGGCTTGTATGTAACATTCACCAAAACATAAAAATATGATGAGAACATTTGGAATTGTAAAAATTGAATAGCTATCTATATGTCTAAGCCCAACCTGAAGTTAGACTTGAATTAGCCTCTTGGTTCCCAGCCATTGTTCTTGTTCATGTCTTAATAGGAATGTAGGAATATTAAAAATATTTTGCTTTCTCATTTATCCTAAGGCACTTTCTTCTTTTTAAAATTTTATTTTCTTGGTCTTTTCTCTTCTTCTTCTTCTTCTTCTTCTTCTTCTTCTTCTTCTTCTTCTTC
>NW_026596073.1:14244622-14246212 GCF_907164565.1 Psammomys obesus | reverse complement strand
TCTTCTTCTTCTTCTTCTTCTTCTTCTTCTTCTTCTTCTTCTTCTTCTTCTTCCTTCTTCCTTCTTCTTTTCTTCTTTCTTCTTTTTCTTCTTCTTCAATTCTTCTTCTTCAGTTCTTCTCACACCTTCTATGGCCATTTTGTTTTGTACCTGAGACCATCTTTGCAAAAGGAGCTCTCTTGTCTTGACATCAGTTCTCCTTCCTGTTCAGCGAGTCACTGAATCTCCCATGAAGTGGGAACAGGGGAAGGAATAGCCGCCCTACTGAAACAGAACTGCTCTTGGACTGTCACTGTGGAGACCTACAGACTCGGTAGAAACTTTTTGTAAGGGCATTGTTTAAAAGTAGTAGCGTTACATTACATCTGAGTGCCTGCTCAATACTGCAGTCTTGCTGGGCCCTTCACAAACAGATTCATTATTTAGTCCTCACTGTGGTCCTGACAGACAGATAAAACTGATTCAGAATTGTAGGCTGCCACATGTCCAGTGTTCAACCCCTCTGAAGCTCGTTTTTTCACATTTGGAGAGTGCCCGTGTTTACACAGTACCAGCCACAAGGTTGCTGTCTGTCCTCTTCCTTAATCACTTGAAATACAGACTGAAGTAAACGCGTGAGAAGCTTGAAGTGTGACTGTCTCCAAGACACGAAGGCAGACAAATGTGTGTCTTGTGCCACTAATGCTCAGAGACTTTGGGCCCCAGAATAATCCACAAGGTTTGGAGATTGCAGCAATCCAAATGTTCCCTTACTTGTCAAACGAAAGGGCTACAAGAGATGGTTTTAAAGTTTTACAAGCTCCTGAGATTTGGTGGAAATAGGAAAACACACACACACACACACACACACACACGCGTGCACATTCACACATACTCAATTGCTCACCTCCCCATCATTTTTCCCTCCCTACTAACTCTCCCCTCCCTTTCTCCCTTCATCCTTCTCTCTCTTTCCTTTCACAAACTCGTAGTGAATGCTGCCTCTCATACATCAGCACCCACTATTATCACCTTCTTCAAATTCAAGGGAGATGTTCACAAGATACATTTTGTTTTATTTTATTTCTTTTTATATGAAAGTAATCATAAGTGTAGGGTACCCAGCAGCTCTTAAAGAAATACATCTTCCATTGAGCCTTACCCATACTTTCAAGAACTTGCTTCTAAACATCTAAAATTTAGGACACAATTCTGAATTATGTGCTTTGTGAAGGCATAAAGACCAGAATGGAGGCAGCTACAGAAGAAAGAGCCCTGATGTGAGAGGGATGTGATGTTGGTGTGGTGGTGCTGGAAAGTGTGAAATCTTAGTGCTCTCAAATGCAGAAAGCCTCCTGGTTCTCGCCGCTTCCCTAAAGAGCAGAAAATACTTAGAACTAGTTACATCTCAATTATACATGTATGGAGTACAGATCCAAAGTCTGTCCCAGCAAAGGCAGACATTCAGTTTTACAGCACTGTGTATGTTGGTGTTTTGAAACAAGTACCCTCAATGTTTTGATTGCCTTCTTTGAAAGACAATGCCCCAAAGTACACTCAAGACACACACACACACACACACACACACACACACACACACACACACACACA